>NC_055999.1:117517300-117832300 GCF_018446385.1 Zingiber officinale
TCGAGAGACCAAAACCAATTCCTCCTCTCGGTCCCTATCGTAGCCTCTTATTTGTAGAGTTCTATACCCACCTATACTCACCTTCTATACCCACCCAATAGGGGCCGGCCAAGCTAGCTTGGGAACAAGCTAGGGCCGGCCTAGTGGCCGGCCCTAGCTTGAACCCAAGCTAGTGGGGGCCGGCCAAATTAAATTAAAAATGAATTTTAATTTTAATTTTTATTATGTGGAAGAAATAATTTATTAAAGAGAATTTAAATTAAAATATCTCTCTTATAAAAGATCTACAAAAGATTAAAGAAAGAGATTAGATCTCTTTCCTTATTTGTAGATTGATGAGTTATTTTATTTTCTCTTTAAAAATTATTCACATGTTGATAAAATTAAAATTATAGAAATTTCTTTTATTAACCATGAAGAGATTTATGAAGAGAAATTTTATTTTTTAAAATTTTCGGAAACAAATTAGGAAGTTTTAATTGTTGATTAAAACTTGTCCAATTTGTTCTCCAATGATGTGTCCGGCCATGAGATTGTAATTGGGGAAATTTTATTTTATTTTTCTCAATTAAATCATGTCAAGGAAATTGAGGAAATTTTATTGTAATTAAATTTCCTAATTTGCCTAGGCCAAGGAATATAAAAGAATGGGTGAGGGTGCCTTCATGAAAAACAACCTCTATTATTTCTCTCCCTCTTTTGTTCTTTGGTGTGGCTGACCATCCTCTCCCTCTCTTCCTCTTGTGGTGGCCGAATCTCCCTCTTCCATTGGAGCTCTTGTGGTGGCCGGATACTACTCGGAGAAGAAGAAGAAGAAGGAGAGAAAGCTAGCATCTCTTGGAGCTTGGTTAGTATTTTGGTTTTCCTCCTTGGTGAAGTTTTTCCTTTGTGGCCGAACCTTGCTTGGAGGAGAAGAAGGTGGTTGGTGGTTTCTCATCTTGGTAGATCGTTGCCCACACAACATCCGAGGTTAGAAGAGGAATACGGTAGAAGATCAAGAGGTCTTTCTAGAAGGTATAACTAGTAGTTTTTCCTTTTCCGCATCATGCTAGTTATTTATGGAAATAATACCAAATACAAGAGGCTTACGTTCTAGAATTTCGAATATGTTTTTCGATGTTGTGTTCTTTTGTTTTTCTTTTTCCTTGTGATTTGATTGTTCTCTTTGGTTAACCTAAAGTTATTTTAGGAAATTAAATATTAGCTTTCTATAAAAGGTTTTGTTTAGTCGGTGGTGGTTGCTCCTATATCCAAGAAGGCCATGTGCCTCGCCACGTCAGTACTGGGAACCAATTATGGAAATTAATATTTAATGGAATTAATAACTTAAGGAGACTTGGGTCGAACGTGTTAAGTTCCGCAGGAGATCCAAGTCAAAACCTAAAAGAACAAATAGATTAAGTTTTGGATCAAACGTGTTAAGTTCCGCAGACGATCCAAAATTTAATTTAAAAGAACACATGGTAGCTAGGAAAAGGTTCAGACCTTTGTACAAAATTTTTGTACAGTGGAACCTATAGGTTTTCCGAGTAGCAACCAACAATTGGTATCAGAGCTAGGGTTTTGCCTCTGTGTATTTGGTATTTAGTTTAATTATGCACATGTCATACATAATTTAGGCAGGATAATAGTAGGATGTGCTAACTTTGTGGATGCAGGATCCAACTATTATGGCTTTTAGTTATTATGTGTGTGATTGGACCCTTGGACATGTCAAGGGCATTTATATGTGTGTGCATGATTGTATTAAAATACAGCAGGAGCTATATTTAGTTTTTATTAGGATTTTATTTTTGATCTAGATACATGTACATTCCTTTTATGGAATATAGGATCAAAAATGTAAAATTATATTTATGTCGCGAATCGAATCTTGCAAAGCGTGGAACCTTCTAAGGACCAGAGGCGCAGCGGAACTAGGAGCAAGATGGATGCGACAGCTAGACCCGGTGGCGGTGGCCAAATATGGCAGCAGCTTGGGATGACAACACACGGAGGGCAATTAGAGATAAAAGCCATAATAGTTGAAAATTAAATTTTCTATTTATTGCTTTTATATTGTGCTGTGTGTGCATGTTAGTTTACAAGTTTAGTAGGCTAGCATAGTTAAAATTCCTCATTTATAAATAACTAAGTGGGAGAGGGATTTTTAAATAAATCCCATGGTCTCCATTACTGGTTTGTAAGTGATGCAAACAAGCTTGCGAGTTGGCTCTGAGTGCCTTCCTCCATAACGGATGAGCTTGTTTGTGGATCACTAGAATAAACTTCCATTTTGGATGACTATAGGAAATTAATTAAGAGCGTGTGATCTTCCCCAACGGAAGGGGCATAATCTTATTAATGGACTTAGTGTCAAGTAATGGTATACACTTAGACACATCTAATAGTATCCTCCCCAACGAAGTCACTACTATTATTTGTGTGACCAAATAATACCAATTATTAATTTTATTTGTCAAAAAGTTAGGTTGACAAGATAATAAAATTAATGGGTTAAAACCCTCCTTTTACAAATGTTGAATTTGTATACGTCCACACTAACGTGGCATACAAAATTCACGGTGTTACGAGGTGTTGGTTAATTTAAAATAGTATTGTTTGAGGAATCAATATTATTCTAAATTTAGAGTTCTGACCAAAAGTTATTTGTGATTCTTATGATGACTTTCAACCCACTGTCCATCATACTTCAACAAAATAGACTTACTGGACCTAATTACATAGATTGGAAAAGGAACCTGAACATTGTTCTGACTGCTTAAAGCTATAAATTTGTACTGACTGAACCTTGTCCTGATGCACCCACTGGTGAATCTACCCAAGAGGAGATTGAATATCATAAGAGATGGGTAAAGGCAGATGAGATGGCGCGGTGTTATATTTTGGCTTCAATGTCAAATGTATTGCAACATCAGCATCAAGATTTACCAACAGCTTATGATATTATGAACAATCTCAAGGAACTCTTTGGTCATCAGGATAGGGCTTCTAGACAAGAAGACATGAGAAAGATAATGACAGCCACCATGCAAGAGGGTACTCCTGTAAGGGATCATATCCTAAAGATGATGACTTATCTGAACGAGATACAGATCCTTGGAGGAGAAATTGATGGGGAAACCCAGATCGATATGATTCTCCAAATGCTACCTAGAAGTTTTGAGCAGTTCCGCCTGAACTATAATATGAATAAAAGGATTTATTCATTAGGGGAACTACTGACAGAACTTCAAGCAGCAGAAGGATTATTTCATCACAATTCTCAAATTCACTATGCTGAAAATGGTTCTACTTCTAAACCGAAAGGAAAGAAGAAGAAGAAACAAGCTGGCTCAGCAAAAAAAGTGAATAAATCTCAAAGTACGGGATTTAAAGCTGGAGTGAAGAAGCCCAAGGGCAAGTGCTTCATCTGCAAGCAGGCGGACTGTCCTCGTAGGAACCAAAACAAAGGTATATCTCATGCTCTAGTTGTTGAAACATGTTTAGCGGTGTTATCTACCAGCACCTGGTGTGTAGATACGGGAGCCACTGATCATGTCTGCAATTCCTTGCAGGGGTTCCAGGAAACCCGACGACTATCTGAAGGAGAAATTACCGTCTACATGGGCAATGCTACTAAGGTGGCAGCTGTTGCAGTGGGAGACGTCTACTTATCTTTTAGTAGAAATAGAAATTTGGTTTTAAGAAATTGTCTTTATGTACCCAGTTTTAGAAAGAATTTAATTTCAGTTTCTAAACTATTTTTAGATGGATATTCAGTTTCTTTCAGTAACGATGTAGTTATTAAAAGAAATAAAGTGATTATCTGTTCTGGTGCATTGGTTGGCAATTTGTATACTTTAAATCCAAATTCTTCCACAAAGCAAAACATGAAAATTTATAACTCATCTTCTAATTCTAATAAGAGAAAAGAACCTTCGGAAATGAATCAAGCATATCTTTGGCATCTAAGGCTTGGTCATATTAACTTAAGTAGGATTCAGAGGCTTATAGCCGATGGACTTTTGAGTTCATTAGAGTTGGAAAATTTTCCAACTTGTGAATCTTGCTTAGAAGGTAAAATGACCAAGAGGCCGTTCAAGGCCAAGGGGTATAGAGCCAAAGAAGTGTTAGAGTTGGTTCACTCTGATTTGTGTGGTCCTATGTCTGTCCAGGCAAGAGGAGGTTTTGAATATTTTGTCTCTTTCATAGACGATTATTCAAGATATGGATACATTTACCTAATGCGCCGCAAGTCCGAGTGCTTTGACAAGTTCAAAGAATACAAGGCTGATGTGGAGAAACGATTAGGTAAAAGTATCAAGACACTACGATCTGATCGTGGTGGCGAATACCTCTTAGGAGAGTTTAGGAATTACTTATCAGAGGCTGGGATTCAATCCCAATTGTCTGCACCTGGAACACCCCAACAGAATGGTGTAGCAGAACGAAGGAATAGAACTCTTATGGAGATGGTTAGATCGATGATGAGTTATTCAGAATTACCAAATTCGTTTTGGGGATATGCCTTAGAAATACGTTCTGAACTTAGTACCTTCTAAATCAGTTTCTTCTACTCCCATAGAATTGTGGAATGGGCGAAAACCCAGTCTAAGACATATTCGGATTTGGGGTAGTCCAGCACATGTGCTGAAACCAAATGCTGATAAGTTAGAATCTCGTACAGAAGTTCGCATGTTTGTAGGATATCCCAAAGGAACGAAAGGTGGTTTATTTTATAGTCCTAAAGACGAGAAGGTCATTGTTAGCACCAATGCCCAGTTTTTAGAAGAAGACTATATAATGGATCACAAGCCCAGTAGCAAAGTTGTTTTAGAAGAACTTAGAGAGGACATGTCTACTTCAATACCAACAGTACAAGATGAAGTACCACAAGAGACTGCAACACGTGTCACACATGATACACAACCACAGACAGTGCCCCGTCGTAGTGGGAGGGTTGTAATGCAACCTGAAAGATTCATGTTTCTGGGAGAGTCTTCGGACTTGATCCTGGGTAAACATAAACCTGATCCACGAACATATAACGAAGCACTCCAAGATATAGATGCAGCATCTTGGCAAAAGGCAATGACTTCTGAAATAGAGTCCATGTACTCTAATAAGGTCTGGGAGCTTGTAGAACCACCTGATGGTGTAAAAGTCGTTGGATGCAAGTGGATCTACAAAAGGAAAAGAGGGACAGACGGGAAGGTAGAAACCTTCAAAGCTAGGCTTGTTGCAAAAGGGTACACTCAAAAAGAGGGAATCGATTATGAGGAGACCTTTTCACCGGTAGCCATGCTTAAGTCTATCCGGATACTCTTATCCATTGCTGCTCATATGGATTATGAGATTTGGCAAATGGATGTCAAGACAGCTTTCCTTAATGGAAGTCTTGAAGAGAACATCCATATGAAGCAACCGGAAGGATTTATTGAAAAAGGCAAAGAGCATCTAGTGTGCAAGCTCAATCGGTCCATTTATGGACTGAAGCAAGCTTCACGGTCTTGGAACATCCGGTTTAATGAAGTAATCCAGTCGTATGGATTTATTCAAAGTCCGGATGAGTCTTGTGTATATAAGAAGTGTAACGGAAACGTGGTGGTATTTCTTGTACTATACGTAGATGATATTTTGTTAATTGGCAACAATGTCAAGGTATTGTCAGACGTAAGGATATGATTGTCCAAACAATTTGATATGAAGGACTTAGGAGAATGTGCACACATACTTGGGATCAAAGTAATAAGGGATCGTAAGAAAAGAATGTTGTGTCTGTCCCAAGCTTCATATATAGATACAATCCTTGCTCGTTTTAGCATGCAGGATTCCAAGAAAGGTTTCTTACCTTTTAGGCATGGAGTAGCTCTATCTAAAGAGATGTCTCCAAAGACATCAAAGGAGATAGAGGACATGAAAGCAGTTCCTTATGCTTCGGCTGTAGGAAACTTAATGTATGCAATGCTATGTACGAGACCTGATATCTGTTTTGCCGTAGGCATGGTTAGCAGATATCAGAGTAATCCTGGACAAGGACATTGGACTGCGGTAAAGCATATATTAAAGTACCTGAGAAGGACTAGAGATTATATACTAGTTTACCAAGCAAACGATTTGCTCCCTGTGGGTTACACGGATTCAGATTTCCAATCAGATAGGGACAATAGTAAGTCTACATCAGGCTATGTGTTTACTTTATGAGGTGGAGCCATTTCATGGAGGAGTGTTAAGCAGAAATGCGTATCGGACTCAACCATGGAAGTTGAGTATGTAGCAGCCTCTAAGGCAGCTAAAGAAGCAGTATGGCTCAGGAACTTTCTAATGGACTTAGATGTGATTCCTGGTTTGCCCAAAATCATCACAATTTATTGTGATAATAGTGGTGCAGTTGCAAACTCGAAGGAACCACGAGCCCATAAGGCAAGTAAACATATAGAGCGCAAGTACCACCTGATACGAGATATCGTGAAGCGAGGAGAAGTTGTCATCGCCAAGATTGCATCAGCGGATAACCTGGCAGATCCTTTCACTAAGGCCCTTCCGGCGAAAGCTTTCGATCGGCATGTGGAGGGAATGTGAATCAGATGTATGGTAGAAGATATGGCAGCTTAGTCATTAGTATAAGTGGGAGATTGTTGGAGTGTATACTGAAAGCCTAAGCTTTGTAAACATTCATTATGAATAAAGAATCACATTTGGTCAAATTGTCTACATTTGTTTGTAGTTGTTCATATAGTTTATATTGTAGATAACATAGTATGTGGTGTCACATGCAGAAGATGATGTTATCAGTACCTTATAAATTATAAACAGTAGCTTACGACTAAAATGGAAAGGAACAAACCATTAGAAGGTCGTAGTGTAATTAGGTATTAGTTTATCTTGACTATATAATTACACTAGTACACTCAGAGTGTATTGAGTAGGACCATTAGAGGTCGTTTCTTTTATACTGACTTTATAAAGGAACAAAGACCTCAGTTATTATGGAAGTGTGTGCTCTTAATCCTAATATAACAACAAGCACATATGTTTGATATTAATTTCTTTAATTTATCAATGGGTGAGATTTAGTTCGATGAATCAATAAACCCGATAAGTTGGGAAATGATATCACTTATAGTGTGTGTTATTGATTATAGAAGGAAACTGTGTCCTAGAGATACTAGGTTGATAATGCCCCCAAGAGGAGCTCATAAGGATTGTCATGTTAAACCCTGCAGGTGGACTTAGTCCAACATGACAATAAGGTTGAGTGGTACTACTCTTGGACTTAGATATTAATTAAATGAGTTGTCAGTAACTCACTTAATTAGTGGACATTCGATATCTTAAACACAGGGAGACTAACACACTCATAATAAGAAGGAGCCCAAAAATGTAATTTGGGATTGGTGCGGTAGTTCAATGATAGTTCTCTAGTGGAATGAATTATCATTGATAAAATTAAGTTGTGTGTTCGGGGCGAACACGGGATGCTTAATTTTATCGGGAGACCAAAACCAATTCCTCCTCTCGGTCCCTATCGTAGCCTCTTATTTGTAGAGTTCTATACCCACCTATACTCACCTTCTATACCCACCCAATAGGGGCCGGCCAAGCTAGCTTGGGAACAAGCTAGGGCCGGCCTAGGTAAGAAATTGGGTGGCCGGCCCTAGCTTGAACCCAAGCTAGTGGGGGCCGGCCAAATTAAATTAAAAATGAATTTTAATTTTAATTTTTATTATGTGGAAGAAATAATTTATTAAAGAGAATTTAAATTAAAATATCTCTCTTATAAAAGATCTACAAAAGATTAAAGAAAGAGATTAGATCTCTTTCCTTATTTGTAGATTGATGAGTTATTTTATTTTCTCTTTAAAAATTATTCACATGTTGATAAAATTAAAATTATAGAAATTTCTTTTATTAACCATGAAGAGATTTATGAAGAGAAATTTTATTTTTTAAAATTTCCGGAAACAAATTAGGAAGTTTTAATTGTTGATTAAAACTTGTCCAATTTGTTCTCCAATGATGTGGCCGGCCATGAGATTGTAATTGGGGAAATTTTATTTTATTTTTCTCAATTAAATCATGTCAAGGAAATTGAGGAAATTTTATTGTAATTAAATTTTCTAATTTGCCTAGGCCAAGGAATATAAAAGAAGGGGTGAGGGTGCCTTCATGAAAAACAACCTCTATTATTTCTCTCCCTCTTTTGTTCTTTGGTGTGGCCGGCCATCCTCTCCCTCTCTTCCTCTTGTGGTGGCCGAATCTCCCTCTTCCATTGGAGCTCTTGTGGTGGCCGGATACTACTCGGAGAAGAAGAAGAAGAAGGAGAGAAAGCTAGCATCTCTTGGAGCTTGGTTAGTATTTTGGTTTTCCTCCTTGGTGAAGTTTTTCCTTTGTGGCCGAACCTTGCTTGGAGGAGAAGAAGGTGGTTGGTGGTTTCTCATCTTGGTAGATCGTTGCCCACACAACGTCCGAGGTTAGAAGAGGAATACGGTAGAAGATCAAGAGGTCTTTCTAGAAGGTATAACTAGTAGTTTTTCCTTTTCCGCATCATGCTAGTTATTTATGGAAATAATACCAAATACAAGAGGCTTACGTTCTAGAATTTCGAATATGTTTTTCGATGTTGTGTTCTTTTATTTTTCTTTTCCTTGTGATTTGATTGTTCTCTTTGGTTAAGCTAAAGTTATTTTAGGAAATTAAATATTAGCTTTCTATAAAAGGTTTTGTCTAGTCGGTGGTGGTTGCTCCCATATCCAAGAAGGCCATGTGCCTCGCCACGTCAGTACTGGGAACCAATTATGGAAATTAATATTTAATGGAATTAATAACTTAAGGAGACTTGGGTCGAACGTGTTAAGTTCCGCAGGAGATCCAAGTCAAAACCTAAAAGAACAAATAGATTAAGTTTTGGATCAAACGTGTTAAGTTCCGCAGACGATCCAAAATTTAATTTAAAAGAACACATGGTAGCTAGGAAAAGGTTCAGACCTTTGTACAAAATTTTTGTACAGTGGAACCTATAGGTTTTCCGAGTAGCAACCAACATAGTTTGTATGTAGTAATGCTTCAGATTGTCACTCGTACAGGGGAAATGTTACCGAAATTTCTTCGGACATGGACTCCTCTAGGGCGTGACAGATATTTCCATCAGTCGACTGCACCACACTAACCGAACGAACAAAAATATTTTGTTTACTCCCAGTCGACTGCCCTGTCGACCGCACCAGTTGACTAATGAAAACACCAGTCGACTGCTATAGTAACGCTACAGTAAAACTCTAATCCTAGGATTTAACCCCTGAGCACATTCACTCAGCACTCGTCCTCACCCGACCAACCTAGACCTAGGTTTCTAGCCTCCTCAATCAGTATTGCGTCCCTCAGATGTCTCCCCATCCTTCACGTCTTGCCTTCTGGAGCTTCTATCAGTCTTGTCATTGTTGTCGGGTCTTTCTTTGCTAAGAGGTCGTGCCTCCGGGACTTCATCTATTGTCAAATCACACTTGGACTTATGTTGTCAAGATTACATGCTTAGACTTACATCTCCAAGATTCATCCTTGGACTTTTCTTCTTTGCCAAGATCACCTTTGGACTTTTCTTGTTGTACTTGTATCCTGTACACTCACAATACATATCAAATACAACAATAAACATAATTTAAACCTTTGCCCAAATATCAAAACCTAGGGTGCCCAGATTACTCCAACATTTACAACATTTGAAATCAGAATCAAAATGAAGATACAAGGCACGGGCTACTAAAAGGAAGGGAATGTTTCATCAGATAGCTCATTCAGAAGATGAGTCCGGTCTAGGCAGTTTTCAGGAGGAGTCGACCGGAGCAACCCCTTCTCTTGCAGCTGCAGTAAGGCCCCTGCACCACCATAGCAGAGTATGTGGTCGATGGGGTTGCTAATCTTCAACCTAAACTCTTTGGAGGCAAAAAAAAAAGAGGCCTTGTGAGATGCTAGGAGGGAGCTTCTCCCGCCTGATAACTCTTCAGCTCTTCTCCAGCCTTGTGTGCATCGTCCCGTGCCTCGACCAATTCTTGGTGTGCGGCCACGGTCTTCGCCCTAGCCACAGAAAGTTCCGCTTGCATAGCTTGAAGAGTCACCCGACCCGCATCTAATTGCTTCTGAAGGTCGACCTCCTAATCCATGCTGGCAGTCAGATCTGCCATTTTAGCCGCCAGGTTTATCTTTAGAGCGACCTACACCTCTTAGAGCTCCTGCAGCTGCGAAGAGAGGGTGATTACCTCTGTCTCCTTTGCCTTCAAGTCAGCCAGGATCTAGACGCGCCTCAAACCCTCAAACTTAAGCTTGGATTCGCTGGTCCGCAGGGCGGTTTGCAAGGATTGCAACCTTTCTGATTTTGCATGAGCCATGGTCCTAGCCACTCAAGTTTCCTCCTCCGTCGTTGCAAGTTAGATTGGATCAGGACCTCAGCGGTTGTCTGGTCAGGTGTGCGGCTAGCGGTTGTGGGTAACGCCATCTCTTGAATACGAGCCCTCAAAGACTCATTCTCTCGATGTAGACCAATTATAAATTGGGAGAGGCTCAGCCCCATGACATAGGACTGGCAAGAGCACGGGTAGGATTAGCAGTTTCTTACGGATAGAAAAAAGTAGGTAAAAACTTACCGACACCAGTCGTTGAGAGAACTAATCGGCCAGGTCCAATTGTGGGCATTCCAAAATCTGGTCTACCATGCTTTTCCATGAATCGGCCAAGGCATTGTGGATTTGCACTTGATTGCAGTTTAGAGAGGTGCTGGCAGAAGAAATGACGCCCAACACCTGGAAGGATGGCAGTTGGAATGAAGAAGTGAAGACATATCACCCTTTGATGCATTCCTTGAGGCGAGAAGAAGAAGTAGGAGCTGAGGCTGAAGGCAGCGGTTGGCTCGAGGATGGAGGAGTAGGAGTAACAATCCCGGGCTGGCCTTTAGGTCGGGTGGTCACCTGCTCCTGGGCAGGGACTGAAGCAAGAGGAGAGGGCGTAGCCTCTGACGAGAGTGGAGTGCTCATCCGACCAGACATTTTGGCTTTGGAGGATGCCCGCGACAAAGGCGGCCTCTGCGGTGATGATTGGATTGATGGGGTGACGCGTCGTCTTTTGTGTTGAAGGCGTAGTCGCTGCTTGGGAACTAGAGAGGGAGCCCTTTCACTAGCGATTACCTCATGGGAGAATGATTTAGCTTCAGGGGCCTCAGGGTCCCTCGATTGTTGGGAAGAAGCCCCTACTGAAGCGCTGGCCTGGGGAGACTCCTAGCCTGCCATGATCTCTTTGCCCCTCCTCTATAGGATTGCACTGGGCATCACGAAAGAGTCAAGGGTGAAAGCTCAAAACATGACTTCTGCAGATAAAGGAAAATACCTTAGTTAGTGGAGATATACAAGGAAAGTTGAGTGAACTTACCAAAAGGTGCGCTCAGGGGCGTCTAGATAAGGCTTAGCCCGAAAGTATACAACACACTCTTCCACAGTAGAGAGGAGAGCTTCAGTTGCACTCCCTCCAGTTTCTCAAAAACTGCGAAACAGGCAGGCTGGTACTGATGGTCACTCAACTCACGAGATGAAGGAAGATGGGGATGCCACTCCACAGGCCAAGTCACAGGCTCGGGTAATTGCACATAAAGGAATCGGGATTTCCATCCCTTATGGGAGGAAGACATGCCCTCAAAGAACTTATACTCGATCGTAGACTGTACCATGAATACCCCGGTCTTCGATTGCTTGAAGGAGTAGAAATGATGGAAGAGTTGGGGGAGGGGGGGGGTCAAAGGAATCTCATACAGGCGACAAAGGATTACCATTCCGCACATGGCGTGGAAGGCATTGGGGGCGAACTGTGATAAGGGGATGCCGAAATACTGACTCAAGGAGGAGAAGAAAGAAGGGATAGGAAAGCAGAGACCGGCGAGAAGCTGGTCTTTGAAGAAGGTTAAGAAACTTGAGGGAGGAGGATAAGGATGACTATCAGGTTTAGGAGAGTGGAGCTTGTACGCTTCAGAAAGTTGCAGGCTAGATTGTATCGACCACAGGTCACTCCTATCAATGTCCGAAGGAAAGTATGTGTACCACGGGGTTACCGTTTCACCAACCATTATCAAATCAAAAGTTGAAGGAGGAGAAAAAGATGTAGAAGAGGAAGCACTTACACAAGGGGTGCGTGAAGAGGGAAGTCAAGGACCAGGAACAAGCAAAGGAGGAAAGGTCGTAGGAAGTCGAAGCGCCGATAAACAACTATTAAAGACCTCTAGGATTTTTAAACCAAAACCCCTAAGGAACATCGGGATTTGAGCTGCACAGTAGAAACAGTCAAGCTCATGAAGGCCATTGGATTAATGGAAAGAGAAAGAACATCAGTTCACATGTAGAAAGCTTGCGTCAGTCATCATACCAAGGAAAGTTCGTGGGACACGCGTCAACCTCCTATGAAGTGACAATTATGATAGAAATGATAGGAAAATCAGAGAGGTGATATGAGAACAGTGGCACCATGCTTCAAGGGTGTCATGCCTCGAGGATCGAAAATTCCAGACGACTACCTCATGAAATAAAGTAGGAGGCGGTGGAGAGCATTTGATGTTTCATCCTCACCTCGGAATCAGAGTAAGATTCAAATTTAACTAATATCTTTTGTAATAAGCTTCGTGATTCCAGGTGGATTGGGCCAAGTCTACGGGGGCATCTCCTTCGATCCCTAACGACCTCTCGGTCGAGATTCCAGACTCTCCCCCCATCGCAAGTTATAAGTGAGGATGCTCTCATGTCTCTAGACTCTCGTCCCAGTGTGAGTTATAAGTGAGCATGCTCTCACGTCTCCAGACTCTCGTCCCAGCGCGAGTTATAAGTGAGCATGCTCTTATGCCCAATGACCTCCTGGTCGGGATTCCAGACTCTCACCCCAGCGTAAGTTATAAGTGAGCATGCTCTCACGCCTAACGACCTCCCGGTCGGGATTCCAGACTCTCACCCCAACGTAAATTATAAGTGAGCATGTTCTACGCCTCCAGACTCTAGCCCCAGCACGAGTTATAAGTGAGCATGCTCTCATGCCCAATGACCTCCCGGTCGGGATTCTAGACTCTCGTCCCAGCGCGAGTTATAAGTGAGCATACTCTCATGCCCAACGACCTCCCGATCGGGATTTCAGACTCTCACCCTAGCGTAAATTATAAGTGAGCATGCTCTCACGCTAACGACCAGTCGGTCGGGATTCCACACTCTCGCCGTAGCGCGAGTCATAATTGAGCATGCCCTCACGGTCAACAACCTCTTGATTGACTTTTAGAATTATCGACTCAATACAAATGCCAAAGACATCGGATCAACAGTTGCACATGAGCCACCCAAGGAGACTCGGGTCTAGTCAGCCGGACTTGGGCCTCCTTCGACTAGACTTGGGGGGGGGGGGAGGGAGAGAAGCTTGTGATATGGTGCATAAAGGTGGGGCCTGGTAAGGTCAGACAGTCGGAAGTCAAGGGGACGTGACAGTTAGAAGTCAAAAGGATGTGGTAGTCGGAAGTCAAGGGGACGTGGTAGCCAACAGTTAGGAAGGGAAAGGAGTTTGACCGTCTGACATCATCGCCCGCATGATTCCCGATCGAGTGCCTCCAGATCAAGTCCCCAGATCTGAAACATAACATGCAGCCTGAGGTAACACCTGGCTTGCCCCGACTGGTTGGGTTCCTTGGTCCAGTCCGCATAGATAGGTCTGTTACTTGTAGTCAAATAGCTCCTGGTCAGCCCTTCAGCGATCTTAGCGTGAAAGGGGAGGCTCCCGCGACAACTCGTCTCCTTCATCAGGACTTAAGTTAAGAGACACCACGAACTGTCATCCTGAGTTGTCCATAGCTAAACCCAGGCAGGAAATAAAACAATAAGTGATAAACAAGGTCAAAGAATTGTAACCTCCTGTTAAAGAATAATTGTCATACATCAGAAAATATTTCCAGGGTTTGCCATTGTTGACAAATGGAACCTTCCTTCCACCAATAAGAGGGCACCACGTGCTACCCGACAGACTCTAACACCCGACATTTTCTGACAGTGGTCAGGCTCCAGAGGTACGCAGTATCATATAAAAGGGAGGTACTCTCCCTTAAGCAGATATGCTCACACACACTTTTACACTCGTCTTCTACATTTTTTTTTCTTTTGTACATTATTCTTCTGGGAAAAAGTACCTGACTTGAGCGTTGGAGGGCTTGCGCTGGGAATTTTTTCCCTGATTTTGGGTCTCTAACGTTCCGGTTGCTTGTTTGAGTGTTGTGCAAAGCCAGAGTACCACCGGTCTTCGTCACCGCCGTCCTTCTATCACACAGGGGGTGGTCCTTTTACTGGTGCGCGTACATTGGGTGTGTCTCAGTCGTCTCTCTGTCAACACCGATGCCATCTCAGCCGGCCTTCGTCTGACTCAAATTCCGGATAGGATCAGGACTCATGGGTAAACTAACCTAATCTACTATTCAAACTTAAATTTTTTAGATTTTCTATATTTTTTCATTTTTAAAAAAAATTAATGAGCTCGTGGACTAGCCCGCGTAACTTGCAACCCACCTTGAGTTGAATTGGAAATTTCCCAACCCACTAGGCTAGCGGGTCACTCTGTCTCAGCATCTCAAATGATGGATTTTTGATGAACGAACGGGTCACCTCTCTAGACATGCCAAACAAAAGAAAAGAGCCCCTCCATGAGCATATGGTTAAATTAAATGATGGCTTTCTTTTAAAGTTATTGAAGAACTTAATTGGATGCCACTGAAAGTAGAGTTAAGTGAAAGCTCGCGTAGCTGCTATTATTAGCACAAATACAATCGTAAAAGGAAATCCAAAACCTATGACCAAGCCTACTAGTAGAGTTAAAAACTCCAAGTCAAAGCATAAAAGATCAGAAAGAATACTTCTACTACAAGAAGTTAGATAACTAGAATGCAATCGCAAGAATTTAACTCTTTGTGGATTTGAAGAAAAGGAAAATACTTCTACTTCAGGTATCTATGCCATTAAAGTAAATCCCTTCCCTTAAATAGTTGATGTGTTGGTGATGACTGGATTTACTACAGGAATTCTTAAAAGTTGCAACTTTAGTTATAGGAGATTATCATTTGCCGTTTACCTCTATTTAGAAACACGAATAGGAATATTATTTTTGTTTAATAAGAATATTTTATTTTTTAAAAATTAAGAATAGTAGGTATTATTTTTATAAAAATATTTATTATAAATCCTTAAGTTTATTTTAATAATTTACATGTAATAATTTTTAGGGTTGTAAATGAGCCAAGCGGAGCCAAGCGGAGCCAAGTTTTATAGTGTTCAACCTTGTTTGATAAAGTAATTGGGTCAAGTCTAGTCGAGTCTAAAATGAACCAAATCATTGAAGTTGTTGTTCAAGCTTAACTTAATTTCTTTTTGGGCAAAAGTTAAAAGAACACCCTTAAGAATCATCAAAAGGGTACCCCACTTTATTTTTTTTTATCAAAAGAGCGACTCACTCCACCAGTAATCTAAGTATAATTATGCAACTACCTTTTAGTACTGTTCTCATTATTATCTCTCACCTAAATCTTGAATCAGTCAAGCACATTGTAGCAATTATGAAACCGTACATAGTTGTAGCAGTTACGGTTTCGTATCTGCTACAATACATACTCAGTTTGTTCAAAAATATTAACGTTGTAGCATCTACGAAACCGTAAACTGTTACAATATGTGTAACAACTACAGTTTCATAGTTATTATAATACGCCTGACCGGTTCAAAATTTAGATAGGAGATAATAATGGAAACAATAAGCAAGGACAGTTGGGTAAGTGTATATGTGACAAAATGCGATTCGCTCGCCCCAGTTCCCCTGTCAATCCGTCTCTAGGTCAACACGGAGGAGATAAATCACGGATGACTACTAGTAGTTGAGTAATTATATATGGGTTGCTAGTGGGGTGGAGCACCATTTTGATAAAAAAATTAAAGGTGGGGGCCCTTTGATGACTTGGAGAGAAAAAACATGTTTTCTTAATTTTGTTTTTTCTTTTATATGCGTTTAAGCTTGATTTGAGTTGTACTTCAACTTGATTCGTTATATATTATCTAGCTTTTAGTTCAAGCTTACTTGATTATTTTAATTTTTTACAGTTTTAAACTTATTTGATTGATTATTAATTTTTAATAATACAAGTTTATTTGTTTATTTTAAAATTTTTTTTATCTATCTATCATATTGATGAGAATTTTATTAATAAAAATTATTAACAAACAATTGACACTTATTGTTCATGAACATTATATATATAAATTAATGTTCATTTAATTAACTTTATATGTATTAAATAAATATAAATGAGGTCTTACCAAATTTTACACTCCATGCATTTAGGTAAATTTGTCCATTCAATTTTTTTCCTTTAATTAGTTTAGGTTAAATAAGGAATAAGGAATAAAGATTCACTTCTTTTTAAGTTGTACAATTGTACTCACCTTGATATGAATTTCCCTGAAAGTTCCAATGAGCCTTGGAAAACTTAAAGATCCAATCAATTGAATCATGGCACCAAGTGAGATCAAGCTTCAAAGTGTTAGACAAAACATAATAAAGTGACAAAAGAAGAAGAAAAAAACAACTTTAACTTATCCAATAACAATTTAATTTGCTTGTTTTCATTCAAAACATTAAAATCATGTAATTAAAAAAGGTTAATAATAACATCAAACTTAACAATTACGAAAAGAACAAAAAGAAGATATTTGAATCCTTTTACAAAGAAAAATCAAGTTTTGTTTGTGACTAGTAGTTTAATTACTAGAAAAGTTATCAAGAAGATGTTATTTATAAGATCAAGGATGACATGTACATTTTATCAAAATTATATTATCCAAATCCATTGGTTGTGATGAGAACTAACTTTGAGGGTTGTTTGCCTTCACCATGGCAAAAGGACACATGATAGAATATAAAATTCATTTAGTACTAACATCAAGTTTGATAACATCATTGTAGGACTTAAAGTAAAAAAGGCTCAACCTTTAAGATGGATGTGATGGAAAATATTAAGAATTATTATAGGCAAAATAGGACATAAATGGAATGTCCTTCCATACGAATTTCAAAAAATTTTGACATATTAAACTTAACATTTATGATATATAGTGTCCTTAAATACTATAGTCCTGAGTACTATATGTTGGATTTTGTTTCTCGGTCAGGTGAGCTTACATGTTAAGATCTCTCAAGATCGTAACAGACGAATTTATCATAAAGAATTAACCTAGTAAAGTGATTTAATTATGGGTTGATTTAATGGATATGAATTTTAAGTGGGCAGAAATATGTTAACTCTTATACTGTTTTTAGTTAATCCATCTTATATCGATTAATTCTAGGATGACCAGCTTAACTTTACAATAATTTTTCACCGACTACTAGTATAAATTGAAAAATGCTCGTAATGGACGATCCTTTAATCCAACATTCTTTGATCAACAGTTCATTAAAAAAAATTCATCCATTATTTCTTTTAAAGTTGAGACTCCATTCTTAGATGTTAGAAAACTGAAAAGATATTCTATCACTACACCATTACTCTGAAAAAACATGATCAAATTTATTCATTTCATTTAATTTAATGAGTTATTCATTTATTTGTCCTTTTGAATTGATTTTTTTACGAACGTTAGATTCGATTAAAGCTCATGCCTATGTCACGAATTACATTAATTATAATTAACACGAGAAGCAAAAAGATATGCATAGTTTTCCTTCAAATAGTTAAAAGGGGTAGTCAAAACTAAGTAACATGGGTTGATGATTCCCACCATGAATATAAAACAAGAAGAAGCATACACTTTTATACCCCCTTTAAAAGCACAACTCCAAGTCTACAATTAACAACCGCAAACACTAACATGGAAGAAGTGTGGAAGGACTTAAGTTTGAGCTCCCTTCACCAAGAAGACAACAACATGCTTGCCAATTCGGCAGACTTCTTCGCCAAATACTGCCACACTAATCCCCCAGCGAAGCACTCCCAGCCGGAGCCGCAGCCGGCCGAGGAATTCGACCGGAGCAATGCCGAAAGGCGAAAGAACCGGATGATGAAGAATCGGGAGTCGGCCGCGAGGTCGCGAGCCCGGAAGCAGGCCTACACTAACGAGCTGGAGAAGGAGGTGGACAAGCTGCATGCTGAGAACACAATGCTGAGGAGGCAGAATGAGGAGGTACCTAATTCCGAACCACCAGTCAGTTAATTAGTTGTTCAGTATGTGTAAAACTTTACACACAGCTTAAAGTGTTTTTTTTTCTTTTGTTTTTTTTTGTTTTTTCTGCAGTTGAAGAAATCATTAGAAGATCAGATTAGAGGAGTCACAAAGCAAATCCTGCAAAGAACATTGACAGCTCCATTTTGAGGAAAGATGGAAGGAAGGATGAGGAGTTGTTATGGCTTTTAGTCTATGTAGACTTAGCTTTTCTTTGTCCTGTGAGGAAGCATGTTGTTGTCGACTTAACATCAATGCAAGGCCATGTTTTTTTTCCTATGAGCTCAGTACTTGGATCATAGTATGCTGATGGTCCTACGCTGTCTGCAGAGATCAATGATCACTAGCTATAATTCATAGAAACGAAGAATTAAAAGCGATTTATCTTTGGTTAGTCTAACAGTGAATGAGTTAGATCTAAAGAATTTTTATTGAAGTGTAGAGTTTCTGAGTCGTGGAACAAGACGTTGGGAGCGCTGTAAAAAAACATTGAAAACAAGTATCAACGCCATGTGCAGATCAAATCGATGCTTTCAACATTGGTCTCCTTGTTTCTTAGTTAACCCTGCGCTGATTAATTCTATAGGCAATCAATTTGTATAAATCAAAAAATGGTAAGATAATCCATCAACCTAATGTTTTTAGTCAATCGTTCGTTCAGCTCTCGGGGTTATTGTGCAGTAACAAAGTATTCAGGTTGTTGCCCAAATATCTGTGGTTTGAATCCCAGTTATGATAAATTTATAGGAATTTTTTCTCCAAATGAGACACGCAACTAAAGGATACTGAGCTCTTGGACTATCTGCTGCGAGCACTTTCTGATTTATTTTGGTGCCTGGTGAGAAATTTTCGTGAGACCGGGTTGATCACCTCAGGCTCGACGTTATCCAACCTAGTTAATCATTTTTTTAGTCAATTGTTCATTCCTTTATGTGCTAGTCACTATTTCAAAAACTAGTAGTCGTCCATGATTTACTTCCTCCGTGTTGATCCTGAGACGAATTAACGAAGACGCTAAAAATAAACATATTCATTTTTTACTATCATTAATCAACCGTTCGTTAAGAAAAATTTATCATTAGAACTCCATTCTCTTTTTTTTAAATAAAAATTTTAAAAAGTACTCTTACCGTTATATCATTACCCAGGGCAACATTGGTCTCCTTTTGTTGGACGTCAATGAAGAAGCTTCCTACGATCATGTCCGTAACTCTACGGATTAATAGAAAGGGATTAAAAGAAGAGATTAATTAAAAGTTCAAAGAACATGTGAAAATCGCCTGACCAGGCCCGGGGCTATATCGGCAGCTAGCTGGATTCCTAGAGTAGGTGTGTTGGTCGGAGCTAGGGGCATGGCCTAGGGATGGTGTCGGCCGGGGCTCAATTTTTTTTTTTTTTTTAAGTCATGAAGTGAGTTTTCTTTTATAAATAATTAATTTAAATATTTATGATTAATTTTTTATATAATTTTTTTAAACCTAAGTGCCCAATTTTATAAAATTTCACTTTGTCTCGCACTGTCGAGTCAATGATTGATTTGCCAGTGACTCAGCCATCATTTGGAGGTAACTGGCACATTCGATGGCTAGTCATCTACAAGAACGAGGAACAAGTGTGTGATCTAAACTGACAACCCAATCAATCTTTTTAAGAGCTCAAACTAAAAAATTTACCCTGATATGAAACACATCGTCAATCATGGCTACGTTTGGTGTCCATGTTTGATCAAAAAAGAGAAGTGACTGTTTTTGCTCGAGAAAACAACATCGAGCACGATGAGCCGGTTTCGTATGCATCGAAAAACCAGCAAGCAAAAAATGGGAACAGACTTTGCTCACGCATACACCAAATTACACTGAATGATGAAGTACCATTCTTTCTCAAGCTCTAAACCACAAAACACACACACATGGGAGAAAAAAACTCTATGTGACACTTACAGGAAGGATAGCTGCTTCCTTCCGTGTTTTACACCTGCAATTGGCAGATTATAAGAAAACATTGAACGGGATAGTCAGTGGCATGTAATTAGCTGTGTTTTAAAAAGTAAATTAGGCGACTAAGAAGTAATAAGAAGAAAAGAAATTGATTCTCGTAAAAAAAAGTATCTCTCAAATTGTCAGCTTATGGAGGCTTATTAGATGTCTTCAAATCATCTATGTGATATCTTTGCTAAGAAGTAGACTTGGAGCAATTAAATCTATGAATGGACAGAGATTCATATGTATTAGATGGTAAACAGAATCATCAATTTCATATGAGTGTTAAAGGCATATTCAAAACTTTGTGACTATATATATAGGAGAAAATACTACGTTAAGTACGTATGCTATTGCTCAATGCTCACACAAAGGACTAAGAATTTAAGCAGGATGCATTAGTTATGAAAATATAAATTGGAAGGCATATGTAAGTTTGATAAATTAAGACTTCACCAAACAGCAAAGATTTTCCTCACAGTTTGCTAATTCATGACCTAAACTAACTACAACAGTCAATAACTGCAAGCTAAAAAAAAGTAATATCCATGGGCATAAAAACACATCCTTAAATTTATTTTTACCTGTTGCAACTTGAACGAGAAGCAAAATTATGATTGTTGCAATTATTGCACATCCAATCCCCATCACGCCATTGATTTGCCCTGATATAAAAAAAAACAAAGAAAATGGGTTTGTGGATCATTCAGACAATTGGGATTAACATTGGAAATACTAGCAGAGTTATGGAAATTAATAAAATAAAACAGTCAACCGTATAAAAACAGCGTTCATGACTGGAAGGGTTATGACCAATGGGAACTGGGAGCAGTCAGGGATAAGGGCTATACGAGGAGGGAGAATTGGAGAGGGTGTCGATCACGAATTAGCAGTCACAGATCAAAAAGTGGAAGAAGGGAATCACCAATTGCTATTAATGCTAGCTAGAGAGGAGTTGTTGGGTGCAAAGCGAATAGGAACGGAGCACTACTTGAGGAGACCAGAAACCCTGACTATTGGTAATTTTTTCTTTTAAAAAGTTTCTGTTACGCATTCCGACAATTTATATGGATTCACTTGATTCCTAAAACAAATGGTAGGGAATGCATCCTTCTGTGCCCAAGGGTAATTCTGCTTCCTATGTTAGATTTATGCAAAACATAACTAAGTCTTTAAAAGCATATTTAAACAACATACTTCGTTCATCTCATAGAACTAATATAATTTTTGGCTACACAATGCAGAAGTGTTTAAAGTCCTTAAAAATAACAAACAAGAAACAAGATTTAAATTTTCTAAGAATCCACTACAATTAAGAGAATTAGAAAATAATGGCATCATCATCAAATTTAGTACACAGGAGCTAATGAAGTTTGGAAGATTAGGTAGTTGGTCCTAGATTGTCACAGGAGGTGAATTTAACTTTTAGTTGTGAGTTCAATAGGTATTAATTGGCTCGTATTCAAGAAATTATTCACGGCCCCATCAAAGATACATCCGTTCTACTTGCGCTATGCCCACATAATCACTCATTCATAATGTGTTAATGTGCATATTTAGTTTAAGCAATGCAATGAACCATTACATATGCAGGTGTGCTGAAGCTTGCTTGTAAGGCTCACTTTTTCTTTAACAGTGGAGGATGCCAGAATAGCATGAGATGAAGAGCATCAGTTCGAGTATTCAGAATTCTCACCCTTTTCCAATAAGAGTTGGCACAGCTCTTTGTTGCAAAGAATGAATGTTCATTTGCAAGGACCTGAGTGCAAAATCTTCACTGTGATATTTAGCATGCCTTCCAGCCGATTGATCATAACTGTAACTTTCTGGTTGCTCAAATGTCTGATATGAGTTTGCCAGTGTAAAGATAGCATAAGGTATAAAATCATCTATACTTTCAAATGTACTTGCAAAAAGATTACACTTACATTTCCTGCATTGAGTCTTTTGCTATCCCAGACAATTGAAAATTCTTCAGATGCAGGGCGTTTTGTACCCAAAGCTGGATAAAGGATTAATCAGTTTAATAGCAGAAACATGACACCATTAAATATCAAAAATTTGAAACATATTGATTGATGGCATGTTATGCACTACATGAATACTAGCTGATGGAAATAGAAGTTAAAGTTCCACTGGTTGATTTTCATACAAAAAACGAAAACATATACACACCGCTCAACACCCTTATATAGCAGAATTGGTCCATGAATATACTGGTCAAACTTTCAACTTAGTTTTCTTGTAATCAGTTAACCATGTCTATCTTTTTCAAAATATTTCTATAGTAAGAAAAATAAGGTATAAGAAGTTCATATATGTTATCTCATCTTTGGTTACTTCTGAGCTATGGAAACAATGATTCTTATGATAAAATTATAGTATTTCTTTTGTGCCAAAAGGGGGATGAAGCTGTAGAAGGCAATTACTTCACTATAGCACAGAATTTCTACATATTATGAGTTGAAATACCCTTTTTTTTTGGAACCTTGACACAATGGTAAAGTTGCGACCATGTGACCTAGAGGTCATGGGTTCGAGTCGAAAGTAGTTTCTTGCAAAGAAATGTAAGGCTGCGTACAATAGACCCTTCCCTGGGACCCTATCTTGGTGGGAGCTTCTGCACCGGACTGCCCTTTTTTTTATGAGTTGAAAAACCCTTTCTGTTGAAACTTCACATCAAATTGATAGCATATCACTTGAAGTGTTACACGCTGATTTCTATTTAGGGATAATTAGTTGTATTGAGAGTGTACCTAGGGTTGAACCAACTGATCTAAGGCTGACTGAGATGTCTGAAGGATGATTCTAAGATTGGTTGGATCAGATTTGGGGTGAATTCAAGGTTAGATAGCTATTTGACGGTTGGACAAGGGGTGGGATTATCTTGAGTTTGCTTTGGGTTCAAATTGGACTTGATTTGGTAGCTATTCATGTGGGTTATTATGCATTGCATAACTTGTGGATGATGAATCAATTGCAGATGAGGCCTATGAGCTTGATTTTTAGACGATTTTAGCAATTATATCACTTCTTATCACCTTGATCATACATTGGCCATGTTGGCCAGTATGATGGGTTGGATGCAACACACTTGGGCTATTTTTGGTAGTCATGCACATGTTGGAGCATATAGTAGTGTCACTTACTATTGCAAAACAGAGAGTGCAAGGGTTCAGACATAATGATGGATCCGACTACACCCGTTGATTGATATTTAGTAATAGTGCACATTGTGCTGATAGCAATGCAAATTAATTAGTAGATGTGAAACTTTAGAGTGGGTTGTCATTGTGTATATCGTGCGTTGTGTTTTCATAGAAGCAGATTAGATTGTCGTTGGCATTCGGTATGGTAGTCATAATAGATAATCCTTACAGGTTTGATAAAAAAAAAGAATGATAAAAAACAACAGGCATACTTGAAAACATATCTGAAACTGTAGAAGTGTCGACCGAGGAAACAGCAGATGGTAATGGCATATTGCATTTCTTGCACTGCAAATGGAAAATGAAATCAGGTAATTTGGCTTCTAACTACATAAATGGCAATGCAGAAAAGGCTGGAAATTATTACTATCATCTTATGAGGAAGTTAATTCATCATGTAAGAGGAAATTGATCTGAAAATAAAGTATTACATACACTTTTAACTTAGAGAAAAAGACCTTGACTGTTGACTAGATATCATGAACATTACATTTATATTCCTTTTATTTCTATAAAATGTTAAATGGTTTTATCCAACAATGAAATATAGTGTTAATCTGATAGAAATAGAAGTAAGAAAGAAAAGATATAAAATTTAGCTAAATGCCAAATTTGTAAAAAATCTAAAATGATAATTTGGAATAACTCAAGTTTTACTTTTATGAGACTAGAATATGGTCTCACCTCAGACCGTGAAGAATAGTTATGGAAACCACAATCACATATCCAATCACCACTACGCCAGCCTTTTGGGGTTGGAAGAAGCTGAGACGTAGTGCTTGAAAATGGATATTCACCACTCACATTTTGGATTGAGGAGAAATTAGGAGCCATTTGCATCCCAAGTTTACTTTCAGCCCCAAGCGGCCAACTTGAACTGGGTAGAAGTGGCTGAATGGCTCGATTGCCGGTAAATGCGGTCTGTGACCCATATAGTCCTTGTAGCATCGAAATATAATGTGCATAAGCTGGCAGTACTGACCCAGGCAATGCAATAGCTGGCATTGCGGCTTCTTCCTTGGATTGGCCACACTTTTTGCATTGTTCTCTTGATGCATAATTGTTGTTACTGCAGCCTATTGATCCATTTGGCATACAAGCATAACTTAAATGCAAAAGCATAAGCAACAATACAATTTAATATCATTATGTAAGATTTATACTCTAAAAATTAAATGCAAGTATATTTTTTATGGAAACATTAACTTAGATACAGCAATCAAGATGAATCAGTCTGGTAATTTCTATGAGAGATATGTATACTAGAAATAAATATTAGCTCAATAGAAATATAAATCTAAAAAGGCAAGGTTTTAATGAAGCAACTATGATAGTCAAAATATGAAATCACATTCTAAATTATTGCCCCTATTGAAACACTTTGGGTTCAGGACAACTGACGAGTTTCTTACAAGAGAACTCCTCTATCAGAATTTCAATAGGAAATAAAACAAATATGGCAATAGCATTTGAAATATAGTTTAAATGGAAACCATATTGAAACTCGATCAAATCAGGAAGCTAGCCATAGGCAGCTTGTTGAGACGTTGAAGACTTACAATTACAAAAGGAAGAAAAAAGGTTATGATGAAAGAATAGATAGCAAACATCTATTCGGCATAATTATTACATTCAGTATTTTTTTATTAAATAAATGTTATCTCTAGGATATTCAATCAGTTTCATAGAGACAAAAGAGAAACATATGTTTCCAAAATGATTTGAGATTTTATAGTTTTGGGTGTGTGTGTGTGTGTATATATATATATATATATATATATGAGAGAGAGAGAGAGAGAGCAATGGTACAAGTATAGTTTGGATTTGAGTACCAACTAATGAATAAACTTGATGATGGAAAAAATCACAAACCATCTTGAATTTTACTAATATTTTCATCATACAACAATAGCCAATAGTGAAATAAGGATAGTGGTCAATAAGTTAGAGAAGTTGTCAAAGAATATAAAAGGATCAGTACAAAACCATGACAACTATATTGAAGTAGAATAAGTACTTGTGAAGTGAATCATCATGGGTTTCAAGTAATGCATTGCTTGTCAGAAAAAATCATAAACCTAGACCACAAATATCAGGCTGTAAATTAAGGGAGGCAGAATTCAGAAGTATCTAAAACTGATAATCATTTTCCATATCTTTGAACCACCTCACAATACTGCATAAAATCACTGGCAATTTTTTTACATATGTAACAAAACATCTGCCATAGAAAAAGCTAGCTTTTCATCATACATCTTTAATTCGAAACTTAAAAAGAGAGAGAACCAAAATCAAGTGCGTAGACAGAACTTTCATACAACAAAAAGATGCACATTACACTGGGAGCCTAATCAAGCAATCTATTATTTCATCATTATGTGCACGAAAATTCTGGTGTGGATGAACAACAACCTAATTTCAAGTTCACAGGACTGTGCCTACCTTCACCAAGGATTAAATTCAATGAAATGCCCCAAATACCACTCATTCATCTTTGTTTAGCTCTCAAATCAAGATTGCTTTTTGAGAGATGTTTAGGGATATTGCTATCAGAACAAACTCAATAACCAAGTCCCAGCACACACAGAGGCAAAGATACACCCAATAATAACTGGTAACCCCTTCAAACAAGCCAAGGTCGAATTTTTTGGAAAACACGGTTGCGGAAATCGAGAGGAGGATATAGATTGGGGGAATACCGGAGCAGATCCAGTCGCCGATGCGGGGGAGCCATTTGGAGTGCGCGGGGGTGTTGGTGTCGACGAGAACGCGCGGCTGCTTGCAGCGGTTGCAGAGTGAGCGGAAGGCGTAGTTGCGGTTGCGGCAGCCGGCGCAGTCCCAGTCGCCTTCCTTGCCCTTCCCCGTCGCCATGGCACGGAAGCAGGCGAGATGAGGTGAGGAGATGAGAGGAGAGGAGAGGAGGTCGAGCTAATTAATTAGCGAGGGAAGGAGAAGAAGGAGAGCAGAATGATTCCCCATTTGCGCCGCAGCATATTCTCTGGCTCTCCCTTTCGCAGGCGTTCGTTTCCACCGACCAGTGCCTCATTGACAATGACCTTGGCCGAGAGATGCACTCACGCTCCCGCTGAGAATTTTTATTTATTTATTTATTTGTTAATTAATTAATTAATTAATTATTGGATAAAAATCAAGATAGTTTTTTCCCTAAATCATGTGAATCACATGAGCATTTCGTCTTTTATTTTATTTTTTTATCTCAAGAGCCCAATAACATTTTTCTCTCGCCATGTAAGTCTCTCTCGTGCTTCTAATGTTCTACTAATTTTAAAAAATAAGTATTAGTGATCGTCTTTAAACATCAATACTAACATTTTTTAAATAATGTTAGTCAATTTTATATTAATGTCGATCTTTAAATATGCTGATTTTAAATCAACAACATGAAATCAATATCATGTTGTTGTTGATTTTTCAAGATCATCAATAATGAAAGACTAGCAGTACTATTAGCACTAATCGAAAGAGATCTTATATTACAACTATTTCAGTTCATGTGAATTTTTGAAATTGCAAGGAGTTTAACGGCGTCGTCCATTGCATATTTCTTCTTCTCTAGAGGTGTTGCAATTTTATTGAAAAAAAATAGCTAAAGTATATAAACTCATTCATATCAAACTCATTTTAGACCTGATATGGATTCATATCAAGCCTGACGTGGGTCTGATATAGATTCATATCAAGCCCATAGGGTTATGATTTTGTGGATTTTTGTGATAAAATTCAACACCTCCAGAGAAGTTAAAATATGCAATGAACGATACCATTGGACTCCTTGCAATCTCAAAAATTCACAGGATCTGAAATAGATCTAATCAAACATGTCTAGATCTATCAGTGAATTTTAGTCAAAATCCACTAATTGACCTATAGACCTTATATTGTACCCATTTTAGGTCCCGTGGATTTCTTAGACTGTAAGGAGTCTAACGGTATTGTCCATTGTATATTTTTACTTTCTGGATGTGTTAAAATTTTATCAAAAAAATTAGCTAAACCATAAACACATTCATATTAGGCCACAAGGGTTAAGATTTAGCTTATTCTTTCGATAATATTTTAACACCTCTGGAGAAGCTAAAATATACAATGAATGGTATCGTTTGACTCCTTTCTGCCTCAAAAATCCACGGACCTGAAATAAGTCCAATCAGACTTGTTTAAGTCCATTAGTGGATTTAATTTGGTCAAAATCCATTGATTGACTTAGAGGCTTTAGATTGTAACTATTTTAGGTCTTGTGGATTTTCCAGACTGCAAGAAGTTTATCGGTACCATCCATTGTATATTTCGGCTTATCTAAAGGTGTTAAAATATTATAGAAAGAATTAGCTAAACCTTAACCACATGAGCCTGATATGAATGTGTTTATGGTTTAGCTGATATTTTTGATACAATTTTAAAACCTCCAGAAAAAGTCGAAATATGCAATAGACAACACTATTAGATTCCTTGCTATTGATGTAATTTCTTTTAGGTCAAGGTTGAACAAGTTGACTAAGCTTGAGTTGGTTAAAGCTTGAGTCTTAATATTTGACAATACATGAAGATTGCAGGTGCAATTGTCCATTTGGGGAGATTGGTCAAGGGTGACCAATTTGATGTGAGAAAAGTCAAGTAGGTCAAGGGTGACCGAATACTTGATTTAGGAAAGTCCTAACTGAAGGTTAGGCAATGACAAGACCAATGGAAAGTTTTGCAGAAGAAAAAAATCTAAATGAGTCAATATTGTTAATTAGACACTTGGTGTGAAAGTCTTGGTGAGTGAAGTCAGACAGTTAGAAAACTCTAGTGAGTGAAGCTATGTGATGAAAAGCCCTAGTGAGTGAAGTTAGGAAGATGAAATTCCAGGTGAGTGAATTTAGGTGAAAAGCCCTAGTGAGTGAAGTTAGATAGTGAGAAAGTCCTGGTAAGTGAAGCCAGACAATTGAAAGTTCAGGTGGGTCAATGGTTGACTAGACACCTGGTGATTGGAAGTCCAATTAGGTCAAGATTGACCAGATACTTGGCACGAGGAGAAAAGTCCAAGTGAGTTAAAGGATTGATGGAACACTTGGTGAAGAAGTCCCAGCAGGTTAAAGTTGACCGGATGTTAGGCAATGAGGAGTCCCAATAGGTCACAGTTGACCAAATATTGGTTAAAGGAACCCTAGACTTAGGTTTAGAAGTTAGGGTTTGGTAATCAATTAGAATGATCAATTACAATAGATTAAAAGATTGCCCTAATCGTATAATCTCGGTAAGCGATCAGCTTGATCACTAAAGCCAGAATTCCATAAAGCACAGTGAGTTTTAGCTTAGCTTAAGATATTAGAGTAATCGCTTAAGCCAAGAATTTGAGAATGCACAAAAGCCTTGGTAAGAGATTAAGCAAGGGTGCTTAATCACTTATGGGTCGTTCTCGTGCAAACAGAAGCATGCACAATTGATCAGGCTGGTTAATTAGGCATGCGTAATTGATTACGCTTGAAAATTAGCCGCTATGAGCTTGATAAAAGGGTTTTTCGTGCACTATTTTATCACCTCTCAACTCTATCTTCTCCGCTATTTCTTGAAAGCTTACAGCTGAGGTGCTATTACATTTCTAAGCTTCAAGAGAAATTCAAAGCAAGAAAAGCCCAAGAGATTCAAGGTTCAAAGTGTTAAGTTATTTTCGTTCTGTATTTACATTTATTTCCTTGTTTCGAGTTGTATTTTCTTGTTCTTGAGTTGTACGAGATTTTACCACATCTGGATTATTCCGAGAAGGAGTGCATTTCATAGTGGAGAGTGTGCACAGTGTGGATACTTGGATTAGTCACCTCTTCTTGAGGTGGATACCAAGTAAATCATTTGTGTTAACATTGGAGGAGTTCGCTTCAAGTTTTCCTCTGCAAAAGATCATCTTCGACTAAGTGAGTGAGCTATTCATCCCCCCCCCCTTAGCTCTGAAGTGTTCCATCACTTGCAGCCTTAGAAATCTATATGACCTAAAATGGCCGATTGGATCTATTTCAGATTCTGTGGATTTCTGAGGCTGTAAGAAATTCAACGGTGTCATCCATTGCATATTTTGATTTTTTTTCAGAGGTGTTACAATTTTATCAAAAAAAATCAACAAAATCATAACCCTGTGGACCTTATATGAATCATATCAGGCCCATATTAGGCATGATATGAAAAATATTAGACCAACGTTAGGCCTGATATGAATCCATATCAGGTCCAGCATTGGCTTGAAGTGAATGGGTTTATATACTTTAACTGATTCTTCTGATAAAATTTTAACACCTCTGAAGAAGTTAAATATGTAATGGACAACACCGTTAGACTTCTTACACTCTCAGAAATTTACAAGATCTGAAATGATTACAATTTGAGGTCTTTAGGTTGATCATTGAGTTTTGATCTCTTGATTAAAACTCACTGATTGACCTAGAGACCTCAGATTATAACCATTTCAAGCCTTCTAGATTTTTGAGATGCAAGGAGTCCAACAATGTCATCCATTGAATATTTAGGCTTCTTTGGAAGTGTTAAAATTTTATCAAAAAAATCAGCTAAACTCTAACCCTCGTAGGCCTGATATGGAATTATATCAGGCTCATGTTATGCATCTAAGTATCCCATGGTAGTTTTTATTGGTGCAATCGACCTATGCTTGATCGCTACGATCATGATTTTGATGTGTATATCAAAGAGTTTAAGTTAGACTTTCATATATGTTTGATATGTGTGTTTGAGTCTTGTAGGACTTGGTGAAACGCATTTGAGAAGCTTGGGAAGCTCATCCTAGGGCTCAGATCCTTGAGTCAGTGAAGGATAGTGTGGAAGACATCCGAGGGACCGCCGGACGAGGAGCAACGGAGTGGAGCCTAGGGAAGCGGACTTCAAGGTAATGTAAAGGATGGCACGGAGAGGAGCAGCGGGCTCGGGTGCATCTGAGGGATGAAGGCCGAAGAAGAGGACTTCAAGGGCGACTTTGGAGAGGATAATTGTGAGTGTGTAACAAGGTGCAGTCCAGTCGGTTGCAACTTTTAGTAGTCAACTGCACAGTCGACTGCATGTTTTAGCAGTCGACTGATAATGAACAGAAGCATTCTGTTCGCTCAATCGGCAGTGACCATGCAGTCGACTGGTAAATGACCGTTGGCCAACCGTTGGTGCTGCAAAGTAGCCGTTAGCTACCTCCAACAGTAGCACCAGTCGACTGATGGTTTTGCCAGTCGACTGGTGCCGAGATGAGTTGATATGATGATCAACTATCTCCTCTTATTTATAGGAAGATTTGGGGCTTGAAGGAGACTACTCATGCTTGTTGAATAACTCCTTAGCAATTGTCCAAAGCTTCCAAGTCATTCTCTTCCTCCTAACCTAAGTCTTCATCTTGTAAGAGGAAGAGAGCTTTGTGAGAGGTTGTACTCCACCGAGAAGGAGTAAGAGCTGGCCGGAGATTGCCGGGGATTGATCCACCGAAGGATCAAGGGTTCATCCACCTCAAGGGCACGCTGTGGAGTAGGAGCAAGCAATCTCCGAACCACGTAAAGGAATCGTGTTAGCGTTTGTATTCTTGTTTATATTCATTGTTTTAGTTTTCGTATTTCCGCTATGCACTAACGTCTTGTAGAGAAGAAAATGAATTGGGGGTGGCCTAGCTATCCAACCCCCCTTCAAGCTGACCACCGATCTCCTTCAATTGGTATCAGAGTCCGGACTATCAGAAGGTTTAACCGCCAACTGTGCACAAGAGTTATGGTCTGATTGAGCCATGTGGGTACAATATTGACATCGAACAAAGAAAGTAGAGCCTTCTATGTTTGAATCAAGAGGACCAGACACCAGGCAGGAAGTCCTAGTTGCGGATAGGCAGGGAAGTCCTAGTAGGTCGGGTGGACCGAGGGGCAGGAAGACCTGATGGTTCGAGGATCGGACATGGGAAGCCTGTGGTCCTTTGTTTGAGGGGGGGATTGTTGGGGTTGTAAGGTTGCAAACATAGTCCCACATGTAAATCACATGGGAAAGATCATGGGTTTATAAGAGAAATATATCTCCATTGGCATGAGGCCTTTTGGTGAGAGCCCAAGAGCAAAACCATGAGGGGTTAGGCCCAAAGTGGACAATATCATACAATTGTGGAGATATCTAAATTCTTTTCGATCCAACAATTTTGATATAATCAACCAAGTTAAGTTAGGTCCTGTTTGTATTTGATGTCTTGTGTTTAAGTATGTGGGAACTTATGAGCACAAGAAGTCGAGCGGAAGATGCAGCGGATGGGAAGGATGGCACGAAAAAGGAGCTGACGAGCTCAGTGCATCCAAGGGACGAGAAGCTATGGAAGAGTACACCGGCGGGTGAGCAGAGGATATGCATGGCGCTTTCAAGAGATGAGAAGCCAGAGTGGAAGTATGCCCGAGAAGAAGGCTGAAAGATGGGTTCGGGTGAGCCCAATTCTAGATGGGTGAAATCACCCACACGAAGCTGCTAGAGTTTGCCAACAACAGCTAGAGGAAGGCGCCTTCAAGCTCATGAAAGGCGTCTTCGAGCCCTCATGGAAGGGGACTTCGAGCATGTTGAAGGCGTCTTCAAATGACCTTTAGCCAAAGATAAAGTTTTATCTTCGGCGATAAAACTTGCCATGTTGAAGGCCTCTTGGATCATCTTAGAGGAGCTTTTAAGCCACAGATAAGATTTTCTATGAGCTATAAAAAGGCCCATGAAGTTAAGAATTAAAAAGCAACTGAACTACAAATTTTGTATTCATCTTCCTAGCCTTTTATAAGCTTAAAAGTGTGTAAGAGGCTACTCCGCCTCCAGCAAATGAGTATTTTCTAGTAGAGCTTGTTAGGACCAAAAGTAGCTAGAGGGGGGGGGGGGGGGGGAATAGCTCGTCGCGTGCTCGTTGCTCGGCGTTGCTCGTTTCTTCTAAGATGTGCAGCGGAAAATACAGAAACAAATCACACAACGCTAACAAGGTTGGTTTACTTGGTATCCACCTCACAAGAGGTGACTAGTCCAAGGATCCACACCACGCACGCACCCTCCACTATGAAAACACTCCTTTTCGGTAACTACCGAGGGCGGAGAAGCCCTACAAGACTCTCAGTACAAGAAGAAAGGAAAGGGAAACAAAATACAAGCGCAAAGCTTACAATGAGTACAGAAAACCCTAACCCTAGCTTCTCTTCTTGCCTTTGATCCGCCTCTTGACTTGGAAAGCTTCCAAGATCCTTCAAGAACTGGCGATCTGATCTTTGAGAGCGCTGTGGAGGAGTTGGCGAGAGATCTGGAGTGAATCGGTGAAGAGATGCCGCAGCCATCGCACGCCTGCAGCTTAAATCGACGCCAACGGTCGGAACCCGATCGATTCAAATGTTCCCAATCGATCGGGGAGGCTTTGGATCGATCCACGGATCGATCCAGAGCGCCTCTGTGCTCTAGGAAAAACGCCTGGATCGATCCACGGATCGATCCAGCGCTTATCGCGCGAAGCAGCCGCGTCCCAATCGATCCACTGATCGATTGGGACATCTGGATCGATCCACGGATCGATCCAGAGGCTTTCTGTTCGCTGGGAAAAGCCTGGATCGATCCAGCTCCTGGATCGATCCCCTGATCGATCCAGCACTTGGTTTTTGCCCAAAACCAAGTTCCAAGACTCCCAAACCAACATCCGGTCATCCTTGACCTATTGGTACATCATGCCTAGCATCTGGTCACTCCCTTGACCTGCCAGGACTTCCCACCAAGTGTCCGGTCAATTCCTTTGACCCACTTGGACTTTTCTCGTCATGCCAAGTATCTGGTCACTCCCTTGACCTACTTGGACTTTTCTATATTTCCTCGTGCCAAGTATCCAGTCAATCCTTTGACCTACTTGGACTTCCCAACACCAGATGTCCGATCATCCTTGATCCATCTGGATTTTCCCTTGTTTGGCTTCACTCACCAGGACTTTCACCTAGCTTCACTCACTAGGGTTTTCCATCTGCCTAGCTTCACTCACTAGGTCTTTCACCTGGCTTCACTCACCAGGACTTTCACCTAGCTTCACTCACTAGGGTTTTCCATCTGCCTAGCTTCACTCACTAGGTCTTTCACCTAGCTTCACTCACCAGGGTTTTCCATCTGCCTAGCTTCACTCACTAGGTCTTTCACCTGGCTTCACTCACCAGGGTTTTCCATCTGCCTAGCTTCACTCACTAGGTCTTTCACCTGGCTTCACTCACCAGGATTTTCCTTCTGCCTAACATCCCAGTTAGGACTTCCTAGTCAAGTATTCGGTCAACCTTGACCTACTTGACTCTTCTTCAATTAACATCTTATTGTCAAACATCTAAACTCAAACCAAGACTCAGCTTGGTCAACCAAGTCAACCTTGACCTGAGGGATGTTGCACCAACAATCTCCCCCTTTTTGATGTTTGACAATACCACAATAACACTTACAATACCACATGTAAGTTAGGCTAATCTCATAACCTCATTCTTCATGCCACTAGGTAATGAAAGCATAAGTTAAGCTCTTCATTCTCCCCCTAAGAGGGCAAACTCCCTCTTAGATAATGAAAGTCTAACTGACTCCCTTTCACTAGTCTTTTCATTCTCCCCCTATTGGCACACATCAAACTCTCCTGTAGGGCACACTCAACTCATCTTTAGGCACACATCAACCCATGCCTCAATTTCGGGTATACTTCAACAAATCCATTGTTGAAAGACTCTCCCCCTGAAGAGTTGCTCATCGTTGTTCACAACATCACTCGTTGTGATCAACACGATAAAGAAGGTCCCATACCCTTCATTTATCCTTAACTTCTCCCTCATTGTAGACAAATACTCAACCTTGAGCATTTTCTAACCACGTGAGTTCCTACTTGAAATAATGAGGATATCCACTCCCCATTTCAAGTTCAAAAGCTCATACAAGAGCATTTTCTTTAAAGAAGGTTAACCACCTTCCAAGGTTCATGAAAAATAATTTTTCATGTCTTTAAAGAGTCTCTCCCCCTAAAGACATGGTGGTAACTTCTGTCATTGCACCAACAATGACTTGGAATCCCTAAACCTTTAGGAAACCCAAATTTAGAAGTTTTGAGGTTCAAATATTCAAAATTTGAAACAAACTTCAACCTAAACTTCAACTTAGCCTTCCTTAACCAATCCATCCTTGTTTTCCACACGAAAACGCCCGTTTTATGTATACAAATGTATTTTTAGGGGTTTGGAATGGTTACCTAGACTCAATTAGGTTTAGAGTGCTGAAATCAGACCTTCCCAGCCAAAATCAGCATCTTGGATCGATTGGAGTTGGGTTCCAATCGATTCAACCTATTTGAATCGATCCACTGATCAATTCAGGATGTGTGGATCGATCGGCTGATCGATCCAGCGAGCTTCTGCTCGCAAGAGTTGCCTTCTGAATCGATCCACGAATCGATTCAGGAACTCCAATCGATCCACGGATCGATCGGAGCCTCTGATAGTTGCTGAATTTCAAATTCAGCCAACTTCAGAAACCCCTAGAAAATTCTACAAAAATCCAAAAATCATGAAATTTTGTGTAGACATTATTTAGGGCATACTTAATCATGGAAAAATAGTTTTCTATAAAAATACATCATATTTTCAAAGATTGACACAAACTTGAAAGCTTGCAAAAACTTTAGTGTTTTCTTCAAATTTGTGTCTAACTATTCAATGGTGATTACTATCAAAAGACAGCCTTCACCAAGGTTTTCCAAAAACATTTAAAAACATTTTCAAAACCAATATCCCATCATGTTCCTTGGGCATAATGCACATGACTTGTACATTAGCTTTCCCAATGATGGGAAAACACATAACTATGTGTTTTGATGAACCTAAAACTCAAAAGAATGCACTAAATCAACATCTTGAGTTTTGTTCATCTTCCTAACATCTCACTTGTATCTAATGTACACTAAAACACGTACAAGTCACCTTATAGTCCTTGTGAGATGTGAGATTTTGGTTTTGCCCTAATCTGGGGATCATGCATGTCTATCTAGGCATTTTAAAGATATTAGACATCTACCTAGGATGTCACTTATTAATAAGTGTTGTTAAACGCCATTAGTCCTTAATTACAAGGAAATAAACTAATGCATGATAATGTTATGGCATACATCAAAATAAAATAACTTTCAAAAGAAAGATTCCTATAACTACATGATGTATGAATGTCATGACATGGTATGTTGAGTTTTTCATAACAAAACATGAATGCAAAAATAGACATGATGTCATGACATATGATGGGCAAACAATCATGGCAAGATTTAGCATAAATAAAATATACCTAGATTAACTATCTAAGTATCCTTAAAACCTTAGCTAAACTTACAACTTAAACCTAGATTTGCCCTAAAGTGCTTTAAGAAAATGCCAAAGCTTAAATTGGCATTTCTAATTCCCTTGATTAATTTATGCCAGTCGAAAGTAAGCATATCCTCAAATGTTGGCATATTTCATTTTTCCACAAGAGTAGCACTTTTAAATTAAGGCCCGGATTGCCTTAAATTTACTAAGAACATACCAAAATCCCAACTTGGTAGTTCTTATGAATTTCCCAATATGTGCCATTTAAGATTAAAATCAATTTTTCCACCATTAGGCACATTTTACTCTTTCAAGGAGTAAATAATAATTCCATTTCATTTTCAAAGGTTAACAAAAACCTTGAAAATACTCCTTGAGTGTCAATTTCCTCAAAGTTGGGTTAATTACCCTTCTAATCGGAGTTGACACTCTCTAACCCATCTATGGGGTAGAGAAGATGCTCCTAGGAACCCAACACCTATTGGTGCTCCTTGGATGCTCTAGGTATTCACTAGGGATAACTTCCCTAGATACTTTCCTAGTGACCTTGTTTGGCTTCTTGGAGGCCTTGGTCACACTTTCTAGGTCAACTCTAGGGATAGCCTCCCTTGTGACCTTGTTAGTGACTTTCTTAGACTTCTTAGAAGCCTTAGTCACATTTGTTGCAAAAACACTCTTAGGGATGACTTCCCTAGTATTTTTGGCTTGACCACTAGACCTAGGGTTTGTTCCATAACTATATGGAACTCTATGGTAAGAGGGCACATCCTTCTTAGCCTTTGGTTTGTATCCCAAACCTCTATGGCCATTGGATGACTTTTGTACCCCTAAACCTAGGTTATGCTCTTTTTGCCCTAATAGGATATTTTCTATCCTTTTTAGGGTCTTTTCCATTTTATCAAGTCTTGACCTCAAGACTTGATTTTCCATCACTAAGTCCTTAGTTTTTGTTTTTCCATTAAGTTAATGAGCATTTTTGTTTCTAGGCTTGTAGCTACAATCCTTAGAGTTCTTGCCTAGACTTTTACCTACATTCCTAGCCTTAGGTGTAGTAGTTTTGGCATGTAGGGCCACATGCTTTTCCTTAAAGCCCTCATGCTTCCCATTATTATGGTAAATCGCATTAAAATGATAAAAGTTAGAACTATCATGATTTTTACCATAATGTAAAGGGGTAGGCTCAATAAATGTTACCTTCTTCTTTACCTTGGAGGCTCCCCCTTGACTAATGCCTCCTTGAGCCTTGACCATCTTCTTCCCCTTGGGGCATTGACTTCGGTAATGCCCTTTTTGGTTGCAAGAAAAGCACACAATGTGCTCCTTGCTCCTTTTTGTTCCGGGGATGATCTCCTTGGGCTTCTCCTTGCCCTTTTGTGCCACTTGGTCCTTCTTCTTGGCCAAGTTGGGACACTTGCTCTTGTAGTGCCCACTTTCCCTACACTCAAAACATATTATATGATTTTTATTTTTAATTGAAACATTTATACCTTCTTGTGTAGGGATGGCACTTCCTCCTCCATTTGCTATTTCTTGAATTTCGGAGGTGGCACCACCTTCTTCTTCTTCACTTGACCCGGATGTCGAAGCTTCTCCTTCTTCTTGATCCGGCGTCACCAAGGATTGCTCCCCCTCAATCCTAGAGGTGGAGGCTTCATCATCTTGAACATGAAACAAGGAGTATGCTCCTCCTTGTTCCCTTCGTTGCATTCCCTTGAGGATGAAGCTTCTTGGATTTCCTCTTCTTCGGAGGTTGAGCATCTCTCAACCTCGGAGTCCTCCTCTTGGTCTTGCTCCAAAGAGTCACCCTCTCTGGATTCTTCATGATCTTGTACAGTGGAGGGGATCTCTTCATGAAGCTTGTCCAATTTGCTCCATAATTCCTTTGCATCTTCAAATTCTCCAATTTTGCAAAGGATGGTGCTTGGCAATAAATTGACCAAAAGCTTGGTCACTTTGTCATTGGCCTCGCACCTTTGGACTTGCTCTTGGCTCCACTTGCTCCTCTTGAGAACTTTGCCCTTTGAATTTCTTGGAGCCTTGAAGCCTTCCATTAGAGCAAACCATTGCTCTATCTCCATCATAAGAAAATTTTCGATTCTTGATTTCCAAGAATCGAAACTCGTAGAAGTGTATGGTGGAGCCACCCTTGTGTCAAATCCAAGTCCATCTTGGAATTGCATCTTGAAGTTGAGCTTGATAAAGTCTTGAACTTGAAGAATTTGCTCCAACTTCTTCACCCTCTAGCTTTTCTTGTTATGCTTGACCCTTCCGGCGATGATTCCGGTGAAGAGCGGCCTTGCTCTGATACCACTTGTTAGGACCAAAAGTAGCTAGAGGGGGGGTGAATAGCTCGTCGCGTGCTCGTTGCTCGGCGTTGCTCGTTTCTTCTAAGATGTGCAGCGGAAAATACAGAAACAAATCACACAACGCTAACAAGGTTGGTTTACTTGGTATCCACCTCACAAGAGGTGACTAGTCCAAGGATCCACACCACGCACGCACCCTCCACTATGAAAACACTCCTTTTCGGTAACTACCGAGGGCGGAGAAGCCCTACAAGACTCTCAGTACAAGAAGAAAGGAAAGGGAAACAAAATACAAGCGCAAAGCTTACAATGAGTACAGAAAACCCTAACCCTAGCTTCTCTTCTTGCCTTTGATCCGCCTCTTGACTTGGAAAGCTTCCAAGATCCTTCAAGAACTGGCGATCTAATCTTTGAGAGCGCTGTGGAGGAGTTGGCGAGAGATCTGGAGTGAATCGGTGAAGTTCTGTTTCAGCCATCGCACGCCTGCAGCTTAAATCGACGCCAACGGTCGGAACCCGATCGATTCAAATGTTCCCAATCGATCGGGGAGGCTTTGGATCGATCCACGGATCGATCCAGAGCGCCTCTGTGCTCTAGGAAAAACGCCTGGATCGATCCACGGATCGATCCAGCGCTTATCGCGCGAAGCAGCCGCGTCCCAATCGATCCACTGATCGATTGGGACATCTGGATCGATCCACGGATCGATCCAGAGGCTTTCTGTTCGCTGGGAAAAGCCTGGATCGATCCACTGATCGATCCAGCTCCTGGATCGATCCCCTGATCGATCCAGCACTTGGTTTTTGCCCAAAACCAAGTTCCAAGACTCCCAAACCAACATCCGGTCATCCTTGACCTGTTGGTACATCATGCCTAGCATCTGGTCACTCCCTTGACCTGCCAGGACTTCCCACCAAGTGTCCGGTCAATTCCTTTGACCCACTTGGACTTTTCTCGTCATGCCAAGTATCTGGTCACTCCCTTGACCTACTTGGACTTTCCTATTCAGATGTCTGGTCAATCCCTTTGACCTATCTGTATTTCCTCGTGCCAAGTATCCAGTCAATCCTTTGACCTACTTGGACTTCCCAACACCAGATGTCCGATCATCCTTGATCCATCTGGATTTTCCCTTGCCTGGCTTCACTCACCAGGACTTTCACCTAGCTTCACTCACTAGGGTTTTCCATCTGCCTAGCTTCACTCACTAGGTCTTTCACCTGGCTTCACTCACCAGGACTTTCACCTAGCTTCACTCACTAGGGTTTTCCATCTGCCTAGCTTCACTCACTAGGTCTTTCACCTAGCTTCACTCACCAGGGTTTTCCATCTGCCTAGCTTCACTCACTAGGTCTTTCACCTGGCTTCACTCACCAGGGTTTTCCATCTGCCTAGCTTCACTCACTAGGTCTTTCACCTGGCTTCACTCACCAGGATTTGTTGGTGCGGGAAGCATCCGACGATCGAACCTAAGTTTTGATAATGGCAAAGGATTCAAAGTTAAGATGCTTTGTTATCTGACAGCTTTTGCTGAGTGTTTCAGGAAAGTCCTAACTGCGGTTAGGCAAGGTAAAACCCTAGGGGGTGGTAACCCTAGGTCATAGGGGGTGGTAACCCTATGCGGAAAGTCTTGGCAGGTCGAAGGCTTCAGGCAAAAGTCCTAGGGGGTGGTAACCCTAGGTGGAAAGTCCTGGTGTCGCGAACCAGGTGAAAGTCTGAACTGGCCGGTGAAGCGGATGTTCAGCGGAAAGTCCGGAAGCATCGAGTGCCGAGCAAAAGTCCAGTCGATCTGGAGGATCGTACTGGCAACAGGTAAAATCTCCTGAGAGGAGTAGGTGAGGACGCGTTCCCCGTAGAGGGAACAGTAGGCGTCGGGTCGACCTAGGGTTTCCGGTTGGAAACCCGAAGTCAGACCCGGACAGTCCGGAGACTGTCATAATTTCATATTCATACTATTATGTTGTGTTGCAGGTATCTTTGGATTAACATACTTGCAGGTACCAAAAACACAAAGAAGGACTCGGATGAACAGTGTCCGAGGCGCCTCCATGGAGCTTGGAGGCGCCTCGGGTGCGAGCCAGACTGGAGGCGCCTTGAATGGAGATCAAGGCGCCTTGAACCGGAGGTTGAAGGCGCCTTGGATAGGCTGAAGGCGCCTTAAACCAGATAGAGTTCGACCAGGTCCGTGCTGATCCACGCGGGTGACTCGGCTCGTTCAAGGCGCCTTGGTGAACAGTGTAAGGCGCCTTGAACCCCCTTTATAAGGGGTCTCGACCAGCAGCTTCAATACACAACTTCCAAGCAATCCTTGTGCTGCGTGCTGCTCAATCAACGACCCTGAAGTGCTGTTACGAGTCCACGACGACCAGGAGCTTCAAAATTACGATTCTGTCGTCGGTAAACTTGTTTTTAATTACTGTACTGATTGTAAATCTTGTACTCTTTTTCGTACTTATAAGTGTTGCCCACCGAAAGCGATCAAGGATCGCGGGCCTTCGAGTAGGAGTCGACCTAGGCTCCGAACGAAGTAAAACTATCTGTGTCCTTCTGTGATTGCATTCGTTACTTCCGCTGCGTATATTTACTTTGGTAGTTTTACGTTTCCGATACGATAAAAATAGCCGCGAGCGCTATTCACCCCCCCTCTAGCGCGATCTCGATCCAACAATTGGTATCAGAGCGGGGTCGTTTTGAATTGGTGCAACCACCTTTCAAAACAAATTTTTCGCAGTTTTTTTCGTTTTCGGAGTCGAATTAGAATTTAGCCTTATAGCTATATTCTAATTTTTGTTTCCCTCGAATCGACTTTTGCTCGAAGTAGGTGCAACACCACTCGAGTTCGTTTTTATTATCCTTTACTCTCGCACTACTAATCCAAGACTCAGTCTTGGAATAGATTTTGTTGTTTTTGTTCTTTTAGATCTAAAATGGCCCAACAAGAAGGATATAGCACCGTTCGTCCCCCACTATTTTCCGGAGAAGACTTCGGGTATTGGAAGGGGCGAATGGAGATATATCTGAAGATCCAGTTCGATACCTGGATGATCATCAAAACAGGACTGGAATTGCCAACTGGTACCAATGGTAAGCCTACACCCTGTGAAAATTGGGAGCCAGCATTTATCAAAAAGGTGGAAGCTGACGCAAAAGCCACCTGCACCATCCAATGTGGTCTTACCAAAGAAGAGCTCAACAGAGTCGGTCCATTCTCCTCCGCAAAAGAACTCTGGGAAAAGCTCATCGAACTCCACGAAGGCACTGACGACACCAAGGTAAGTAAAAGAGATCTTTTACTTAACAAATTATATAATCTAAAAATGCAGGAAGGCGAAACGGCGAGTTCTCTTCACGCAAGAATACAAGACATCCTTAACTCTCTTCACGGAATTGGCCAGAAGATAGAAAATCGGGACGTAATAAGGTATGCCCTAAACTCGTTTCCAAGGAATACATTGTGGGCATCAATGGTAGATGCCTACAAAGTTTCCAAGGATTTATCTTCTTTAAAACTAGATGAACTTTTTAGTGAATTTGAACTTCATGAGCAGACTAATGCAGCCTACCGAGAAAGGTATTGCGTTGGTTGCAGGTACAAGCCGAACCCGGGAACCGAGACCTCGACGGAGAACCGAACCAGCATCGGAAGCTGAACCAGACTCTGATGATGAAGAAGGTGACATTACAACCGAGCTGGTAAATCTCGTGAAGAAGCTCTACAAGACGAAAGGATTCGACAAAAGAGATCTAAAGAAGGCAGTGAAATCAAAGGAAGGCCCACAAAATACAAAGATGAAGTTTGAAGTTACATGCTACGGGTGTAACCAAAAAGGGCACATCAAAACCAACTGCCCTAACCTGAAGGAGATCAAAAAGCAAAGAAGGAAAAAGGTCCTTAAGGCAACATGGGACGAATCTTCATCAGAGGACGACGACGACGAGCTCGAACAAACGAGTCTACTCGCATTAATGGCCCGGGACCAAGTCGTCGAATCCGGATGCGAGAGCGAGTCTGAGGCAGAGTCCGAGCAAAGCCACGGATCCGTATCCGTTTCCGAAGGACCAGACCCCGCTGTAAGTATCTCCCGGTTGAACAGTTTAGTTAGCTATTTATTGCGCAAATTAGCTAAGTCAAACCTGAAAGTTAAGTCACTTCTAAAGGAAGTAAGTGTCCTTAAAGAAGTGGCTGACACCAAACCCTTACCTGACCAGAGTCAGACTGAATTTCCAACTCAAGTTCAAAAACTTGAGGAAGAAAATTCAAGTTTAACAAATAAGGTTAAAGATTTAGAAAATACCTTAGAACGGTTTACTTTGGGCTCCAAGAATTTGGACTTGATTCTTGGGACACAAAGAGCCGTCTACAACAGAACTGGGCTGGGATACAAAAGTAAATATAGATCTTATTTATCATTAATAAACAAACAAAGTGTTAAATCAGTCCAAGCATGGGTCTCCAAGTCTAACTTGGTCAATCAAGTTAGACCTGACCAATACTGGGTTCCAAAGGATCAAATATACTACCTCGATAGACCATATCGAGGCCATGATCCAGGGGGAGCAAAACGAAAAACAATCCTAAAAATTTAAAATTCAAAATTCAAAATTAAAAATTAAATTCAAAATTCGAAATTTAAAACTAAAATTAAACTCAAAATTCGAAATTTAAAATTAAAATTAAATTCAAAATTCAAAATTAAATTATCAATTCAAAACTCAAAATTAAAATCAAGTTAAGATATTCAAGAGTCGAAATTAAGTTAACACTGAAAATAAAATGGAGGATCCAGACTCACTGGCACCCCCAACTAAACTACCCGGCAGGGTAACTAAACCTAATCTACCCGAAATGGGTAAAACAAGAGTAGATTACCCGGCAGGGTAATTAAGGTTAGATTAAAGCGGGCTAGGTTTAACTTGACCCACAGTCTTGGTGAAATTTTTGGATGATAGTACGTTAGGGAATGGCTTCGACCTGGTGCATTTGGCCAAGTGGAACTGACCGAAGCTACCCTTAAATGAATCCTGACTAGTTAGACCAAGGATTGGTATTAAGTTCAATGGGTAGGACTATTTGGAAAACCTCGAAGGCATGGTTACTTTAATGAGCTCCTTGTGACTCACCATAGCCCAGAAGTTTATCCAAAGAATGCTTACTTGTTGAACCCAAAGCCAAACCTGAATCTAACACAAGTTAAACCAAAATCCTGAATTCAACAATAAATCATCTCACATCAATCATAGGATTCCCTGATTGAAAATTTAGATCGGGTGAGATGACTAAGTTTTAAAACTCAAATCTCAAAATTAATATGAAACTCAATTTCAAAATTATTCTTAAAACACAATTTCAAAATTAATATGAAACTCAATTTCAAAATTATTCTTAAAACACAATTTCAAAATTAATTTTTAAAACTCAATTTCAAAATTATTTTTAAAACTCAAATTCAAAATTATTTTAAAACTCAATTTCAAAATTATTTTTAAAACTCAATTTCAAAATTATTTTAAAACTCAATTTCAAAATTATTTTAAAACTCAATTTCAAAATAATTTTTAAAACTCAATTTCAAAATTATTTTTAAAACTCAATTTCAAAATTATTTTTAAAACTCAAATTCAAAATTATTTTAAAACTCAAATTCAAAATTATTTTAAAACTCAATTTCAAAATTATTTTTAAACTCAATTTCAAAATTATTTTTAAAACTCAATTTCAAAATTATTTTAAAACTCAATTTCAAAATTATTTTTAAAACTCAATTTCAAAATTATTTTAAAACTCAATTTCAAAATTATTTTAAAACTCAATTTCAAAATAATTTTTGAAACTCAATTTCAAAATTATTTTAAAACTCAATTTCAAAATTATTTTTAAAACTCAATTTCAAAATTATTTTTAAACTCAATTTCAAAATTATTTTAAAACTCAATTTCAAAATAATTTTTAAAACTCAATTTCAAAATTATTTTTAAAACTCAATTTCAAAATTATTTTAAAACTCAATTTCAAAATTATTTTTTTAAAAACTCAAATTCAAAATTATTTTAAAACTCAATTTCAAAATTATTTTTGAAACTCAATTTCAAAATTATTTTAAAACTCAATTTCAAAATAATTTTTGAAACTCAATTTCAAAATTATTTTAAAACTCAAAATTATTTTTTATTTTAAAACTCAATTTCAAAATTATTTTAAAACTCAATTTCAAAATTATTTTTAAAAACTCAATTTCAAAATTATTTTAAAACTCAATTTCAAAATTATTTTTAAAACTCAATTTCAAAATTATTTTTAAAACTCAACTTCAAAATTATTTTTTTTCAATTTCAAAATTTCTTAAAATTTTCTTTCAAATATAACTAACTTTAAAAAAAAAAAAAAAAAAAAAAAAACGTGGAGCTTATCTAAGGCGCCTCCCATCGAAAGGAGGCGCCCTAGCAAGCGGCGGGAAAATTCCCGCTGCTTCATCTTAAGGCGCCTCGGATCAAACCAAGGCGCCTCCAACGTGTATAAGGCGCCTTCAACCTTGGTTCAAGGCGCCTTCAACACTTTATATCAAAACGAACAGAAGCTTTTCTGTTCGTTTTCTGCCGACGCCGAGCACACGATACTCGTGCGCTTTCTTCCCATCTAAGGCGCCCTCAACCGGTTTTTTTTCCTCTCTACGTGACAATGCCTCCTAGGTATACTCCTAATCCCTTTCAATCATATTTTACTTAGAATTTTTGCTTATTTCTGTCAATTTTTTTTGATAAAATCGTTAAAAATTAGGAAACGCCGACATATTGACCTTAATCCAGCTAGAATTCCATCAGCAGATATCCGATTCCCAACTATACATCTTAGGGATACCTTTGCCAATTACACCTTTGAACCTATCAAACCTAGATATGTAAATAAGACTTTTTTTACCCAGTATTGTCAACCAACTATTCAAATGATAGAACACTATCAACTGGATCAATTGGTTTACTGCACCGATACAGTAAACCAGGAGTTATGTGCACAGTTTTATCACAACCTTGAGAGGGTTGATGATAATAGGTACAGCACTAGAGTCTCTGGCGTGGACATTGAGCTTACTCCCACTCTGCTACGCACCACCCTAGGACTTAGGGCTTCTGAGTCTACCTTTCTATGCTACCCCAGTAGGGATCTGCCATTTGGCGATCCTTACTCCCACATTACGTTAGATACTATCTATACGTATTTCCTTGGGGAAGCGAGACCTGCTGACTTGACTGAGGTCAGGTCAGTTACTCTTCGGGTTCAGGACTACGTGATGTATAGGGTCCTGACAGCATGTATTCTGCCGATCTCATCCCGGGATGTCCCGAAGATGAGATCTTCACACGCATTCTTCTTGTACGCCTTGTGTCATCGATTTGATATCGATATTGCCCTGCATATGTTCCAGAACATTATCTGTGCATCTGGGACAGTCACTTCCAAGATAGTCCACATGCCCTATTGTCATATTCTGACACGCTTCTTTTCGACTATAGAGGGTATAGATGTGACCAGAGGAGCAGTCATTCCTCTTACTATATATGATGAGCTAGGATCCCGTAGTTGTAGACTAGCCAGTGCCGATATCACAGCTGATGGAGTTCTAGCATGGATAGGCCGACCACAGCAGGCAGCTGCCCCTATCGCTCCAGCAGCCGAGGATTTACCAGGCGAGGGAGAGGAGTGGGCTGATTTCTTAGCCGAGGATCTTTTCGCAGATCCCTCTCCGTCTGCCAGACCATCCACCTCAGCTGGACCTTCGACCTCTTCCTCACTCTCCGTCGAGGACAGACTTGCTCGACTCGAGGTCGAATCCATCCAGACACGACGGATAGTTCTCTCTATACGATCCGAGATGGCTGCCGGATTTACGTCCCTTCGTGACGAGATACGGCGACTAGGTCAGCCAGCACCTGAGCAGCCCCATGATCCTCCAGCTATTTCTCCGCGAGCAGATGACCCTGCTATTTGATATGATTCTGTTATGCATTGCTCTGTAGATTGTTGTCTCACTTGTTTAGACTTACTGGTAGTAATATGTACTCATTTGCATGCTTATTCAGTTTCACAAAATCTGAGTTTACTTATCACTCATTCAAATTCTAGGAAAAACAGCTTTCAAAACTCCAATTTTGTTAGATTTTTTAAAGAAAAAAAATTTTTTTGGATTTAGCTTAGGTTTTCCCCTAGATATCATGTACCTCTAGAATGAAGCCAGAACATCTCACAAACACCTAGGTCTACCTTGCTTGTGTTTGAAAAACTTAGAATGGCGTGAGATGCATAGGGTACAGCCTGGACTGAAAACTTTACGGTTCTAATCAAATTACTTTACCTGATTATTTTAGGGCTCTGATACTTAATCAAATTAAACTTAATAATTTAATTTGACTCATGCTTGGACTGAAAACAAACTCCTACTACTCCCTCTGTCCTAAAAATAAATATTTTGTTAATTTTCTTCAAAATGAGTATTCAAAACTCATTTACAGTTTTTTTCAAAAACTTAACCATGTAATTGAATATTCAACTATTCTTCAAATCTAGTAAACTAATTATAACATTTTAAAGTGACCTCAAATTTTATAACTTCTAAGCAAAACTTTTTATTGAAAACATTTTATTGAAAATTCAAATACTCATATCTTCAAACTTAGTTAATTTTAAGAATATGTTTACTAGACTTAGTTAGATTTTACTCTAAACTTAGCTATTTGGCGAAATACTTTCTCAATACAAATCATTTCAAAGAAGAATATATAGCTAACTATTTTCAAATTTGGCAAAATCCAAAATTCAAAAAGCTAAGTAGTTTTGCTAAGAAGAAAACTTATCTTTTTCCCTCTTTTGAAAATTTTTCCTTCAGAAAAATACAAATCTACTTTCAAACTAGTTTATTTTTTGATATATGGCAAAGGGGGAGAGTAGATTTAAAGTTAATGGAAAAATCAAAGTATTTAACAAAAGCAGAGAGTAGGTAAATTAAAGTTAAATTCAAAGTATTTGATAAAAGGAGGGCTTTTATTAAGGGGGAGTCTAATATGTCAAAGTTCAAAGTTTCCAGCTTAACCTCTATTGCATTTGAAGTTCATTTTAAGCTTGGTTAACTTAATGCAGTTATTACATATGTTGTTTTTCTTAACTTTGAATTACGTGTTGCCATAATCAAAAAGGGGGAGATTGTTGGTGCGGGAAGCATCCGACGATCGAACCTAAGTTTTGATAATGGCAAAGGATTCAAAGTTAAGATGCTTTGTTATCTGACAGCTTTTGCTGAGTGTTTCAGGAAAGTCCTAACTGCGGTTAGGCAAGGTAAAACCCTAGGGGGTGGTAACCCTAGGTCATAGGGGGTGGTAACCCTATGCGGAAAGTCTTGGCAGGTCGATGGCTTCAGGCAAAAGTCCTAGGGCGTGGTAACCCTAGGTGGAAAGTCCTGGTGTCGCGAACCAGGTGAAAGTCTGAACCAGCCGGTAAGCGGATGTTCAGCGGAAAGTCCGGAAGCATCGAGTGCTGAGCAAAGTCCGGTCGATCTGGAGGATCGTACTGGCAACAGGTAAATCTCCCGAGAGGAGTAGGTGAGGACGCGCTCCCCGTAGAGGGAACAGTAGGCGTCGGGTCGACCTAGGGTTTCCGGTTGGAAACCCGAAGTCGGAGACCGTCATAATTTCATATTCATACTATTATGTTGTGTTGCAGGTATCTTTGGATTAACATACTTGCAGGTACCAAAAACACAAAGAAGGACTCGGATGAACAGTGTCCGAGGCGCCTCCATGGAGCTTGGAGGCGCCTCGGGTGCGAGCCAGGAAAAGGCCAGCGCAGAAGGTTGGAGGCGCCTTGGATGAAGATCAAGGCGCCTTGGGTCGAAGGTTGAAAAGGCGCCTTAAACCAGATAGAGTTCGACCAGGTCCGTGCTGATCCACGCGGGTGACTCGGCTCGTTCAAGGCGCCTTGGTGAACAGTGTAAGGCGCCTTGAACCCCCTTTATAAGGGGTCTCGACCAGCAGCTTCAATACACAACTTCCAAGCAATCCTTGTGCTGCGTGCTGCTCAATCAACGACCCTGAAGTGCTGTTACGAGTCCACGACGACCAGGAGCTTCGAAATTACGATTCTGTCGTCGGTAAACTTGTTTTTAATTACTGTACTGATTGTAAATCTTGTACTCTTTTTCGTACTTATAAGTGTTGCCCACCGAAAGCGATCAAGGATCGCGGGCCTTCGAGTAGGAGTCGACCTAGGCTCCGAACGAAGTAAAACTATCTGTGTCCTTCTGTGATTGCATTCGTTACTTCCGCTGCGTATATTTACTTTGGTAGTTTTACGTTTCCGATACGATAAAAATAGCCGCGAGCGCTATTCACCCCCCCTCTAGCGCGATCTCGATCCAACAGGATTTTCCTTCTGCCTAACATCCCAGTTAGGACTTCCTAGTCAAGTATTCGGTCAACCTTGACCTACTTGACTCTTCTTCAATTAACATCTTATTGTCAAACATCTAAACTCAAACCAAGACTCAGCTTGGTCAACCAGGTCAACCTTGACCTGAGGGATGTTGCACCAACAGAGCTTTCTTCAATGCCTTGGATTAACAACCATATAAGTTGTAACTAAGTAAACAACTGTCTTACTTTCTTTAGTTGTTTAGTTTATTTCTATTTTATTTTAATTATGCTATCCAACTAAGTTGAAAGATCCAGAAAGGGATTATTTCTATTTTTGCAGGCAATTCACCCCCTCTTGTTGGTCGCACCAGGACCAACAATTGGTATTAGAGTTAAACAACTTCAGAAGGATTAATAACCTCTAAAGCAACAAGACGATGGTTGGTTCAAGTATTCATCCACCGAAATTCGAGAGAGACTTCGCGCAATAGAAGCGTCGGATGGAGGTATTTTAGAAAATAGACTTTGAAATATTTTTAATAATGAAATATGATTTCGTAGCCCCCAAGGACCAACAAGAAGCTGAAAAAGAAGAGTACTCATAGACAAAAAAAGAATAAGTCGATTTCGTGGCGAACGACAAAGCGGAAATCTATTTGCTGAACATTCTTCTACCCTAGGAGGTCAATCAGATTGACAGCTACGACTCAGCTAAAGAGCTCTAGGAGAAATTCCTCGAACTACATGAAGGTACTTTGGAAGCCAAGTTAGCAAGACAAGCTCTAGGAGAAATTCCTTGAACTACATGAAGGTACTTTGGAAGCCAAGTTAGCAAGACGAAACATCCTCTGAATCCACTTAACGAACCTCCGGATGAACAAGGGAGAGAAGGTAGCTCAACTCCAATCAAGGATCAAAGAACTCATTACTCAGCTCAACAATCTTGAAGAATCGATATTGAACCGTGATTCTATCTGGTATATGGTCAACACTTTTTCGAGAACTCCAAAATGGTCATCCTTAGTAGATGCATACTACATTTCTAAGAACTTTGAGGTAAGTACACTAGAAAACTTATTTTTGACTTTCGAACTTCATGAAACTTGATGTACATATCTCATAGAAATCGAGAAGTTGAACGACAACCTTGCCCTGAAGACCCAAAAGGATGAATAGGACTCCGAAGCATCAATTGAGTAAGATGAAGCAGCGTTATTGGTAAGAAAGTTTAGCAAATTTATTAAAACTAATAAATTTAACAAATCGTAGGCGAACAAAGCACATTCAGAGCAAAAGGAAGGTTCGATGCTATAACTATTAAGAAGAATGGTACATCAAGGACGACCATCCAAAAATAAAGAAGAAGGAGAAAGACAAGGGCAAAAGACCAACAAGGTTGAGGCATAAGAACTTGAAGGCGACATGGGATAAATCATCGTCATCAGAGTCGAACTAGAAGAGTACGCCGGATTAGCCCTGATGGTAGACCACCAAAGGAACTCTAAAAGTTCCTCAAAGATAAGCATCGACGAAGAGGGAGGATCTTCAGAGGAAAGTAGCAATAAAGGGGGAGGAACAAACTACTAGGTAAGTGATGTATGCGATCTATCTCCTAAGTAGTCTTACGAATTTATTAAGATGTTGTCTAAAAATATGGTAAATTTTTTTTTTTTTTAAAAAAAATAATGTTAGGTTAAAATTAAACTTAGCAAATTCATACCCCTTAGATATGTATGATAATTTAAAAATAGAAAATGAAAAATTTAAAGCACAAAAAGAAAAATTGAAGAATGACTAGACATGTGAAAGTTCGAATATTCTTTGAATTTCAAATTTTAAAGAGCTTAATTGGTATTTCAGATTTCATAAGGACTAAATTAGAAAAAATCTTAAGAAATCATATACCATAAAAATTTTGGATTAATCCAACAATTTATTTGGGATATCAAAATCATGCTTAGCTCAATAAATTAATTTCTATGCATGCTAGAAAAAGAATTTGCATGATTTATTTTTTCTGATAAAATCAATTATTTCAATAACTTTCTGATCATATTTATAGCTTAAAATTTTATTTGTTCAAAATGAAAGTACTATCTATTAACAGAAAAACTTTTGAATTTTTTTTCATGTTAAATTAATTTCTATGAATTTTCTTAATAAAAATCATATTTTGAAAACAAACAAATATTTTGCAGACTTATTTTTAAAAACTTTTATTTTTTACGATAAAACATGACGTTCTCTATTATAATAAAAATTATTGATATTTTTTTAATATTATTCGAATTATTACAAATTATTTTATTAAAAGTTAATTTTTAATATTAAAATTTTATGGAAATAGGAATTTAGAAACTTTGATTTTTCTAGCATTAAAAAATATATTTTACATATCCAAAAAGTTAGCAGAATTTTTTGAATTGAGAATATATTTTTCAAGATTTATTTTCAAAAATTAAGTTAATCTACTGAAATAAATCAGTTCTAATTTGATTAAATCATGTTTTACTATGAAATTTTTCTATTGTTATAGATTATTCTGTTTAACTTTGACAAAAATTTTAAAAGTTTTTTAAATTGAAATGTAATTTTTAAATTAATTTTGTCAAAATAGAAGATTAATTAGTAAAAATAAAATATTTTTAAAAATTATTCTTGAAAAATATTATCCTACTAGTAATTCTTATTATGTATCCCTATAAAAATATTTTAAAATTTTCTAACTGTTTTATTTTATTTTTTTTCTAATTTTTTAATATGATTAAAGAAGGAGAAATAGGTATAAGTTAAGGGAGAGTTTGGATAAATGAAAATTTATTTTTGTATTTGCTAAATAATTAGTATTCATGGCACAATTAGTGTTTATTTATAATTCTCATACACTTAATTACAATATTGCATTTATTTTATCCCTAACTTTAACTTGGATTAATGCACATCAAAAAGAGGGAGATTGTAAGTATCTTATGGTAGTTTTGATGTGGTCAACCAAGTTAAAATAGGTTCTGTTTGTGTTTGATGTCTTATATCTAAGTGTGTAGGAATTTAGAAGCATAAGAAGTCTAGCGGAAGATGCAGCAGACGAGAAGGATGACACGAAAAATGAGTTGATGGGCTCGATGCATCCGAGGGATGAGAAGCTACGGAAGAGTACACTGGCAGACGAGAAGGACGCGTGTAGTTCTTTCGAGGGACGAGAAGCTGAAACTGAAGTATGCTCGAGAAGAAGGTCGGAAGATTGGTTCGGGTGAGCTCAATTCTGAATGGCCGAAATCACCTACACTAAGCTGCTAGAGTTTCCCAGCAGTTGCAGGAGGAAGGAGACTTCAAGCTTATGGAAGGCGCCTTCGAGCCCTCATGGAAGACTCCTTCAAGCATGTTGAAGGAGCCTTTAAATGATCGTTAGCTGAAGATAAAATTTTATCTTCAGCGATAAAGCTTGCCACGTTGAAGGTGCCTTGGACTATCTTGGAGGTGCCTTCAAACCACGGATGAAATTTTCTAGAAGTTATAAAAAGGCCCCTGGTGCGAGGAATTAAACAACAAATGAATTACAAATCTTATATTCATTTTCCTAGTCTTTTGTAAGCTTAAAAGTGTGTAAGAGACTACTCCGCCTTCAGTAAATGAATACTTTCTAATGGAGCTTTCTTCAACGCCTTGGATTAACAATCACCTAAGTTATAACCAAATAAACAACTGTCTTACTTTCTTTAGTTGTTCAGATTATTTTAATTGTGTTATCTAACTAAGTTAAAAGATTGAGAAAAGGGTTATTTATATTCTTGCAGGCAATTCACCCTCTCTTGCCGATCGCATCGGGAGCAACAATGCATGCATGCATCCAAAAGAGAGGGGAAAGAGAAGAGAGGAAAGGAAAGAAAAGAAAGGTTGCATGCATATAAGAGAAGAAAGAGAAGAGAAATTGCATACATTAAAGAGAGGAAATAGAAGATGAAAATGATTGAGGGGTAGAAAACGAAAAGTAGTAAATTGAATGCGTCTTTTGGTAAATAACAAAGTATAGTATATTTTTTTGATCAATTCATAAACCTAAGTGCGCCCTTTGGTAAAGTGCTGTAAAATAGAATATGGACATCACTTGATATATATTTTTTAAAAAAGTGTTTTTTGATTTTCGTCCTTTCTTAATGGGATAAAAATAAAAAATGCATGATGTGTGCATTTCATATAAGTCTTTATTGTAGTTTAACACATGTCCTATCCCATTTTATATTCATATATTTGATGTTTTTATGTTTGTGTACTTCCTTTTGTTACTTTTAGTCGAAGAACCACTATTTGCTTGTTTACATTAATAGAACGTGAATTTATAGCTAAAATGGAGCATTGAACATCAAGCTCATTATCAAACCGCACATAGGAAGCACCCACAAAGAAAAAGGATTCAAAAGATCATTAAAATGAAGTTTTAATCAAGGAACACGTTTCAGCAATGTCCCATAACTCAAACTGGTTCAAAAATGAAGAAATCAGGCTCAAAACATCCCTAAAATACTTCCCAACAATGCCCACCACGAGCACCCATGTGGCTGGCTATGGCATGTGGTCAAATCGGCCATTCCCACGAGCGCCCGTGGGAACCAGCATGGCCCGTGGCGAGCCTCTGCCTGCATTATAGACCGAATTTTAAACGGCCTTAATGTTTTGCTCAATTTGAGTTACGAGTTCAACAAAATATCAAAATGTAAAAAATTTCAAGATCTACAACTTTGCTTCAGGATCCAACTCAAGAAAACCATATCTAATGGTCAAAAAAGCTAGTTTGGTGGAGACGTATAAATATGACAGATTTATCCTGCTCGACCCAAATAGTAGACCAAACTTCGAATGACCATAACTTTCGGCTCAGTTGGAGTGAACCACATATAAAAATTTAGATAATTTCAAAATCTACAACTTTGATTTAGTATCCAATTTGAGAAAATCGGGTTTAAGGGTCGAAAAACTGGCTTTGGTGGAGCTAATTAATTTTGCAGATATTGACAGGTGGGAGGAGGTATAAAAGGGTCAATCAAACCCTTGTTTGACCATTCTTGAACCAGGGAACTTCATCCCCCTCCTGGGAAGAGGGTTTTCCCCTCTTGAGTAAACCCTAGAGTCATCTTCTTCCACAACTCTGACGATCCATTCATTTCTGGTGCAAGAAACTACTCCGAAGATACCGAGAATCTTCTCCATAAGCATCTCTCTATCTTTGCTCATTGTTATCATCTATATGAATGTTTCATTTGTGTCTTTAGATTGTAATTCCTTTGTTATGGAATAGTTCTCATGATTGTAGGATGTAGGGAGTAGCTCTTTTATTATGTGAACATCTTTTCAATTAATCTATATATTTGCATGTTTCTTGTTTGATGAAATGTATGTTTAAAATCCGGATCTACCGTGATCCTGTCTGAATCGCTGAATCAACGGATGCTGGGCACGTGGCGCTCTCCTGGTTGCTGACGTAGATCTTCGACCGGTCGTACGACGCTCCGGCGAACCTGCAAAGAAGTCGGGCCGGGAAGGGGTTCCCGGCGACGACCCTCCGACGCTCAAGTCAGGCAAGTGGACAGCAAAGAAGTGGCTCCGAATATCTAAGAACGCATACCTCCAGCGAAGTGTGAGGCTCCTTATATAGAGTTGGGAAGGGGCTCACTCACACACACCGAGGCTAATACGTGTCCTCAACCCATACCTCAGTATGGGCTTGTCAGAAAAGTTTACCTGACACCATACTGCTACAGTCCGAGCACGTCTTTGATGGGACAGCGGAACCCTCTGTCATAAGATCCTGTGTATGGCCTGCTCGTCGAACATACCCGCTGTCAGAAGATGTTCCCTTGCCCTTTTCTCTTCTTACCTCATGCCGAGCGTCCTGTCGGTCGGCAGTTCCCTCACGTCCGGCCGGTCGGTCCGCTCGGGAGAATCCCAGTAGTGTGCTCCGTGGACTATTAGCAGTATTGCTACTTTATGCCTTTGGCCGAGCGAGCCACCCGCTCGGCCATACGACCTTGTTCAACATGAGCATCGGAACCCCGACTCCCACTGGGGTGCCTTTGCTTTCAGTTAGACTCCAGTCGGCCGGTTGGTCCAACCCTTTTCCGGTAGGCCGGTCGGCCCACCCTTCTCCGATAATCCTTTTAACCTTTTGACCTCCACGTGGCGTTGACTTCTCGGAAAGGGGGTCCCCTGTTCTTACCGCCGGATCATACCGTATTAACACGGTCTCGATGCCAAAAGCACGAGATTCGTATCCTATAAGGGTTTGGGGATGAACCGAAAGAAAAACCCGACCCTCTGACCCATAGAAGACCAAGACGTGGAGAGTCAGATACGAAAGTATAATCCGGTTTGCCGCGAGGAGCCCTAGGCCGTTATAGAGCTTAATTGATGAAACTTAATTTATTGTAGGCTATGCTTAGAGTTGATATGTCGTTGTAGAAGTAAAAGTTCACATCGGATACCATAAGATTATTTACTTACATAAATATCCATTGAGGATAGGAAACCAAATATAGATTATGTATTTATAATCATTTGGGTGAAATTAAAGTCCTAGAATTACCTTCAATATCTCTTTCTCTGATCTTCTTTGCATCCCTCTCTCTCAAAGCTCTTTTTCTTGCTCTCTCAACTCACGTTTTCTCACTTGCTTTTGTGACTACACATACAACTTTAATCGTCTAGATAATCTATTTTGTCAATCTAACTAGTACTTGATTCACAATTCTCATGGGATCGATATCTTTTATTATTTGATGACATCTCCGTACACTTACGAATTTACCACCACACACACGCCTAATTATTAATTTTTTAAAAAGATCATCCAACTTAATAAAAATTAATATATATATATATATATATTAAATATTATTATATTAAAATAGTTTTAAATAATTTAATTAAATTTATTTAAATTTTTAAAAATTTATCAAGAGCCATTTTAAAATTATTATAGTATTAAAAGTGACAAAATAAATTTTAAATTAATATAGTGGATATAATAATTTTAAAATCAATTTTAATAATTTTAATCAATTTTAAATAAATTTAATAAAATTATTAAAAAATAGATATAACAATGTTCTATTTGTAATAATTTTGATTAGGTTAAATCAATTTACTTTAACATTTTTAGTCTAGATTAATATTAAAATAAAAACATTTTATGATGTAAAATATATTTATGTTATTTTAATATTTTTAAGAAAAAGTACACCTTTTAACTAAAATATCCTTTTTAATTTTTATCTTATTAATTAATTAATAATTACCGCGTGAAATTAGAAATGACAATGGGATGGGGTGCAACGGGTTTACCATCCCGCCCTCATTCCTAATTTTATTTAATCGAAAAATCTCTATCCTTAACTCTATGGAGATTAAATTATCATCCCGTCTCAATTTGCACTTCAAATGTTTATTCACTTAGCAAAAGAAAATTTCAATTTTCAACTCCCTTATATTAATATAATAAATTAATTATAAAAATTATATTATTATTATTATTATTATTATTATTATTATTATTATTATTATTGAAATAGATTTAAAGAGAGAGATAGTATCCCGAACCCTCTCCATTTTAGATTTTTCTCTTAAGACCTGAATCCGTTAGAAAAATTGTCATATCTACTTGAGATCATGAAAATTCGGATGTGAAGTTTGTGCGGATGTTTGAACTTTGAAGGGCCCATCAAAATGAATCTAATGCAAAATGGATCTAATGTTTTAATTATATATATATATTTTTAAAATATGAAATTTATTTATTAAAAGTTTGATAAATCTCGAATTTAGCTTGAATTTTTTTATCAAACAAACATGTAAATTTTATATTCTTTTATCAAATTATTTTATTTATTTAAAAAAGAATTAAAATTTATAATTAGTATTTAGATAAGTTAATAAACAAGTTGGGTAAAATTTAAAAGGTATCTATTTATTGGAATAGACAACAAAGTACTACCTTTTAGTTTATCATCAAAATAGTACTCCATCCCCCTTTTGTTGTTTTTTTAAATACTGTTATTTGATATTGTTATAACAACTTTGATGGATAACTATTACAATATAAAATATTTCAATTCTAGTCAATATTAATAATATTATCTTAGGGCATTCATAACACTATATCATTATAATATTCATCATCTTATTAAAAAATATAAAATTCACTGTCATATATTCATTATAATAATATTCTTCTTTTAACCACATTCCTTTTAACATTAACATATGTCTCACAATCCACTCAATCATCTTAAAATTATATTATATTATTTAAATATATTTTAAAATATTTAAATTATTATTATTATTAATTTTACTTTTTAAACTTAATAATTTTTTAATAAATAAAATTTAAAAACTAAAAAAATAAATATATAACAATCAAGGGCCAGCCCACCCCACTTTTGCTTGAACGGTTCAAGCAAAGGGTGTTATAACACCTTTTTTTTTCAATGCTTTTGCAGATGCTCTTATAGTAATTATAGTTCATAACTGATCTGGCTATAAGAACAGGGGACCCTCGGTGTAAGTCAAAGAGTCGGGCGATCCATCGCAGAAGGTCGGACCAGCTAGGCCGACCGGAGAAAGGGGGCTGATCGACCGGGCGGCCACCCGGTATTTAGCCGAGGGCAAAAGGCACCCCTATGGAAGTCGGGGTTCCGGCGCTCATTGGGCAAGATCGTAGGGCCGAGCGGACAGCATGCTCGGCCGAAGACATGAAGCATACTGCTAACAATCGCCACAAAACACATTACCGATAATTTCCCAAGTGTACCATCATACATGACCGGTCGGACGGAAGGCGGACGTGGGCCGGTCGGACGCACGGCAGGAGTTCGGGGAAAAAGACAAGGGACATCTTCTGACAGCTGGCAGGCTTCGTGATATGGTCATACTCCAAATCACGCGACGTGGGGTTCCGCTGTCCCATCGAGGACATGCTTGGACTGTAGCAGTATGAGTCAGGTAAGCTCACTGACAAGCCCTTACTGGGGTATGGGTCACGGACACGTGTACACCTCGATATGTGTGCACTCGCTTCTCCGCTGTCCTATATAAAGGTCCTCATCCTTCGCCGGAGGTACGCGTTCTAATTTTTCGAGAGCCACTTTTCACTGCTTGCTTGCCTGACTTGAGCGTCGGAGGGTCACCGCCGGGAACCCCTTCCCGACCCGACTTCTGTGCAGGTTCGCCGGAGCTTCGTGCAGCCAGTCAAAGATCCACACCAGCAGCCGGGGAGCGCCACGTGCCCAGCGTCCGTTGGTTTAGCATTCGGACAGGATCAAATTGGCGCCGTCTGTGGGAACGCTTCTGCATCCGAACGGAAACAATGGACGAGACTGGACGACAACACACGGTAACGCTCTCCACGGAGGAACTCGACGCTCTGATCGAGTTGCGGGCCGCCAAGCTTGTGGAGCAAAAACAGAAGGCAACAGCCGAGCGGCCAGAGCAGCAAGCAACCTCAGTCTCTGGTGGCCGAGCGGAAGCACCTCAAGCCACCGTTGCATTCCACCGGGCCCTATTCCGCACCCCCGAAGCTGCACCCACTCATAGAGATCGGGGATCTTCTTCGGATGAAATGCCGAGACGAGATGACAAAAAAGGAAAAGCCCCTCGAGCGGACTCATCGCCCGAGCGGATTAATCGCCAATTTTCAGAGGCTATTCTACGAGACCCTCTGCCCAAGCACTACGCGCCTCCGACGATCGGCGAATACAATGGAACCACCGATCCGGACGATCATTTGGGCAAGTTTAATAACACGGCAACCCTGCATCAATACACAGACGGGGTGAAGTGTCGGGTTTTCCTCACCACCCTATCTAAATCGGCTCAACGATGGTTTCAGAGGCTGCCGGACGGATCCATCACCAACTTCAAGGACTTCCGGACGACCTTCCTCCATCATTTTGCAAGCAGTCGGCGCTATCAAAAAACCAGCGTTAGTCTGTTCGCCATCAAACAAGAAGCCCGTGAATCACTCCGAGCTTACATCCAGCAGTTCAACAAAGTGGCCATGGATATTCCAACGGCCACCTCGGAGACCATGATGAATGCCTTCACACAAGGCCTCGTGGATGGGGATTTCTTCCGATCGCTCATTCGGAAGCCGCCCCGAGACTATGACCACATGCTACACCGGGCCAACGAATACATCAACGTGGAGGAAGCGCAAGCGGCCAAGAAAAAAGAAACTCCAACCGAGCGGGCCCCTCCTGCCGAACAGAAACAGCACGTCGCTCATCATCCGCCCAGAGGACCGAGGGTCGAAGCAATCTGCTCCCCCCATGCCAGGTCTCACGTGCAAGAAGTAGCTGCCGCCCGGCCCAAGCCAAAGAAGAAATGGACCCCGATGTTCTGCTCCTTCCACCGGACGGATACGCACAACACAAGGGATTGTCGAAGTCTTCCCTTCGTGGCTCATCCCGTTCCCCGGAATGGCGGCCGACGGTGTCCCTCAGTCGACAGGCGACAAAGAACTCATGAGGCCGATCGGACGCGAGCTGATAGGCGACAGCAACAGACTCCCGATCGGCATCGCTCTCCAACGCAGGAGAATCGCCGAACGTCAAGAGAACGGTCTCGACCATCCGCTCGGGAGGAAGAAAATAGAAGTAATACTTTCCGAGGCGAAATCAACATTATCTCTGGCGGGCCGACCGGAGGAGACTCCAATCGAGCAAGAAAGGCGAGCGTCCGGCAGCTCCAGATCCATGCAGTCGGCTGTAGCCAAGAGCGGGCGAGTGGACCCGAAATCAGTTTTGGGCCTGGGGACTTGGAAGGAGTTGAAGTGCCCCACGACGACGCTCTGCTCATCAAAGCGGTAATAGCCAACTATACTATTCACCGCATTTTTGTTGACACGGGAAGCTCGGTCAACATAATATTCAAAAAGGCGTTCGATCAACTTCAAATTGACCGTGCCGAGCTGCTGCCCATGACAACCCCCCTCTACGGGTTTACGGGCAATGAAGTCCTTCCGGTCGGACAAATCCGGATGGCTATTTCATTGGGAGAAGAGCCGCTCAGAAGGACGCGTACAGCAAACTTCGTGGTGGTCGACTCTCCCTCCTCATACAACGTCATTCTGGGACGACCGACGCTCAGTGAGTTCCGAGCGGCCGTCTGTACCTTCCACCAGAAGATCAAGTTCCCCGTCGAAGACAAAGTGGGAGAAGTACGGGGAGACCAACTGGCGGCTCGGCGATGCTACGTCGAAATGGTCCGAGCCGAAGCAAATTCCGCTCGGAAGTCGCTACGGATCGAGGTGAATGCTATAACTGAAAAACCTCCCTCTCTAGTTTATGAAGAAAAAGAGGAAGTGCAGATACACCCGACCCGATCGGAGGCCACGACATTCATCGTATCTGACCTGGAGGCAAATCAGAAGGAGGAGGTGATCCAATGCCTCCGAAGAAACCATGATGTCTTCGTCTGGTCGACACATGAGCTGCCCGGAATTTCACCAAGTATAGCTCAGCATGAGCTACACGTCCGACCAGACGCACGGCCAGTAAAGCAAAGAAAAAGGGACTTCAGCGCCGAGCAGAATTCCATCATCCGAGCGGAGGTGGAAAAACTCTTGGAGGCCGGCCATATCCGCGAGGTGCAGTTCCCGAGCTGGCTGGCCAACGTAGTATTAGTCTCCAAGCCGGGCAACAAGTGGAGAGTATGTATAGATTTTCGAGATCTCAACAAAGCTTGCCCGAAAGACTTTTATCCTCTGCCCCGGATAGATCAGCTAGTGGACTCTACGGCCGGCTGCGAATTAATATGTATGCTCGACGCTTACCAAGGCTATCATCAAGTGCCGCTCGCTCGTGACGATCAAGAAAAAGTCAACTTCGTGACGGCCGACAGCACCTACTGCTATAATGTGATGCCGTTCGGATTAAAGAACGCGGGAGCCACTTATCAACGCTTGATGAACAAAGTGTTCAAAGAGCAGATCGGGCGGAATCTGGAAGTTTATGTGGACGACATTCTCATCAAGTCCGTCCGAGCGGCCGATCTCTTCAAAGACATGGAGGAAACCTTCCGGACGCTACGTAAATATGGAGTCAAGCTAAATCCCCAGAAGTGCCTGTTCGGAGCAAAAGGAGGGCGTTTCTTGGGGTACATAATGACCGAGCGGGGCATCGAAGCAAATCCCAGCAAGGTGAAAGCTCTACAAGACATGCCGCCTCCAAGAAATACAAGGGAAGTGCAGCGTTTGACCGGTCGGATAACTGCTCTGTCCAGATTCATCTCCAAAACCGCCGACCGGAGCCTTCCTTTTTTCAAAATCTTGCGCAAGGCCAATAAGTTTCATTGGGACGAAGAATGCGATCGGGCGTTCGAAGATTTGAAGGCATATCTGAGCTCTCTCCCGGTATTAGCCAAGCCGACTACGGGTGAGCCACTTTATATGTACTTGTCTTCAACCGAGCAAGCAATTGGCTCGGCACTAGTGAGGGCGAGCGGAGAAGAGCCTGTGTATTTCCTTAGTCATATTTTAAAAGATGCTGAATCTCGCTACACTTGACTCGAGAAGCTGGCTTTCGCTCTGGTTCTCGCAGCTCGGCGCCTTCGTCCATACTTCCTGGCGCATACCATCATTGTCAAAACCAATAGCCCGCTCGGCCGTGTATTATTGAATCCAGAAGCGTCCGGGCGACTCATCAAATGGACGACGGAGTTAAGCGAATTTGACATCCAGTACCAGCCCCGCTCGACAATCAAAGCGCAGTCCTTGGCAGATTTTGTGACTGAGGTGCAGAATTCAGAGCCAGAAGCTATGTGGAAAATATTTGTGGACGGATCATCCACTCTGCTCGGAAGCGGGATTAGAATACTGTTTCTCTCCCCACAAGAAGAGAAGATGCACTTATCCGTCCGGCTGAATTATAAAGCTACAAACAACGAAGCAGAGTATGAGGCCCTCATAGCCGGCCTGCAGGCAGCGCGTCACGTGGGTGCCGGTCGGGTAACGCTTCATTCGGATTCTCAGCTGGCTGCTCAGCAACTCTCTGGTACCTTCGAAATCAACAGCGCTCGGCTCAAACTCTACGCTGAAGCCTTTGAGAAGCTTAAAGCCAATTTTAGAGAAGTCATTGTTCGGAAGATACCCCGATCGGAGAACCAAGCGGCCGATGAGTTGGCCAAACTTGCGAGCTCAATAACATCGATCGCCCTTCAGCAGCCAATTGAACAAGTATTGTTGGTGGCGCACGTCGACCGTATGGAAGGTCTTACGTTTCCGAGCGACTGGAGGACACCCATCACGGAGTTTTTACGCTCGGGCGCCACACCGTCCGATCAGAATGAAGCTCAGCTGCTAAGGAGGAGAGCCGGCCGGTTTACACTCATCGGCGATCAGCTTTACAAGAAATCTTTCTCACGACCATTGTTGAAGTGCGTGAGCTCGGAGGACTCGACTTACATCCTCCAAGAAGTACATCAAGGATCCTGCGGAGGACATCCGGGCGGACGATCGCTGGCTAAGAAGATCTTGTTGGCCGGGTACTTCTGGCCGACCTTACAAGCAGACGCCGCTCGGACTGTGTCGACGTGCCTTTCATGCCAGAAATACCACAACTTCTTGTTGGAACCCCAAGGTTATTTTGGTGTGATCAACAAGTTAAGTTAGGTCCTGTGTATTTAACCTTGTGTCTAAGTGTGCAGGAGCTTAGGAACACAGGTACTCGAGTGGAAGACGCAGCTAGCGAGAAGGACGGCACGCTGTGCGTCCGAGGGACGAGGCGCTGCGGAAGAGTACACCGGCGGACGAGAAGGAAGCGCGCGGTGGTTCCGAGGGACGAAAGCTGGAGCGGAAGATTGCTCGGGGAGCAAGAGACGCAGCTAGCGAGAAGGTCGACGACCGAGGGACGAAGATTGCGGATGAGTACGCTGGCGGACGAGAAGGAAACACGCGGCAATTCCGAGGGACGAGAAGTCGGAGGGAAGCACGCTCGAGAAGACCGGAAGTTGAGTTCGGGTGAGCCCTTTTCCGGATGGCAGAGATCACCCTAGCGAGTGGATTCGGAGGAGAAGAACCGGACCGAGGAGGGACTGAACCAGAGAAGAGGTCCCGGACAAAAAAGTCAACGCTGTTGACTTTGGGCTCCGGGGCGCCCGGAAGGGTTCCGGGCGCCCGGACCCTGATTTTGACCAGATCGAGTCAAAACTCGATCTGAACGTTGGGGGATAAAATTTATCCCCCCCAGGGCACCCGGAACCCTTCCAGGCGCCCCGACCAAGGCTATAAATATAGCCTTGGTCCAGAAGCTTTGAATCAACTCAGAAATTTACATTCCAAACACTTGTGCGCTTCTGTTCTAGTTTAGCTTCTGTCTTTTGTGCTTTCACTGCTGTAAGAGGCTTCTCCGCCTGAAGGAGATATTTTAGTGCACGTTCATTCCTTGGATTAACAACCTCCTTGGTTGTAACCAAGTCAAATTGTGAGCCTCTTCTTTCTGCTTTTTATTTACTGCTAATTTACTTTATGCTAGTGTTCTGTTGAAAGTTCGAGAAGGGTCTTTTCTGTTTATTTTTTTCAGGCTATTCAACCCCCCCTTCTAGCCGGCCCAACGGTCCTATACTTCTATCACCGACCGGCAGAGGAAATGAAGGCATCAACAGTCTCATGTCCGTTCGACCAGTGGGGAATGGATATCGTTGGTCCATTTCCTATGGCGACCGGACAGCGGAAGTTTCTACTAGTGGCGGTCGATTATTTTTCCAAGTGAGTTGAGGCCGAGCCGCTAGCCAGGATCACCGAACAAATGGTCAAAAAGTTCATATGGTAACACATCATCTGTCGGTTCGGCATCCCTCGCCGATTGATTTCCGACAATGGACGGCAGTTCACAGGAAAATTGCTTGAAAATTGGTGCAAAAGTTATGGCATCGAGCAACACTTCACATCTGTAGCCTATCCCCAAAGAAATGGTCAAGCCGAAGTAGCCAATCGGGAAATTCTTCGCATTCTGCGCACTCGACTCGACCATTTGGGAGGAAGTTGGGTGGATGAAGTGTCGGGCGTCCTATGGGCCATCAGAACGACTCCAAAAGAAGGAACGAGCGTCACGCCTTTTCATCTGGTATACGGCGGCGAAGCGGTGATTCCCGTCGAAGTCGGTGTCGAATCCGTCCGGATCCAGGATTACGATAAGGGCAACGCCGAGCGGAGGAACATGGAGCTGGATTTGGTTGATGAAGACCGAGCCAAGGCGTCCGTCCGGCTGATGGCGTACCGTCAACGGATGAAGCAAAACTACAACAGGCGTGTAATCCCCAGATCATTCCAGGTCGGCGACCTTGTCTGGAAGAAAGTCAAGCCGGTCGGCGACGTCGGCAAGCTTGAAGCTCCGTGGGCGGGTCCCTTCAAAATCATCGAAAAGCTCCGCTCGGGCGCTTACTATTTGGAGGATGAAGACGGACGACAGCTGGACCAACCTTGGAGTGCAAATCATCTCCTGCCTTATCGAGCTGGGTGAAAGGTGCACTGATGTAATTCATTTTTGTGTATATTCTAGTCGCCCATGTCCTTGTAATGCAGGAAGCATAAATGAATTAAAAGGATGGCTAGTATGCCCGCCGAGCGGCTGTGTTAAAGATTAGCCGTTAAGACCGTCGAGCTCTGACGTTAAAGATCGAGAGACGAGTCGGCGTCTATAAACCCTCCGAGCGGAAGACCGTCGAACTCCGACGTTAAAAATCGAGAGACGAGCCGGCGTCTATAAATCTTCCGAGAGGAAGACCGTCGAGCTCCGACGTTAAATATCGAGAGACGAGCCGGCGTCTATAAATCCTCCGAGCGGAAGACCGTCGAGCTCCGACGTTAAATATCGAGAGACGAGCCGGCGTCTATAAACCCTCCGAGCGGAAGACCGTCGAGCTCCGACGTTAAATATCGAGAGACGAGCCGGCGTCTATAAACCCTCCGAGCGGAAGACCGTCGAGCTCCGACGTTAAATATCGAGAGACGAGCCGGCGTCTATAAACCCTCCGAGCGGAAGACCGTCGAGCTCCGACGTTAAATATCGAGAGACGAGCCGGCGTCTATAAACCCTCCGAGCGGAAGACCGTCGAGCTCCGACGTTAAATATCGAGAGACGAGCCGGCGTCTATAAACCCTCCGAGCGGAAGACCGTCGAGCTCCGACGTTAAAAATCGAGAGACGAGCCGGCGACTATAAACCCTCCGAGCGGAAGACCGTCGAGCTCCGACGTTAAATATCGAGAGACGAGCCGGCGTCTATAAACCCTCCGAGCGGAAGACCGTCGAGCTCCGACGTTAAAAATCGTCTTGAGAGACAAGCCAACGTCTATAAATCATTCGAGCGGAAGACCGTCAAGCTCCGACGTTAAAAATCGAGAGACGAGCCGGCGTCTATAAATCTTCCGAGCGGATTAAAGCATCTAATGTCCCGAGGCACGCGATTTCGATACCGTTCGATCGTCTCTACGCTCCGATTGGCCCAGTATTCAAAAGTACTTGGCATTTGGTAAACGAGCTCTACCATCAGAGAACACGGTATATTTCGCCGAGCGGGGAGATCACGATGATTACTTTGTTAAAATCCCTTGTGGGGGAGCACTAGAAGTAATACTGGGCGAGCGGATAAACACACATCTTGGTTATGAAAGGAGACAGCAAATACAAGGAAAACAGTGCATTAAAGGTAAAGCTTTAGGCCGAGCGGCCCAATTACAAAAAAAGATTATATCCAGGCGGGTGGCCGAATTACAGAAAACTACTCAATATAATCATAGAGGTCCCTGGGAATGTTATTCAGAAGCTCCACTTGATCGCCGGCCGGAATAGTAGTAGACTCCGGAAGAAGACCCTTAGACTTCAGATAAGTGGTGGTGGCGGTCATAGCCAAGTCGAAGGCTGTGTACATCCGCTCGCATATTTTCTCCGAGAATTCGGACGAGCGGATGTAGCTCTATCTTAAGGCAGCGATTCGACTCGGCTCAGCATCTTGATATTCTTTGAAAGTCGCCTGGGAGCTAGCAAGGGCCTCATTCAGACTCTGAAGCTTGTCCGCGTCGGCCGAGCGGCCCGCCTTCTCCCTGTCGAGCTGCTCTGTCAACTCCTTTATCTTCAGCTCCAGGCCCCGAGCCTCCACGTTCTTCTTCTCCAGATCGGAGATGGCCGTGTTTTTTCGAGTGGTGGCCAGAGTTATTTTTGTGTCAAGCGACTTGACTTGCCGCTCGGACTCGGTCAAGGCGTGAGCCTGATCGACCGTCTTCTTCTGCTCGGCCGCCAGTAAAGATTGAGCTTTCTTCAGCTCCTTTTGCAGCACGGAATAGGAAGGGCCCTGAAGGCCGGACGGACCAACTGCGACCTTCAGTTGTCGTAGCTCTTCATCCACCAAGGCCAAGCGGTTGGAAACCGCAATTTCCTCCACCCATCTCTGGCAAAAGAAAATTATAGTTGTTAGCGGCCGATCGGAAAGAATGCATACAAAACTTCGTAGAGAGCAAACTTACCCCCGTGGCCTCCCGCATGTGGCTATTGGCCAAGTTTCGGAGGGGGATCAGCGCTGTGCGTGCTCGGGCACAGATGGACGGTCGGCCTCTGGCAGCAGCTCTTCAGTCGGTAGATGAAGAGTGACCCGAATCGTGCGGCCATGACCGAGGGTCGTCCGACCGGTGGTCGGAAGGGGATCAGAAGCCGGCGCAGAAAACTGGGAATGAATGGTCGAGTGCTGGACTGAGTGACGAGCGGGCGGGATGGTGCTGATCGGAGTAGCCTCAACTGGAGCAGCTAGCTCGTCCCAGTCAGAAGGCGTCCGGTCGGACGAAATGGTTTCGGCCTCAGGCGCCTTGCCTCGAGTGATTGCGGTGGCCCGGTCGGAGGGTTGGACCGCGGAGGTAGCAGAGCGCAACGGAGTCTCCACCCGGCGCCTCTTTTGTAGAGGCTGCTCCTCCTCCCGAGCGGAACCTTCCTCGGGGGCAGTTGGTTCTCCGGGGGGTGGCTCCGCTGGCCACGTTCTGTTGAGAAGCTTGAGCGGCCGACTCAGCTTGAGTCCCGCTCTCTCCTTCATGGGCGCCGACCGGCTGAATACCCAGCGCTTCCATTTCCTTGGCCGCCGCGGCCTCTAGTGCCGCCGCCTTTCTCTTCAGAACGCCGGCCATCACCGAATCCATGACGATGTCAGCTGCAGGAGAAAGAAAAGAAATCAGTTAGCAATTAAAGCAAATGCCCAAGCAAAATTCTTACCGAATCCGGTCGGAAGAGGAGTCCGTATAGGACTCAGGCCGAAGATGTACATCACTCCTTCGTGAAGAAGCTTGTTGATGTCAAGTCGCAGACCGGCTAGTATATTTGCAGCATGGAGATAGTCCGATCGGGTCTTGAACTTCTTCAGCTCGGGAGTGGGAGATAGACTGACCTGCCACTGGGTCGGGAAGTTAGCCCGATCGGGCATACGGATGTAGAAAAAATAATTCTTCCAATGTTTATTGGAAGTATGTAACTTGTTGAAGAAGACTAAGCCGGGTCGAGCTTGGAACATGAAGGTGCCCGGCTCGGCTTGCTTGGGGTAGTAGAAATAAAAGAAGACCTCCGGTCGGAGGGGGATGTTGTGAATCTTGAACAAAACAACAACACCGCAGAGGAGACGAAAGGTGTTGGGTACTAGACTGCCGAGCGGCACACCAAAAAAATTACAAACATCTACGATGAAAGGATGTACAGGGAACCGCAGACCGGCGGTAAATTGGTCACGGCGGCCTGTGCGGCTGAGCGGAAGGACCGGTTAAAAGAAGTTCAAAATCGTCGGGAATATCAAAATTATCAGTCAGGATATCAAAGTCACGCTGGTCGAAGCGTGACTGCATGGTGGTGTACCATGGCCCAAGGGACTGGTCTTCCGGATGAGAAGAACTAGCCATGGTCCGATCGGAAGGAATCGAAAAGGCAAAAAGGCAAAAGGAGGAAGACAGTGAACGAAAAGATATCCCGAGGATGAAAATATGGAAAAGGAATGTAAGGAAAGCACCGGAAACAAGGAAAGATGGCCTTACGATGAGAAGGAGCGGAAAGAAGGCGCCGGAGGTCGTCGGAAAGCAGAAGCGGAATCGCCGGAGCTCCAAAGCGCTGGGGGCAGGGGTCGAAATCGCAAAGGCAAATGCGAGAGAGAAGGAAACGAAGGATTTATAGGGGGGAGGCCGGGCGGTCTCCACCGTCGGATCCAGGTCACGGGAATCAAAGCGTGCATGACCGTCCATTTCGAATCGCTTCGATCACATCAAAGTACCATGCCACCGCCGTCGTACGATGATGGCGTTGCGCCACGTGGCATTCGACCATTCGAAGCATTTAATGAACGCATGCTCAGCCTTAATGTCGAAGATTGGCGCAGATTACGAGGAGATCCGATGAAGTCCACTGGTGATTCACTCAAGGTCATCTCTGCGGTAGGCCGATCGGAGAATACTAGCCGCCCGGCCAGACTCGCAGTCCAGTCAGTCGGACTAATCGCCTCCTTCGACTAGACTTGAAAGAAAGGCAAGTGATCCGACGATAAGAACAGGGGACCCTCGGTGTAAGGGGTCAATGCCACGTGGAAGTCAAAGAGCCGGGCGGTCCATCGCAGAAGGTCGGACCAGCTAGGCCGACCGGAGAAAGGGGGCTGACCGACCGGGCGGCCACCCGGTGTTTAGCCGAGGGCAAAAGGCACCCCTATGGAAGTCGGGGTTCCAGCGCTCATTGGGCAAGATCGTAGGGCCGAGCGGACAGCACGCTCGGCCGAAGACATGAAGCATACTGCTAACAGTCGCCACAAAACACATTACCGATAATTTCCCAAGTGTACCATCATACATGACCGGTCGGACAGAAGGCGGACGTGGGCCGGTCGGACGCACGGCAGGAGTTCGGGGAAAAAGACAAGGGACATCTTCTGACAGTTGGCAGGCTTCGTGATATGGTCATACTCCAAATCACGCGACGTGGGGTTCCGCTGTCCCATCAAGGACATGCTTGGACTGTAGTAGTATGAGTCAGGTAAGCTCACTGACAAGCCCTTACTGGGGTATGGGCCACGGACACGTGTACACCTCGATATGTGTGCACTCGCTTCTCCGCTGCCCTATATAAAGGTCCTCATCCTTCGCCGGAGGTACGCGTTCTAATTTTTCGAGAGCCACTTTTCACTGCTTGCTTGCCTGACTTGAGCGTCGGAGGGTCGCCGCCGAGAAGGCGGGAACCCCTTCCCGGCCCGACTTCTGTGCAGGTTCGCCGGAGCTTCGTGCAGCCAGTCAAAAATCCACACCAACAGCCAGGGAGCGTCATGTGCCCAGCGTCCATTGGTTCAGTATTCGGACAGGATCAATAACTATTATAATTTAAACATTCCATTTCTAATTAACACTAATTAATACTTGGTAACTGTTATAATAGGAATACTTAATTTCTGATCAATATTATATCATACTAGTTATGAGATTACAAACTATTATAATTGTATAGTAACTATGTATAAACTACAATCTCATACTTGTTATAACTAGATAGTAGTTATCCTCCCGTCATTATTATAATAATGTTAAAATAAAAAATAGATCTAAGCAGAATGAGATACTAGCTATTTAATTGATAAATGAAAATGTGACTTCTTATTTACTATTCCAATAAAAAACAGACGCTCTTTCAGTTTTTGCTCAAATAAGTTTATGAATCCATATTTACTCATTTACAATTCTATTTAGTGAAGGCATTAAATAGGCAAGTAATAATATGAGTCCACTCTATTAGCGAAATCGATCAAGCTCAAGTTATTTTGGATGCCTTCGTACGATAATGTCAAAAATTATATCTGACGTTCCGCGTCAGAGGGGATGAATAGCTCATTTGTTTCATCGATAATAATTTTTTATAGTGAAAAATGATCATAAATGAGTTGAGCCGAGTTAAATTTTATGGTGTTTAAGCTTATTTGATAAGATGATTGAGTCAAGTCGAGCTGAGCTTAAAATAAATAAAGTCTTTGAAATGATTGTTCAAGCTTGACTTGATTTATTTTTTATGAACTTGAACTTATTTAAAACTTGACTTGAGCTTGGTTCGTTTAGATGTTATCAAACTCTCAACTCAAGCTTATCTTGAGCTTGGTTCGTTTAGATGTTATCGAGCTCTCAATTCAAGTTTGTTTGATTGTTTGAATTTTTTAGTTGTTTGATTAAGTATTAAGCTTGATAATTCAAACTTATTTGTTTATTTTATTATTTATTTAGCATATTGATAAGTGCTTTATTAATGAATATAGTTCATGAACATGGTTCACAAACGTTGTTCACGAACATTGTTAATAAATATTATTCACGAACGTTAACGAGTTGAACACATATGTGTTCAACGTAACGTTGTTTGTTTAGTTTAACAAGATATTCAAGGTTGCTTGTTAATTGATCTTGTGTATATTGAACGAACATAAACATACTCTTATCAAGTCGAATACTAAGCTTGTTCACGAAGACTTGGTTCATTTACAACCCTAAGTGGAAAACACAATGCAAAGCTCCCCAATGCTAAAATGAAGGATTTACTTGGTATCCACCTAACGAGGTGACTAATCCAAGGATCCACACACGAGCACACTCTCCACTATGAAAACAACTCCTTATCAGAACAATCCGGAGGTAGAGAAACCTCGTACAACTCAACAACAAAGATACAACTCAAAATAAGAAATAAATACAAGAACCAAACCTCTTCTTGCTTGATCTCTTGTCGATAAATGATCCTGTCTGGAAACTGAGTCAGACGGACCGTCGGGTGAAGTGGATGAAATGTTGACCGAATCGCTATAGCCCGTAGGGGGGTATGCTGAGAAGGCTTCAATGTTAATCAAGTCATTAGAAGTCCTCTCAACGCTACCTATAGCCAGCGACCGGGTCGCCCCGGCCCCTGGTACCTTGATGCTCAAACCAAATCCAACGAATATGTAACGAACAAACTAATAGTAGAATAGAGAAATGAATGTAAAATGAGTACAGTAATGTACCCTGGCCAAGGGGGCGCCCTCTAGTGGATCGGTGAACTGGTCGGGATGCTGCTCGAATTGTCGTGACCCAGAAGAGTAGATGACTTTAAGCAAGATGAAGAGCTGGATCTGACAACACCTAGTTGAGTGCGGCCTGGATCCGGAAGACGACATGTAGGCCAAGACCTAGCAACAACATGTAGACTAGGATATGACATCGGCACGCAAGCCGGGATCTGACTTTGGTACGCAGGCCAGGATAGGACATCGACACGTAGGTTGGGATATGGGATCGGCACGCAGATCGGGATACAATAACGGCATGAAGGCCAAAACACAATAGTGAGGTGCACTACGGTTGTAGCTCGGGGGAGGTTGGATCGCATCAACAACGCCTGACGACGCAGATCGAGGGTTGGATCTGCGTCGGACTTAAGGACAAAGGCACTGGACAATTGGAGTCGGATCTGGAGATGGGGTTGCCAGCAGCGGCAATGGCACTATAAGGTTGGTCGAGGTGGTGGGTTGGTTGGTGGCTGTCGCTGGAGATGGCGGCGCTGCTGGAATGGCGACGACGACCTCCCGTTGGAGGCTATGTCGGCGTTGCACTGTTCACTGGGACTGCTAGCAAGAGGAGCTATCGACGAGAGGAGAGGGAGAGGGAAGTGGCTACTGGCATCCGTGGCGTCCAAAGGCGGCGACGGCAGAGGCGTGCGTGAACGGAAGTGAGGGGGTGACCGCTCGCGGGAGAGGGAGCGACAACGTCAGAGGTGGAGTCAACAACGTCTAAGTGGAGAGGAGAGGCGGATGCTACTTTCATCGCCTATGGTGTGCATGAATGGGAGAAAGGGGGAAATCGCTCGAAGGAGAGAATGTCGCGGTGAGGGAGAGTCAGAGGCGGGCGGCAGCCCGACGACATTGATGACCTCAGCGGTGTCGGCTTGGAGAAGAGAGGAGGCATTGGGTCTCCTCCTCGTGTTAGCTAGAGCCCTAGAGCCGATCATTTGATGATTGTATTTTGGACTTATTGTATCATATTCTATATAAATAAAGACATTTGGATTTTTGGTTATTATACTTACTTGTATTGGTGCCAAATAAACTAAGTATAATAATGTCCTTGAGTAGACGGTTCTCACCTATATCAATCGGTTAGTTGAACCGATAGTGAGATGATATAGGGAACACTACTCTTTATCATTCCTAGTCGAGTATTAGCATTCAGGGACAATGTTAATGCAATAAGACTAGCATGTAGGTCAACTCGATGACTTGATCTCACAAGTCATGGATATATAGATATCAAGTTGACACATGGGTATGCATTAGAGAATGTATACTGAATGACCCGCCATGAGAAAGTATCATGGATCGTTATATGAGTGTCATATACTTTCTCATGTGGCTATTAGTATGACTACTAGTCCTTAGACCTGAAGTCGCCATAGATCCCTACATAAGGAGTTATGTACTTTGGTTTCGTCAAACGTCACCCGTAACTGGGTGGACTATAAAGGCGATTACTGGGTATATAACAAATTATGCAGAGGGATGTGAGTGATGTAGATGGGATCTATCCCTCCTATATGACGGGAGAGACATTGGTATTCTTGATAGAGTGAGACCACGAAGTGCATGGCCATGCCCAAATGAGTCAATATGGGATATTGAGCTCATTTGATTTAGTGAGTCTACTTGAATTTCAAGATTTAGATTGATTAGAGGATGACACGGTCTATGCCTCATATTGATCAATCTAGATGTCTAGGATAGAAGGACACTTGTCATATATTGTGAGGAATCACAATTAGTGGTCACAAGGTGATGTTGGATCTCAACATTCTTGTAACTTGGGTAGTAATGATGTGTTGCTAGATACCGCTCATTACTTATGCTCCTAAATGGGTTTAGGGCATTGCCAACGTTACAAGAACCTATAGGGTCACACACTAAGGACAATTAGATGGAGATTAGGTTCATATGATGAACCAAGAGGATTAGATTCATTTGATGAATCAAATTGGATTAAGAGTAATCCTAATTGGGCTAACTTGAGTTGGACTCAAGTGGATTCATGTATTCAATGAGTCTAATTTAGATTATGACTCATTGAATCAACTTAATTTAATGAATTAGATTCGTTATATTAAGTTGGCTTGAATCAAATGGTTAGATTAGATCAACCATGGAAGAGATTTGGTCAAGTTTGACTTGACTTGAGAGGAAGATTAAAAGTCAAGTTTGACTTGACTTTATGTCACCTCATTGGTGAGTTGGCATTGATGTGGACCAATGATGTTACTTCACATCATCATGGGTGCCACCTCATGGAAGTTACAAAGTCATTCTCTTTAATGGCTTCACATTAATTGCAATTAATGCAATTAATTTGGGGTTACACATGGAGAAGTGGCCGGCCACATTTTTTGAATGAAATGGATTTATTTTTCATTCAAGTGGTATTATTCCATCTTCTTCCTCAAGAGCTCTCCATCTCCCTCTCCTCCTCAACTTGGCCGAACCACACATAGGTGCTAGCACACCTTTTTGTGTGGTTTTCTCCACCTACGTGTTCATGTGGATACTTCTAGAGGAGTATCTATCTTGATACTCTTGAGATCCGGCACCGTTTGGACGAGCGGGAACACGAAGGGCTTCGCTTCAAAGGTATAACCCTTTTCTTCATGTAGATCTAGGAGTAGATCTAAGTAGAAACTCGTACAAGAAATTATTTTGTAATCTTTTCTTCGCACGAGATCCGTTGGCTAGGGTGATTCGGGGTTTTCGCGGCCCGAAAAATCCAACAGTGGTATCAGAGTCACGTGCGAAGCTTGTATGAGTTTAATTTGATTTTTATGAAAAATTAAAGCTTCTGTACATTTCTGAAAATTTATGGTTTTTATAGTTTTAAGAGTAATTTTTCTCGTAGAAGCGAAGCACAAGTGTTTATACACTTGTAGGCTTCGATTACCGAGAAGTTTTTCCCGAAACGACATCGTTTCGACCCAAATCTTTTTGGGACAGCGGGATAAGGTGCTCTTGGATCGCTTAGGAGCAACTCGCGATGGTTAGATCGCGGGTAGGGGTACTGCCCCTAACCCCGCAAGGGGATTTGCTCCGCGATTGCGCCCGAAATCGCTAATCGGGACCGCCGGGAAAAATTTACTCATAAAATCTGTAAAATTATGAAATTATAGAAAAATTACAGAAATATATAATTTTGAATTATATATTAATTTTGTGATAGTCATGGCCCAAACGCCCCAAATTAGATTTGGAAATGTGTTGTAATTCATAATACGGCCTGCGTGCCGTTATGTGATGTGCGTGTTGTATTTTATTTTATTTTTTGTGACCTGCACGTCGTGCCTTTCTTTTATTCTGGTTGTAAATTAGATTTAGACTCGAATGTAACTTGAGTTTCAAAATTGTAATGTACAAAATTGGAGCCGTGGAAGGTCCACTCGAGACGGAGTTACGAGGAAGGCACGAGCAACACAAGGTGGTCAAAAGGAAGGCGCTTGAGAAGTTGACCTTAGGTTGACCATCCGATCTTCTCATTGGCTTGAGAAGATCGTAGTAGGGCCATGACTAATCACAAAACTTAGTTAATTACTTGTGTATATGATGCATGTTTAATTAAGTAATTAATTAGTGCCTAGCGATTAAGATTAGATCTAAATCGTGCACAAGATGCACCCTTACGATTAGATTAGATCTACATCGTGTACAAGATGCACTCTATCGATTAGATTAAATCTATTTCGTGTATATGATACAACATCATTTAGATTAGATCTAAATCACGACAACTCAAAATGTCTACCATGCCGTGATACCTACCACTACCTCGATCGCATGTAGTTGTTGAATCTGCCAAAGCATAGCAACACATACTATCTTGGTAGGGTACGGAGGGACAATCTTGGTCCTGCCTATCAACGCATGGGTGAGTACAACTCAATTAGATTGAGTATTCCTAGTTAACTCGGTTGGATCGAGTATAACTATAGGCATTCTTCCAACGGTTGGAAAGTTAGGTCAAAATCACATATATATTAACTCTCGGGCGTATTAGCCAAAGCTAACTCGAGTTTTAATATAAATGCGGATTTTATCCTATAAACAAGAGTTGCATAGAGATGTAATTGGTAATCGTTACCTACCGATCATACTAGGTCTTGGGCGTATTAGCCAAAGCTAACTCAAGGGTTAGTATGATGTGGATCTTGTCCCACATGAATTATAGAATTCAGTGGGAGTATCATTTAGTTAAAGACCTAATTAAATGATTAAGAATATGATACTTATTTCTGCATTTATTTCTGTTGTAGAATTGTCATGACGTCGAACACGAAAACCTTCTCCCTGCGATCTGTCCTCGAGAAGGACAAGCTCAACGGAGCAAACTTCCTGGACTGGTACAGAAACTTGAGAATAGTTCTCACCCAAGAACGTAAACTGTACGTTCTGGAGCAGCCCATTCCGGAGGCTCCTCCTGCCACTGCCCCGCGAGCTGACCGAGATGCTTTCAAGAAGCATCAAGATGATGCATTAGATGTGTCTTGTCTAATGCTCGCGACCATGAACTCTGAGCTTCAGAAGCAACACGAGTTAATGGGCGCTTACGATATGGTTGAACATCTTCGTCAACTATATCAAGGTCAAGCGAGGCATGAGAGATTTGAGATCTCAATGGCACTGTTTCAGACGGGGCTCCAGTAGACCCATATGTACTCAAAATGATTGGGTACATTGAGAACCTACAAAGGTTGGGGTTCCCTCTTGGCCAAGAGCTGGCTACTGACCTGATCTTACAATCCTTGCCAGATAGCTACAGTCAATTCGTTCTAAACTACAATATGAACGAGATTGACAAGCCACTGCCCGAGCTGCTTAGCATGTTGAGAACTGCTGAGCTAAACCTTAAGAAGGCTAAGCCCAACACTGTTCTGATGGTTCAGAAACATAAGGGCAAGGGCAAGCCCAAAGGCAAGGGAAAGTCCCAAGCCAAGGGCAAAGGCAAGGCACTGAAGCCTAAAGGAGGGGTCGCCAAGGATGCTACCTGCTTCCACTGCGGTCAGACTGGGCACTGGAAGAGGAACTGCAAGGTATATTTGGAGGATCTTAAGAAGAAGCGAAGTGAGACTTCCACTTCAGGTATATATGTTATAGAAGTCAATCTATCTATTTCTACATCATGAGTATTAGATACTGGATGTGCTTCTCACATTTGTACTGATGTGCAGGCGCTGAGAAATAGCAGGGCATTGACAAAGGGCGAGGTGGACCTACGAGTAGGCAATGAAGCACGGGTTGCTGCTGTTGCTGTAGGGACTTACTTTTTATCTCTGCCCTCTGGGCTTGTACTAGAGTTAGTCGATTGTTGTTATGTGCCTGCATTAACTAAGAACATTATATCAGTTTCTTGTTTGGACAAGAAAGGTTTCTCGTTTACTATAAAGAACAAATGTTGTTCCGTCTATTTAAACGATATGTTCTATTGTAGTGCACCTCTGATAAACAGACTCTATATTCTAGACCTTGAGAGCCCTATCTATAACATAAATGCCAAGAGGTTCAAGTCAAATGACATGAACCAAACCTACCTCTGGCACTGTCGCTTAGGTCATATAAATGACAAGCGCTTATCCCAGCTCCATAAGGATGGTTTGCTGGACTCATTTGATTTAGAATCATATGAGATATGCGAGTCATGCCTACGAGGCAAGATGACCAAGACTCCCTTTAGTGGGCACAGCGAGAAAGCAACTGATTTGTTAGGACTCATACATAGTGATGTATGTGGCTCTTTCAATGTTGCTGCTAGAGGCGGTTATAGATACTTCATCACATTTACTGATGATTTCAGTAGATATGGTTATGTGTACTTGATGACACATAAGTCTGAATCCTTTGAAAAGTTCAAAGAATTCAAGAATGAAGTACAGAACCAGCTTGGCAAGAGTATTAAGATACTTCGATCAGATCGAGGTGAAGAATACCTTAGCCATGAGTTTCGTGACTACCTAGCTGAGTGTGGGATTCTATCCCAACTCACTCCTCCTGGAACACCACAGTGGAATGGTGTATCCGAAAGGAGGAATCGTACCCTATTAGATATGGTACGGTCTATGATGAGTCACACAGATCTTCCGACATACCTTTGGGGCTATGCTCTAGACACGGCAGCTTTTATACTCAACTGAGTTCCATCAAAGGCCGTGATAAAGACACCATATAGGATATGGACTGGGAGAGATGCCCAGGTGTCTTTCATGAGGATTTGGGGTTGTGAGACTTACGTTCGACGTCAAGTCTCAGACAAGTTAGGACCCAAATCCGACAAGTGCTATTTTATTGGATATCCGAAGGAAACTAAGGGATATTACTTCTACATTCCCAGTCAGCACAAGGTAGTTGTGGCAAAGACTGGGGTCTTTCTAGAAAGGGACTTTGTTTCTAGAAAGACTAGTGGGAGCGCGTTCGATCTTGAAGAAGTTCAAGATGCGAACAATAGCACTGATGCCTCGATGGAAATTGAACTGGAACCACAAAATGTTGTAGATAATGTTGTTCCACAAGGAGTTGAGGAACAACAACCAGTTCAAGTAGACATACCTCTTCGCAGGTCTGATAGGGTACGTCGTCAGCCTGAGAGATACTCATTTCTCTTGTCTGACCATGATGACGTTATGCTCATAGAGGATGAGCCTACCACCTATCAGGAAGCTGTGATGAGACCAGATTCCGAAAATGGCTAAAAGCCATGAGATCCAAAATGGAATCCATGTACACCAACCAAGTATGGACTTTGGTTGATCCACCTGAAGGGGTAAAACCCATTGGGTGTAAGTGGGTCTTTAAGAGAAAGACTGACATGGATGGACTTATCTATAAGGGTCGCTTGGTAGCTAAAGGTTTCAAGCAGATTCATGGTATTGACTATAATGAAACTTTTTCTCCAGTAGCGATGTTTAAGTCCATTCGGATCATGCTTGCTATTGCAGCCTACCATGACTATGAGATATGATAGATGGATGTCAAAACCGCGTTTCTAAATGGAAACCTGCTCGAGGATGTGTACATGACACAACCTTAGGGTTTTGTAGATCCACAGTATACTAGCAGAGTATGCAAGCTGCATAGGTCCATTTATGGACTAAAGCAAGCTTCTCGGAGCTGGAATCTTCGATTCGATGATGCAATCAAACAGTTTGGTTTCATCAAGAACGAAGATGAGCCTTGTGTCTACAAGAAGGTTGTAGGGGATATAGTTGTCTTCCTCATATTGTATGTGGATGACATACTACTCATTAGGAAGGACATCCCTATGCTTCAGTCTGTCAAGACCTGGCTAGGGAGTTGCTTCTCAATGAAGGACTTAGGTGAGGCATCCCGTATTCTAGGGATACAGATCTATAGAGATAGATCTAAGAGATTGCTTGGCCTAAGTCAGAGTACATACATTGACAAGGTACTCCTACGGTTTGCCATGCAGAACTCCAAGAAGGGATTTCTGCCGATGTCACATGGCGTGAGTCTTTCGAAGACTCAAGGTCCCTCTTCTAGAGAGGAGAGAGATCGCATGGATCAGATCTCTTATGCCTCAGCCATAGGATTGATCATGTACGCCATGCTATGTACTCGACCTGATGTCTCGTATGCTTTGAGCATGACGAGCAGATACCAGTCAGATCCAGGTGAAAGTCACTGGATAGCAGTCAAGAATATTCTTAAGTAATTAAGAAGGACGAGCGGAAACGCGAAGGGCTTCGCTTCAAAGGTATAACCCTTTTCTTCATGTAGATCTAGGAGTAGATCTAAGTATAAACTTGTACAAGAAATTATTTTGTAATCTTTTCTTCGCACGAGATCCGTTGGCTAGGGTGATTCGGGGTTTCCGCGACGCGAAAACACGATTTTCGCGGCCCGAAAAACCCAACACCTCGTTCCTGGGGTGGCGGCAGCCCGCAAGAGAGAAGAGGGTAAAACGATGAGTGAGATCTTGACGGTGTGAGGAGGGAAGCAGCGCGTTGGTGTCGACGACCTCAGTGGTGTCGACATGGAGGAGGAAGAAGGCGGCTCCGGGCGTCACGAGAGAGATATAGAGAAAGAGGAGAAAAAGGGAGGAGGAGTGGCTTGCCGACGAGGAGGGAAAAGGCGACGAAGACTGTGCCTCCTGGCTGGGGTTGCGGCGGTCGCACACAACCAAGCCCCCCTCTTGCTTGTGGTGGCGGCGACGGCCACCAGCCCAAAACCCCCAACCCCCAAACCAGCCTCCTCTTCTCACATGTCTACATTGCCCTAAAAAAGGGCTGCTATAGTAAAATGGCAAAAATGCCTCTACTCTCTCTACTTACCACATCAATAAAAATGCCTCTGGACTAGTTGGAAAGTGCATAAACACTTGTCTTTCAAGCTCAAGGTCTAGTGAATAGTAGTGGAAAAGAATTGTGTGAGAGTTCTATGTGCAATCAATTAACCCGATCGATTATGCTACCTTCTGCTTAATCACGAAAAAGATTGTAAACGATTAAGCTTCCTTGCTTAATTATTTACCACAACTTCTGTTTCGAACAAAAGATTTCTTAAGCGAATACCTTAATTGCTTAAGATGTGTCTAATCGATTAACCTGATTGATTCAATACCTTTCTGTGTATTCACGAAATCCTGATTTAAGTGATTACCTTAATTGCTTAAGAGGGTGTCATCGATTAGCCTAACCGATTCCGCTCCCTTTTGTGCTTTCACGAAGAACAGTCCTTAAGCGACCTACTTAATTGCTTACCATGCCTAAGCGAGTACCCCAATCTTTTACTTTGCCAAATCAATTGTTCTAATTGATTTGGCAACCCTAGCTCCAAAATCTGGGTCCTAAGGTTCCTTTCCCAACAATTGGTCAATCGTGACCTGTCGGAAATTCTCATTGCCTGACATTCGGTCACCCTTAACCTACTGGAACTTTTCCACCAAGTGTCCGGTCAATCATTTGACCCACTTAGACTTTTCTTCTCGTGCCAAGTGTCCGGTCCTCCATAATCCACTTTGACTTCCAAACACAGGTGTCCGGTCAACTTCTGACCCACTTGGATTTTCCAATGTTTGACTTCACTCACTAGGACTTTTCATCACCTAGCTTCTCTCACTAGAATTTTCTCAATGCCTAACTTCGCTCACTATGACTTTTCTCATTACCTAGCTTCACTCACTAGGATTTTTCACCTGGCTTCGCTCACCAGGACTTTTCTCATTTGTCTAGCTTCACTCACTAGGACTTTTCACCTAACTTCACTCATCAGAATTTTTATCTGCCTAATTTCAGCCACTAGGACTTTTTACCTGACTTTACTCACCAGGATTTCCATCTACCTAGCTTCACTTATTAGGACTTTTCACCTGATTTAATTCATCAGAACTTTTCCCACCTAACTTCACTCACTAGGATTTTTATCTACTTAGTTTCACTCACTAGGGCTTCTCAATTGGCTGACCTCACTTACTAGGATTTTCTCAACTGTCCGGCTACACTCACCGGGACTTCCCAATCTACCTGGCTTCACTCATCAGGACTTTCACACAAGTGCCTGGTCAACATTGACCCACTTAGATTTTATTCTTCTGCCAACCTTCCTGTTGGACTGGCCCTTGCCTAACCTCTAATTAGGACTTTCTCAGTCAAGTATCCGGTCAACCTTGACCTACTTGACTTCTGGTCAACTTTTAACTGTCAATCTCCTATATGGACAATTGTAACAGCAATTTTCATATATTATTAAATATCGAAACTCAAACATCAAGACTCAAACTTAATCAATCTGATCAACTTTGACTAAAAAAAATTATCACTTAACCATATCACAACTTATAAAAAAAAAATATTGATAAAATAGTAGGAAGACTCTTAATTAAAATCTAAAATTGTTAATCCTGTCCGAGAGTCGAGGCGATGAATGTTGGGGGCGTGGCGCTCCTGTTGACCGTTGGTGGACTTCTCGTCAGTGAAACCTGCAACCACAGCAACGTCAGTGCCGAGTTGGGGAGGGGTTCCCCGACGATGGCCCTTCGACGCTCAAGTTAACCACCGACGATGTAGAAGAAACGAGGAAGCAAAATGACAGGGTAACTGTAGCTACAGTAGAGATTATACATACCTCTGTCAAAGCTTGGGAGTCTTTATATAGGACTCCCGGGGAGTCCGTGCACGCTTCTCGAGGTGTGCACGCTCCTCAAAGCATACCCTAAAAAAATATGTCAGAAAAACATCTCTGACACCATACCTCAATGACCCGGACATATCCCTGATATGATAGTAGAAGCTTCCGTCGTACGATCCTCTACCTGTCCATGCCGCCAACCATGCCGTTTGTTGGTGGCGTGAGTCCCCACGAGAATATCGGCTGATCCTCCTTTTGTCTGTCAGTGGGCTGAGCGGGGTGATCGTTCGGCGAGTCTAGCCTTTTGGCCGAGCGGGGTGACCGTTCAGCGGGTCTGACCCTTTGGTCGAGCGGGGTGACCGTTCAGCGGGTCTGGCCTTTTGGCCGAGCGGGGTGACCGTTCGACGGGTCTGGTCCTCTCGGCGAGCGGGGTGACCGTTCGGCGGGTCTGGCCCTTTGGCCGAGCGGGGTGGCCACTTGGCCAATACTCCATTGTTCGAGCTATATCTAAGAGTGATCGTCGGTTCTGAGCCTCAATGCGAGTTCGAGCGGACTGGCCACTCGGCGTGTATCTTATCCTGAGCGTCGAAAGCTCGGTATGCAATCGAGCTGTGGTAATCATCTGGTTGATATCAACTCAATTGTCCTTCGAACCGGTCAGGTGAGTGGGTCGTTCGATCGGCCAACGGTACGAGATCGGCCAACGATACGAGGCGTTCACCAGCTTGACTTTGACTTCCACCATATCATTGACCACCCTGTTAATCGGGCCCTTCTTCGTCACCGGATCAATTGTCAATAACTTTTATTCTTGTGTTTTTTATTCTGATTTTTTTATAAAATAAATATGATTATAAAATTAAAATAATAATATATATTTTTTTATTGAAGTCCCAAATTCCCCGTACAAAATAGGTAGTCGTCTCACAAACATTACGAGACAAACCTGTTTTCTTTGTGATGTACCGATCTTAAAATAAATAGGTATCATTATATATGTAATTATTTATAGCCGCCGCAATTTAATCAAATACCTTTTTGACCGGGAGCGGATGAGATGGTACTAAGAAGAGGAGGGAGTTAGCAGGAAGTTTTTTAGCAGGGATATAAATAAGTTGAATCGAGTCGAATAATATCATATTCGAGTTTGGTTCGTTTAAGGTATATTCGAGTTTAAACTTGGCTCAAGCTCTAATCGAGCTTGAATTGAGTTTTTATCACAAGGCTCGAGCTCGGCTCGTTTTAGAATTATTAGGCTCGCGAACAGTTCAAGCTCGGCTCGTTATTAGCTCGATTATCAAAGTTAACAAGCCTAACTCGTTAAGTGAGCTCGGACTCGTTTTCGGGCTCGTTTAGAGCTCGTTTTGGCTCGTTTTAGAACTCGTTTTTTTACTTATTTTAAAGCTCGTTTTAGAACTCGTTTTTTGACTCGTTTTAGAGCTCGTTTTTTGGCTTGTTTAAGTCTCGTTTTAAAGCTCGATTTAAGGTTCGTTTTTTTTGTTCGCGGGCCTATAAACGAACATGTTCGCGAGCTCACGAGCTGAATATCCTTAAGCTCGAGCTCGACTCGATAAAACTGTCGAGCTCGAAATCGAGCTCGAGCTCGGCTCGATAAGATAAATGAACAAACTCGAACGAGTTTTTTACTGAATCGAACTCCGAATAACTCACGAACCGTTTGATTTATTTATATCCCTATTTCCTAGGATTATGCTCTCAGTCTGACTTTAAAAAGTTGTCAAGAAAAAGGGACATGCGATAATACCTGATTTTCTGAGCATTTTGACTTGATGTTGTTGGATATTTATTCCACCAAGCACGTAGTCCTTGTGCTCGGATTCAAGTTGCACCGAGCAGCCAGTCCCGATGCTCAAATCTAGGTTCCATCGAGCATAATGCTCAGATCCAAATTTCACCGAGCATCCAACTCTAGGCTCAGATCCAAGTTCCACCGAGCATCCAGCTCCGGTGCTCATATCTAAGAAATTTCTTAAATCAATTAATGTAAGAAATTATTTGTATTTAATTTCTAGTTTTTATATTATTATTATTATTATATTTACATTAGGCGTTGACTTTTAGTAAAGACGATGACCTTCATCTTGTTCTATTCACATGGCGGCGCCGCCGCGCGCAGAACAAGTCGAGCCTTCAATGGAGTCTTCATGACGACCACGAACTCCTCCTTCTCGGCCATGTCCACCTCCTCCTCCTCCAATTCCGCCTTCCACTCCCACTTCCACACCAGATTAGCCACCAAGTACCGCAGGTGGAGCATGGCCAGCCCCGCCGCCGGGCACGCCCTCCGCCCGGCCCCGAACGGCATCATCCGCATCTCCCTCCCGCTCAGCGCCGCCTCGACCCCTTCCTCTTCCCACCTCTCCGGCCGGAAGGCTTCAGCGTCCTCCCATGATTCCTCCCACCCCACCCCTGCCGCCTCAAAGATAATCTGCGCGGTCTTCGGTATCCGGTACCCGGCCAACGTCGCCCCCTCCGCCGTCGCCGTGTGCGGAAGCAGGAACTTTGCCGGCGGGTGTCTCCGCAGCCCTTCCTTGACCACCGCGTCCAAGTAGGGCATCCTCTCCAAATCCTCCTCTGCGATGTCCGCTCTTCTTCCTCCGCCCACCACCGTCCCCATCTCCTCCACCAGCTTCGCCTGGATGCCCCCGTGCTTCACCAAATTGGCCATGATCCACTCCAGCGCCGCCGCCGTGGTCTCTGTTCCTGCATCGAGAAACTCCCCGCAGAGCGCCGCGATGTCATCCTCCCCGAGCGTCTTCCTCATCTCGTCGGCTTCAAGCTCCAGGTCCAGGAGGGAGTCCACGTAGGATTCAGCGCGTTCCCCTGGTTTCCCACGGTTTTCCCGACGAGATTTGATGAGAGGGACAAGTAGCTCCCGTTGCTTCCCCTGCATCTCCGCCGCCGCCCGCCGCCTCCGCCAGAAGACGCGCTTCGTGATGCTCGGCGCCAACGCGAGGACTCCGAGCTTATCCATGAAGAGCAGAAGGCTCCGCTGCGCGTTCATGATCTCTTCGATAGCTTCATCTTCTAGTTTTTCCCCGAAGCACATGAAGAGCAGCAACGCGAACAGGCCGAAGTGGAAGCTTTCTCTGACCACGGTCGGACCGCCGCCAGACTGCTGGCTCAAGCGTCGGACGAGGAGCTCGAGGGCCCACGCTCGCCCCTCCGCGAAGAGCTCGACTCGCGAGGGGTGGAGGACTTTGCCGACGAGGTTGAGGCGAAGGCGGCGCCACGTCGGGCCGTACCCGGCCGTGGAAATCCGGTGGAGGCCGCCGTCAAGGAAGCGGAGGGAAGGGGGAAGCCTGTAGCGGTCTGCGAACGCGCCGCCGAGCTCGACCAGGGCCTCGTGCGCGAGGGCGGGCCCTGCGACGAGGACGACGGGGAGCGATCCAATGCGGAGGTTGACGACGGGGCCGTACCGGGCGTGTAGCTCCCTTATCGGATCCTTGGCTTCGCCGGAGAGAAACAGCCGGTGCCAGAGAAACCAGGGGATGGTGCCGAGGACCGGCACAGCCGGCGGTCCGGGTGGGAGCTTTGCTACTTCATTGTTTGGCTTAGAATTGAAGTAGACGAGGAGGGAGAACACGCCGGCGATGAAGCAAAGTGAAAGAGGGATGAGTAAGGAAACGGGAACGGCCTCCATTTAGTCTGCTTCCTGTTTGTCGCCGGTGTATAATGGCATCACTCTTATACTCTCGTTTCTAGAGGGGCAAAAGAGTACTCTTATTTTCCTTATCTCCTAAAAAACCAAATATTTTTAAATATTAAGAGTATTGGCCCACTTAAAATTATAAAATTTAATCATGTCCGAAAACAAAAAAGATGACGCTGATATTAACTAAATAAAGACTCCTCACGGGAATAGATGACTCTAATTGCGCTTGTGTGTTAAAAGGAGTATTAGCAATCGGGTCAGGAAAGAGGTCCCGACACAAATATTCCTGTTGGAGATCGTTGATCGGCTATGAGGAGGGTGAATAGCGGATCACCCAACTCTTTTACTTCCTATAGATGTTAGTACGACAGAATACAAATACTAACAAATACAAAGACTAAGACAATAAGGAAGAATGCAAACAATTACATGACGATTTACGTGGTTCAGAGATAAAGCTCCTACTCCATGATTATCCGTAAGGTGGACGATCCCTATCCATCAGTGAATTAGCCCCCGACAAACTCCGACTATCTCAAGTCTCCTTGTAGGTGGAGCAACCTCACCATAACTCTTACCACGACTCTTGGGACACAATGAGCACTTGAGACTTTGGTGACTACTAATTATGATTAACCACCACTAATTTCATCACATTAGCCAGTCATCCCAAACTCCATTTTATAGAGCTTAGGAAGAAACAACCTTGTTGTTTACTGTTACCAGTCGACTAGTACTATCTCAACGGTACTCTAACGACTCTTTACCAGTCGACTAGTCCTTGTACCAGTCGACTGGTCCCTACTGTTCGAGCACAGAAACTCTCTGTGCTCTGCCCCAGTCAACTGGTCCAAGTACCAGTTAACTGGTAAAACCCTAAATCTAGAATTTTCCTTTCCGAGTACATTTCTTTCGCACTCGGATCCTCACGACTCACTTGACTCATCATCACGGTCTTGACCTCTTGCCTTCAAACCTACTTTCTTTAACTCTCATCTCTCGGATGCATCCAAGCCCGCGGCTCGTCCCAATGTCATCCTTTGCATATACCTCGAAGTCATTTCCCTCGGCCCTTGTCTTTGCTGCCTTGTCCACAGTTCCTCGAATGCTCCATCTTTCACCGGACTCAAAGCCATCAAGCTGAGTCATATGTGTATCCTGCAAACCTACACAATTCAAATACACATATCAAATACAAGGGTGAATCTAACTTAAACTCTTTGCTCAAATATCAAAACACATGGTTACACAGACCCTCAAGATTGCATCCAACAACTTCGACACTCAAGTCAATGATTAGATCGAAGGCAAGAAACAATAGAATCAATAGTATGAACAATGGCTATGAGCATGTGAAATTGCGTAGCATCGCATACTTGCGCTTGTACATGGAAACCTATTTTTATAATATTACTATTTATGCATGAATCTCGAAGCGTTTTCAAAAAAGAACAAATCATAAAGATGCTCTGACATCTTTCCCAAAATGGACCCATAATTACTGTATTTGTCATAAAAGAAGCTTCTACCGTACAACTTGAATATACAATATTCTCTGTGTTTCGTGGCACAAAATGTCAAGAAAGAATATTGAGCTAGTAAACCATTAATGTGCTACGATGATAGGTCGGCTAAGTTCCCTTCACTGTTCGATTCGACCTTGCTTTCGGAGGGAATCAACTCTGATAAAGGATGTTGACCACCTTTAGAATTCCGCTCAGCTAGGAAGACTAGTCGGCTTAGATCAGTCAAGAAGATTGTGGTGGATTGGCTAGGAAGAGTGGCAGATCGACCAGAGTGACTTATCGGTCAAGAAGAGTGACGGATCGGCCATGAAGAGTGGTGGATCGGCCAGGAAGAGTGACGGATCGGCCAAGAAGAATGACGGATTGGCCAGAATGACAGATCAACCATGAAAAGTGGCAGATCGGCCAAGGTAGTAGATCAGTCAAGAAAAGTGATAGATCAACCATGAAGAGTGATGGATTGATCATGAAGAGTGACAGATCGGCCAGGATAGTGGATCAGCCAAGAGTGACGGATCGATGACTAAAGTGATGGATCAGTCAAGAAAAATGACAGATTTAGTCATGGATCAATCCAGAAAAATGACAGATCAACCTGAAAAAATTGATGGATCGGTCCGAGTAATGGATTGATCAGAAAAAGCAACGGGTCGGCCAGGTGATCTAATTAATTCGGTTTTCATAGATCGACTAATGGAGTCAATCAGGAACATAAGATTATTAACCTTCCTTGACTTTTTCACAAGTAAATCTACCAATTTGACCTTCTCTACCTATCGGCCAGAACCACTATAATACTAATTTTCTAAAAACAAAATCACACTCCTCTTACTTTCTATCTTAAAAAACAAAATAAGATGATATCGATTTTTAAAATACAACACCGTAGTCATATTGATTTATATAGTATTAAAATGGTATTAATTTTTAAAATCTAGTACCACAGTTATTCACTAGTCTTTGAAATGCAGCCCAAATGGTGATGATTTTCTACTGTAGCACTTTAGTAATTAACGGGAGAGCTAAAATAGAAAATAAATATACTTTTTTAAAAAATCTAAAAGTTAATTAAGAATTCCACAACTAAAAGTACGTATTTAGTCGATTACCATTTTTTTAAAACATTTCTATTTTTCTAAAATATTAAAATAATATGTTAAAATAACTTTGATCAAAATTACTGATGTGACCTTTTAATTTTTTTTTTTAAGGATAAAGCATACGCTAAGACTTCAACTAGTTAAGAAAAAACTGGAGTGCATTGTGACGCCAGTTACTCTGCATCTGATGAATGAAAGAGCCAAGCTCCTTGGAGACGAAGCAACTTTGTGGCAAAGTAAACTCTGCTGATGGCATCTCCTGAATTCAAGGAATAATTTATAATAAAAAGTAATTGTAACTTATCTGTGCGATCTATTCGTTGGGTTCTATCAGTCTGACCAGATCAACCGATCGACTTAGATCGCCTAGACTAGACGACACACTTGATCAACCCTGGCTGAGTAAATGTAGGAGAGACTAACTCTCCAACTATAAGAAGAGAAATGATATGTACAAGAAAAAATCTTATGAAAATATTCAAAGATTTATTTTTATGGATCTCATCATTTTAAGTGTCTATCCTTAAATATTTACTTAAAATTTTATCCTTGAATATTTTCTTGAGATTTTTACATGTGCATATTATTGCTCTTTTCTGTAGGAATTTGGACGGAAGGGCAGTTCAATGAGTCCCTCTTCCAGACATATCTTTCAGTGTTCTACTCACAGTCAGATCAACAACCCCTCTGGAGTTGCAGTGCATAACTATTGCAGGAAGCAAACAAACATAACAAACTCTCAAACATCAAGAAAATCTTAACTCTGCAACGCAAGAAGAATGGTGGAAGCTCATCTTACAGTTCGGCAGAAAAAGACAGATGAAAGTATGGAACTCGAGGAACAGAGGCATGTTTCATCAGCAGCAGGAGAGAGTGAGTGGTAGCAGCAGGAGAGAGTGAATAGCAGCACTCGATCTGCTTTTTATGCCACTTCTCCTAGTAGAGACAAATTTATGCTAAAATAAAGAGTAATTTAGATATACAAGGAGAAAAGGAAAGGTGCATAATTTGATTATTTTTTAATCAAAATGCAAATAATCGACACAATTTCGTTTAGTATTGAAGTTCAAACAGAAATGATCATCCAATATTACAAAGAGTCCAATAACATGCATTAACCTTAAGACTCTAGATACAAAAGTACCAAGAAATCAAATATTATGGTGAATCACTAAAAATTATGACACTTATCACATTTATACGAGTCAATTAAACAACTTAAAAAAGGATTTTGCAATCAAAAAATTATTAAGTACTTCATACTGCTGTTCAAAAACAAATAACTTGTTCATTCTCAGTTACCAAAAACATGTCACACTGCAACACAAAGGATAGTTTGTTGCATAGCTCATTCAATTTGCTGGAGAACTTGAAAAAACCTCACGGCTACAACACCTGAATAGGTAATTGCTAAAGAATCGTTAGCTGAACAAAAACAGCAGCAATGTGTGCATTGTACTACAGGAAGTTTTAAATAACAGTTCACAAGTTATACCAAGTAGCACAGTTTGCTGTTGGATATTGTGGAGTGCAGAAGCAACAGAAAACGAAGTGTTTGTTAATAGGCAAATACCGCAAGTGAAGTGAGAAATCATGTTAGAGTATGAAATTGCTAGAATAGGATAGAGCTTCGTTCGGTTGTTAGGATTGCAGCATTGTTCTGATACTGATTGCTAAGAATACAATGCCTCAGATAAAAAGTGGTAAAAACACAGCCAACAAAAGTTCATGAAATAATGAACATAGAGAACACAAAGACAACAGAAACAAGAACAAGAGATAAGATTAGATGGGTTTGATTATATTTGAGTCAACAAGCTATCTATGTTCATTAGCCCACTAAACCTCTTAAAAAGGTGATGTTTCTTAGCAACACCAAAACTTCAAAGACTATTCATCTTGAAACTGATGTTGATATTTCAATCACACCTAAGCAAAAGAGAAAATTGATTCTTTATTTGTAATCATATCAGCAATTAGTGCTTAAAAAAATATATTTAAATACTCAACATTATCTTAAGTTCACAACATGCACTCTTCCAATTTACAGAAAATCATCTTATGTGAAAACACTATCAATGTACCTTTTTCTCCAGAGTTTAAACATTTGAAAAGGGCATATATTTTATTGTGGTGTTTTCACTGACAAAATATCTTATCCATACTCAAGAATGTGACAAATTGCAACAGATGTTACTAGTAAAACTGAAGCTAATCTAAAAGTTGACTTTTGCGGTGATATTAATACCATTTATAGGAAAACAAATAACCAATACTGTACAAAAGTGAGAGAGTTGAGTGCAAAATACCTTAAATCATATATAAAGGACCATGCAATCATACAGTTCATAAGAGGTAACATTCAGGGAAAGGGGCTACCTTCTAAAGTATATTTGTGTCTGTTATAATCTTAAGGGCAGCTTTATTCATCCTGAAAATGTATGCCAAGTTAAAATAAAGCAGTAACATATATATGAGTTACTAATCTATGTGAGATTAGGAATACCCAATTGTACATAAGTATTCATCATATTGCCATAACATTTTATTAAAATTAATTGACAAAAAAAGGTGCAACATGCATATGCTAAAGATCCAAACAATAGATATGGATCACTATTGGAGTATAAACTAGAGCATTCATCTAATACCAGTGCTTAGGCACTTCATGTGCCCTAGTACCCTTGTCAAATGCAACACTCCAATTCAGACACTTTCGCCTTGACTGTACACATGTAAGAACTATCATATATGAGATCTCGGACATCTAGATCATATCTATGTTGGATATGCATACCTAAGTTGATAACACAGGTATAGGACTCAAGTAACAATTTTGTTTGTCAAAATACTACTAAGATGACACCTCTACAAGTATATTGGATTGACATGCTAAGATGGCAATTTTTAAAGATGTGCCGTCTGTTCTCAAATAGAAAGCTACACATCTATTGGACATCAAACTTTCCAAGGGTCCTTTAGAATCTAGCTATGCTGCTGAGAACATCAGAAATGTCATCACTGATGTCTTTGCCTTGAATCACATAGAAAGATCATGGGCGACCTCTGATGTTTGGAATTGATAAAATGGAATGGAAGTAACAGTGTTATTCAACTAATAATCTTTCATTCGCCTGCTGCCCTCATGTTGCTGTTTTGCCCATAGGTTGATTGATGTACTCCTTGGTTGTGACTAATCAATTCCCAATCCAAACATGTATTATAGGGGCAGGAGGCATGGCCTACCTTTAACTATTTACGTTTTTAATATATCTAGTAGGCTCTTGGTCTTTCTAGGATCCAAGAAAAATATGCAAGTGAATCTTAAACATATAGATGAACCATATCCAAATCTTACTTTTGCAGGGAACACAGCAAAAATGGCTTTCACATCTTCAAAAATATCATCAATGGGCTTCATAGCATCAATCTGCAAATGCTTCAGACCATCAGTTCTCAACATATTCTCAGGGAGACATATTTGTTATTGCTTGTCCAAATTGTTGATGGGAAAAAATTATAAAATAGCTATATAAATATAAGATATTCACATGGTTTGATTAAATTGACAAATGATTTACTAAAAGTAACTAATGACCAAAAAGGTGATCAAGAAATATTGACCAAGAAGAAAGTCAGCCAAATGGATTAGTCAAAAGAAATATTAGAGTATTATGGGAAATGAAATGATAACCCATACCAATCAAAAGGAACTGAAAATGAAAATGGGAATTTTGAAAGGCGCCTAGTAGGAAACAAGTACTTCAGCCAACTGTCAGAAGAGAACAGGTCATGGATACCTTTCGAACTTTGCCCTTCTGGTCATAATACTCAATCACAGGTAAACTAGATTCAATAAAAACTCTGAAACGCTTCCTTATTGTCTCAATGTTATCATCATCTCTCCCCTGAATCATACAGCAAATTAGTATAAGATTAAATGTGGCAGGAAAAAAAATTGAAATCAAATGATTAAACCTGGTTGCGACCTAAAAGTCGCTGTTCCATCTCCTCCTCTGAACAATCAAAGAAAAGTATAAATTCTGGCTCAAGTTTTGTCTGTGATAACAAAGAGAAAATGAAGGATAAAAACAAGTGCAAAGAAAGCTAGAGATAATCATGAAGCTACATGCAAAGTATCGACTTACAACATTCTCAAAAGTAGAACGGTTCTCTTCATTTCGAGGAAATCCATCAATTAGGAACTTGTTGTTTCCACTCTCAAGGATAGCCTTTTTTAAAAGCTCAACTGTAACCTCAGAAGGGACAATTTTACCTTCCTTTATCATGTTTGAGATCATGGTACTGCAAAATGTATTAAGGATATATATGAGACAAACCTTCCAACCAACAGAGCAAAAGGTTGAGATGGAATATGATAGTTATAGGAACATATCACACTTGTATGACTTTGAAGAAAAGAGTTGATAATAACTAACAAGCTCTAGTTGAAACTACAAAACCCCATTTTATAGACAACGATACTCGATGAAAATTTGGAATAATAATGTTCCATTTGAGACTCTTAGGAAGCCTTTAGTATAATTTCCTAGTCAAAACAACATAATTTGGGATATCAAACTATTTTTTGGCTAAAACAAATTGATGGCTCATTTCAACTCAATGGAAATTTTACATATATCTCTCTTCTCACGAATCCTCTAGCATTAATTTTTCTATAAAACAAGTGAGTTTAGAGCATCAAAATAATTTGGAATAACAGGACTTTAGTTCCCAGACCAAGGTTAAAGTAAGGGGCATGAAGTCCTCCAAAAATTCTACCTAATGTAGTAGGAGATAGAGCCCAATGGCGTAAAAGATCCATATATCAGACCCCACTAGTGGGATAAGACTTGATTGTTGTAATTGTTGAAAGTAAGGGGCATGAAGTCCTCCAAAAAATCTGCCTAATGTAAATGGGTCATTCTTAAGCACAAGTTGTATTTCTACAGCACATGTACCTACATGCGTTCAGGTAAGATCAGGTTGAAATAACTCCAGTTGGCCACCCAAAATTGTTTTCTATCCAGTTATTTTGGAAGAATGTTTTCAAGTCCAGCTATGCCAACATAATCCTATTTAAATGATCAGGGATACAAGAGAATATATTAATATCAACAAGCAACATCTGCATAATACCTGAATGTACAGCAGTTAAACAAGAAACATATTGCCTCATACCCATTGTCTGAGCCAGATTTGATTTCTGCTCGCAGAAGATCACCAGCACTAAGATGAGTGAACCCAAAATTTTCCACAATTTTTGAACATTGTGTGCCCTTCCCACTGCCGGGACCACCTGTTACATAAAAGTTAAACAACAAAGGAAGAATAACCCAATAGAGAAAGGAAGTTGACATTAGAAGATCTAGTCATTGAATTTATGCAAATTAATCAGAATAAAATATCAATTATAAATTTCATGACACAAGTTATAAAAACAAAGAGATGCTTATAAGTAAGCACTAGAAAGTATCACATCATCACATCATCATGATACTGTATCTTATTTATTTTAGAGGTGTATTTTCTATAAATCATATAGGAGAAATAGCAAGCTCTTACCTAACACAAAAACCACAGTGATCTTTCTGTCACCTGGAAAGGCTCCATTGCTATCCTGTATCTAAGGAGCAAACAAACTCTATGAGACTACTTTATCAGAGTTAATCTTCTCAAGAAAAAATCGACAAAATATCATTAAATTGTGAATCAAGATATCACGATTAGTCCTACAACACCAAAAATGCCACCTTATTAGAAAAGGCACAAACAATCCCAGCCAAGTTATCCTTGTACCATAGTTAGGAAATCAATTCCCAGTGGAAAATAAGTGAAGCTACAATGAAAAGCATTCCAACAAACAGATTCATAATTAGGTGAAATCAAAAACTGTTACCATGCTTGAATCTGTGTTTGTTCCCATCATTGCAATGTTTTCAATGGCAAAATCTGCAAAGGCAAACTAATTTAACCTATTTCAGCACAACGTAAGTGCATGGCAACCAGAAAACATAAATACCCAGAAGAAAAGGCAACACAGTCAAAAGACTTTAGAAATGGATTTCCAGCCTAGTGTCACTACGAAATTTACAGGATCACCAAGAGATACCGATGACCTACTAGGAAATCAAAGAAATTATGATTTATGAGATTCTCACCATCAAATTCAGGAACAGAGATTATAACATTTGAAATCCATAGAACCTCTTCACAGGAAAACTATAAATAAATAAAATCATTGAAACAACAACACCAATTCCGCTATCCACAATAATATAACAAATCAGAAACATATATCTTGCAGCCAAAACCAACAAAAGAGCACATTGTCAACAAAAAATGATTTATGAAGATTCAACGGAAGCAAATCACACAACCTACAGCCGGTCTAGAAGGCAAAGCAGGAACCCAATATCAGAAAACGTCAGATCTTCAAATAAAAAATCCAGAAAAAAAATCAAGCAAAGGAATCGCATCAAATTCTGTGACAGTTGGTAGAGGCCAAAGAGAACGCGATCCGATACCTGAAAGCGATATCTTCGATTCCGAAGCGCTTCTCCTCCTCTGTTCGCACCGACGGTCGGAACCTGAAACGAAATCAAACTCGCGTAGGGAAATCGAAATCGAAACCGAAGTCGAGATCTCTGTCGAGAGGAAACAACGAAATCGAGAGGAACGAGTACAAGGGTTTGGAGAGCGGCTAAGAACACTTCGAATACCCACCTCGGTGGGAATTCGATGATGACTTGGTCCCACACGCAAAATGTGGGGGCCACGTCACGATATTGACTTGACTAGAAAGATGAAAAAATAATCATTTTAATTATTACATAAATATTTTAATGGATACAAATTTTAGCTCCTTTTTGAGAAAATTATAATTTTGGTCTTGTAACTTATTTTTTTTTTCCAATTTTCATCATGTTAAAAGTTAAGTTACACTTATAGTCCCATAACTTAGTATTTTTTTTCAATTTTAATCCTTTTTCTAACATTAAAATTTTTAACCGGTAATAAGCAGTCATTAATTGCTTACATGGAAAAATAATTGTTGTGCTCATTTATTTTTCCATAAATTCTTCCATAACACTTGCAATTCAAGCAAGAGGTTTCCGGTAATCGCCATGGCTTCCGGCGACGGCTTGCAGAGCACCGGCGTCGGGGGCAGCGCGTCGACGGCAGCAACGTCCACCCGGGAGAAGTGCCCGACGATGTCGAAAATTTCGGTTGACTTTTGGATTGAGCAAGACGACGTCGGCGGATTCAGCATCTCGAAGCAGATTATTCCCTCGAAGTAGTCTTCGAGTCCCAGTTTCTTCTGCCCTTTTAGTGCGTGAGCTTTATCAGCGTTTGTGAAAACCTGAAGTTCGCAAAGGAAACAAAAAATTAAAAAAAAATCAGTATGAAAATAAATTAAAAAAAACATAATTTGACCCAGAAAAATGTTGAATCTTACGAGTTTGCGAATTGGGAGGCTGAGCAAGAGTTGTCTCAGAACAGGATCAGGCTTCAGGTTGTCATAAGGTAGTCTTCCATGAACGAAGCTACAAAAACAGAGACGAAAGAACTGCTCAATCTTTTGCTTCAAGGAAAACAATTTTTTTTTCCCTGAAGAAAAGAGATTTGAGTCACACCTGTGGTAATGATCATAGTCAAAGTTGTAGGCAATCGCCTGTGGTAATGATCATAGTCAAAGTTGTAGGCAATAGCCTGGTGGATTCAAGAACAGAATACTCGAGTTAATTGCTCAAACAATTTACCGTAAATAAATATAACATCATCAAATGATTTGAAATACCCTTAAGCCAGCCATTGTTGTGCCATAATTCCTGTACAGAAGGTTGCCTAATTCTGACATCTTGCTTTCCTCGATCCCCAATTCCTCTACTAAATAATCTATAAATCGGTGGGAAATAATAAATAATTCTCTCATCAAAAAGAAAAAGGGGTTGCAGTGCAGCAGGAAGCCGCTAAACCAGAGCTGAGTGGGTACAGAGTATCATCGAGATTTGTAAACAAGAAGTACATGGAAAATAAATATGACCAAAAGAAAAAGGTTGAGAAAGCGAATGAAAGTTTAAAGCAAGTAGTTCTTACCGAAGAGAAGGCAATCATATTTGGGTTTCTGGACCTTCGAGTGTTGGTGGGGAGGAGGCGGAAGGTTGGGATATCGGCGGGGCCAATGGAAAAAGGGTGTTTTGTTAGGAGGAGAAGGAAGAAGGCAGAAACAGGGAAGGAGAGCACGCCGGAGCCTGCGGGGGTCGGTGGGGAGGAGGCGTTAAGGGGTGGAAGGGCGATTTAGAGGAGGAGACCAAAGAAGGGAGATCAGCGTCGGCGTTTTTTTTACGTGAAATGCTGCTGGTCAAATAGGACTTATTTTTCTAGTATTTTTTTTCCACGTAAACAAAATTAATGACTGCTTATTACCAGTTAAAAATTTTAATGTTAGAAAAAGGATTAAAATTGAAAAAAATACTAAGTTATGGGACTAAAAGTGTAACTTAACTTTTAACAGGATGAAAATTGAAAAAAAGGATAAGTTACAGGACCAAAATCATAATTTTCTCTCCAATCTTCTATGTAAATCTAACTTTATAGATATGAGGTTCCATCGTCTCGTCCCTTCGCAAGATTAATCGTTGATAAAAAAAAAAATATCAATTTGAATGACCCCTTTAAGCCATATACTTGGAACCGAGAGTTGCCCTCATGCCACTCTATAAATGTAGATTCCGTCGGCTTTTTTTCCCTTCGTAAGATTGATCGATGATCAAAAATATCCCGACATCTAGGGTTATCTTTTGTCGGTCTATGGTTGTGCCATAAGGTTGGTCTCAAAGATTAAGTCATGCATGTGTAAGTATGAATTGATTCAGATTGTAAAACTACGAATGACTCATTAAATCAGTTATAGTTTGTTTGATGGTATACCCCTACTCGGATAACCATAGTAATTCTAGAGCTAATACGTGCAACAAACTCCGACCCTTGGGAGGGATGTATTTATTAGATAAAAGGTTGACGTGGGTTTTGCCCGTTGTTCCAATGATTCATGGTAACTCGACGAATCGCACCGGCCCTCGTGCTGGCGATGCATCATTCAAATTTCTGCCCTATCAACTTTTGATAGTAGGATAGTTGCCTACCATGGTGGTGATGAGTAACGGAGAATTAGGGTTCGATTCCGGAGAGGGAGTATGAGAAACGGCTACTACATCCAAGAAAGGCAGTAGACACACAAATTACCCAATCCTGACACGAGGAGGTAATGACAATAAATAACAATATCGAGCTTTTTGAGTTTGGTAGTTGGAATGAGTACAATCTAAATCCCTTAACGAGGATCCATTGGAGGGCAAGTCTGGTGCTAGCAGCCGCGATAATTCCAGCTCCAATAACGTATATTTAAGTTGTTGCAGCTAAAAAACTCACAGTTGGACCTTGGGTTGAGTCGATATGTCCACCTTGTTGTGTGCATTGGTTAAACTCGTCCCTTCTGCCAATGATGCGTGTCTGGCCTTAGTTGGTCGGGTCATGCCTGTGGCGCTGTTACTTTGAAGAAATTAGAGTGCTCAAATCAAGCCCACGCTCTGGATACATTAGCATGGGATAACATCATAGGATTTCGTTCCTATTGTGTTGGCCTTGGGGATTGGAGTAATGATTAAAAGAAACAGTCGGGAAGATTCATATTTCATAGTCAGAGGTGAAATTCTTGGATTTATAAAAGACGAACCACTGCGAAAACATTTGCCAAGGATGTTTTCATTAATCAAGAACGAAAGATGGGGGCTCGAAGACGATCAAATACCGTCCTAGTCTCAACCATAAACGATGTCGACCAGGGATCGGTGAATGTTACTCTTAGGACTCCACCGACATCTTATGAGAAATCAAAATCTTTGGATTACGAGGGGAGTATGGTCGCAAGGTTGAAACTTAAAGGAATTGACGGAAGGGCACCACCAAGAGTGGAGCCTGCGACTTAATTTGACTCAATACGAGGAAACTTACCAAATCCAGACATAACAAGAATTGACAGATTGAGATTAAAATGATTAGACATAGATACTATAAATATTTTTATTTTATTATCCTCTTTCATTATATATTAATTTTTCAAGAATCTTAATCCATAGGTCTATAAATATGGTTCGATTAAAATTTATTTATGGACTTATTTCAACTCCTACATATTTATACATATTTATGCAGTACTCCAGAGTTTAAATATATTATTTTATATTTTTAAAAATCACAATAACACTAATGTTATTTTATTTAAGTTGTGATGTTAATTTTTTTTTTTTTTTTTTTTTTTTGTCAAAAATCAACACAATAGCTGTGCTGTATGTTAAAGTGTTTATTTTTAAAAATCAACGTCACAGGATGCTAATGTTTAAAAGAAGACTCAGCGCGGAAGGGATAAAATAGGGATTAGGTGCTCCCTTTAAGAAAAATAGAACTTAGGCGCGCCCTTCAGGAATTCGACAATTTTAGGTGCCTCTTTGGGAAATTGTTAATAAGAAGCAAAACAAACGAATATATAAATAAATACAGTAGGGATTTAGTAAATTAACAGCTAGCTGAAGCCGTATCCTTCGAACTGCAGCCATGGGCGTTCCGCCGAGTTCCTCAGCCTTGTTCCCTCTCTTTTTGTCTTCTTCTCCTCTGTTCTTAGCCTTTCTCGTCCTCCTTTGTCCTCCCGTGCCTCTCTCCACGCCCATAATTCACCTCGACCGCCTCATTCTGCACTCATGCACCAAACCGCCATGGCCAATCATTGTCCCTTCTTCCTCCTCCTCCTCCTCCTCCTTTTCCTTTTCTTGGCCGAAAGCGCCGACGACGAAGGCAGCATTCTCCTCCAATTCAAGTCCAAGCTTTCTTCCGACCGCCTCGGCGGGCCCCTCGCCGATTGGGGCCCCACCAACGGTGCCGGCCCCGGCCCCTGCGCCGCCAATTGGACCGGCGTCCGCTGCAAACGTGGCCGCGTCTCGACGCTCCAGCTCGAGAACATGGGCCTCTCCGGCGACGTCAGCCTCGAGGCCCTCGCGGGCCTTCCGGACCTCCGATCCCTCAGCATCAGCAACAACAACTTCCGTGGTCCCATCCCCAACCTGTCCGCGCTGCCGGAACTCAAATTCGCCTACCTATGGATGAACCGCTTCTCCGGCGAGGTTCCCGACGGTATGTTTGCGGCCATGCGGGGGCTGAAGAGGCTGTGGCTGTCGCAGAACAACTTCTCCGGCAGGATCCCGAGCTCCCTGACGGCGCCCAGGAAGCTCAGCCAGCTGCGGCTCGACGGCAACCACTTCGACGGGCCCATACCGGAGCTCTGGCAGCCGGATCTCAACTTCGTCAACGTCTCCTACAACAATCTGCAAGGCCCCATCCCCGTCCGGCTCAGCGCCATGAAAGCAGCCTGGTTTGCAGGTGATCAACTCTCTTCCAGCACATTAAAAGAAACAAATTAAATACCATTTCTCAATCTCATTTCCTATCTTCCTCAGGCAATCCTGATCTTTGCGGTGCACCACTCAGTGAGGAATGCCCTAAACCATCCAAGAAGAAGCTCTCTTCCGGACTCCTTATCGCCGTAATACTGATAGCAGTAGCTGCCATCCTCGTACTCGTGGGACTGGTTAGCTTCTTCCTCCGTCGACGGAAGAAACCCACTGAAACTGTTGCAGCAACCACTACAATATCCAATCAACTCCAGACCAACAAGACCGCGACAATTAAGCATCTGGAGGCTGATCGGATGGAGCTCGGATTGGTCGAGTACCACCACCGACCGGCCGAGCCGACGGGCAAGCTCTCGTTCCTCGTGGAAGGGAGGGAGGACTTCGAGCTCGAGGACTTACTCAGAGCCTCGGCCGAAGCTCTCGGCAATGGCAATTTGGGATCCTCCTACAAGGCCATCCTCCTCAGCGGCCAAACGGTCATCGTGAAGAGATTCAAGGAGATGAATGCGATGGGGAAAGAGGAGTTCGAGGAGCACCTGAGAACGCTGGGGAGGCTGTCGCACCCCAATTTGCTGCCTCTGCTGGCCTACTGCTACAGGAAGGAAGACAAGATGTTGATCACCAATTATAACCCCAGCGGAAGCTTGGCGCAAATGCTACACGGCAGTCACGGTCCTTCTCGAGTTTCGCCATTGAACTGGCCTCTGAGGTTAAAGATCATTAAAGGAGTAGCGAGGGGCCTCGCTCACCTGTACGAGGAGCTGCCCACGCTTATCGTTCCTCACGGCCACCTCAAATCCTCGAACGTGTTGCTGAATCCCCAATGCGAGCCCCTGCTCACAGACTACGCCCTCATGCCCATGCTCAACAGGGCGCTCGCTGCGGAGGCCATGGAGGGTTACAAGGCTCCGGAGTGCGCCGGCCAGCACGGAAAGCCTTGCCGGAAGAGCGACGTCTGGAGCTTGGGGATCTTGATACTCGAGATCCTGACCGGTAAGTTCCCGGCGAGTCATTTGAAACAGGGGAGAGCAGGGACGGACTTGGCGAGATGGGTGAACTCGGTGGTGAGGGAGGAGTGGACGGGGGAAGTGTTCGACACGAGCATGAAGGGCACCAAGAACTGCGAAGGGGAGATGCTGAAGCTGTTGCAGGTGGGAATGGCTTGCTGCGAGGTGGACGTGGGCAAGAGGTTGGAGTTGGAGGTGGCGATGGCGAGGATCGAGAACTTGAAGGAGAAGGAGAGTGATGCTGAGAATTCCTCCATTATCAGTGATGCTGAAGCGTATTCTTCCAAAGCAATGACGACTGAAGATGAAATCTCTTTCTCCATCAATAACTGAAGTGTGTTTGAAGATTTTGTGTTCAAGTCAAATTTGTTGAATTTCAGTTTGTTATTATCGGATTACTCTGGTGTTATAGTGAAGTTCGTAAAATAAAGATCAGTTCGAAGGATTTTTTTTTTTCAGTATGTTAAACATTTATCTATTTGTGTAAAACATATTGGACAAAAATCAAAGCCTTTTGCCTATTTTATTTTTTTAATCATGAAAATGTCTCTTTCTTAGTTTTAATCAAAAGCACCTCGTTTTACCGGTAACTGATGATTAATTAACTAACTATCTTCCAATTTATTATTTCCATATTATTATCTTGTTTGTCCTCTCAACTTAGCTATATGAATGATGTGGCGGTAAGAAAGGATCTATCTGATAAGAATCAATTATCACATTGTAGGTCAAAGTTAAGACGATCAACACCAGGGAAATAGATCATTGGTCGATGGAAGAGATCTTTGTCCGATCGACCATCTGAGTAAACAAGTATAATTAATCCGGTCGATAGGAAAACAAGCTTCAGGAGCCCGAGCCGAGCGGGCCACTCGTCTGACTCGAAGAATGGCGTTGACATTATACACTTAATGAATTAATAAAATGAATAATTAATAAAGAAAAGAGAAAATCAAATAGAAATGAAGAAGGAAAGTAAAATCTTTATCCTGAGTACTCAAATTTTTAATAAATAAATTTAAGTCTCCGGACATAGCGCAGACGATGAGTGTATGATATCTTTAACGTAACGATCTGAGATTTATCCTACCTTATGTTTAATACTTGTATATTTATATGTAGCTCCCTCTATATATATATATATATATATATATATATATATATATATATATATATATATATAATCTCGAGAGAGAGAGAGTTGGGTCCTTAATATAATCGTATCTATATTTTTTTTAATAAATAAATTTAAGTAAACTTAATAACTAAATAAGAAAAAGAATTGAAGGTCAGAAGAAGGTTTGCTGTAGCATCCGTCGGCGTTATCTTGTGTGCCTCGCCGTCTTGTGGTTTGCGGCGGGGATACACGTCGCAATACTACCGCATGTCGCTACTTCAAACCCTCGCTCTCCAAACCCCGGCCTTCCTCCGCTCCAAGCAAGCATCGCCGTTCTCTCTCTACTTCCTCTCTCCCAACCCTGCCCTTCATCCTCATCTCCGATCGTCCCTCCGCCTTCCGAAACCTTCGGCCTGCATCTCCTCGTCGGATCCAGACCCCGATACTAAGCCCAAGCCTCGTCGGCGTAGCCGTAAAACAGAGGGAACCGACCCCGTCGATGGCGCCCCGGCCGAGGGTTTCGTGCCCCGCAAGCCGAGGCGCGGCCGCCGGAGCGAATCGGCGGCCGTGGAGGACTTCGTGAGGTCACGGCTCCAGGATACTTTCGCTGCGATCAGAGAGCAGAACGCGGGGCTTCTGGAGGGGAAGCACGAGGTTCTCAAAGCGAGGAGGACCGACGAAGAGGAGGAGGAGGAGGAGGAGAAGCGCAGCGAGGGTGAGGATCTGTCGGTGGAGGATGATGATCCGGAATGGCCGCTCGACGCCGATGTTGGATGGGGGATCAGGGCTTCCGAGTACTTCGAGAAGAATCCCATCAAGAACGTCGTGGAAGAGGGGGTGGAGATCGATTGGGAAGGGGAGATGGATGAGGGTTGGGTGAAGGAGATCAATTCCTTGGAGTGGGAGAGCTTTGCGTACCACCCCAGCCCTCTTGTTGTTTTGGTGTTCGAACGCTATAGAAGGTGAGAACTAGTCTTGCATTATCATTCTTCGGTCCATTTTTTTAATTGCAGTGACTGAAATAGATAAACATCAATTGTTAACACCTTTTTGGTGAATGCTCATGATGGTTGTTTTTGCTGATAACGAATTGTGAAATATCAACTTAAAAATTTATTTGGTTAGAATTGTTTTTTCTTAAGATTTTGAATTATGATTGGAAACTTTTTTTATGGTAGTTATAGATTCTGCCAATATGTTGTTAACTGTATAGACAAACAAATAATGCCATCCCATTCGGTATAGTGTACTCCTTGTGTGCAGAATGCAAGTTTCAATAGTTTGGGTTGGGATTTTTGTTCCTTAACCATTCTTTTCTTTCTTATGGACTTTAGTTAGGTGTCAATAATCCGTACATAGGAAATCACATTTTTTTTTCTTTATTAATTGTTGGGATATCAGATAATGTTTCTGTCATATTTCTACCGAAAATTGTTTGATCGTTTGATATGCATATAATTATGTTTATATCATCACCTCATGAGTAGTATCTTAATAGAATGGATCTTGCATGTATTAAATTTGGGTGATAATGGGGATAAGCTTGCTATTTTGGTTTCATCACTCCTTTGGAGTTGAAGCTATAATGCCAACTAATATTTTCTTTTAAAAAAGAAGCTGTTATTATTAGATGACTAATGAGAAAAGCGAATATGTTTGTTGTTGGTCCATGATTTGTGCTGATCAGTAAAAGTTCACTTTGGATCTAGTATAGTTCATGGTTAATATCAATAAAACTACTTGCCAGATTGGACTGGGTAACGTTTTCAGAAGATCATGAACTTAACATTTAAATAAATACAACTCTGAACTTCCAACACTTGCAGATTTACCACTATAGTTTGTCTTTTCACTACCTTTTGAACATACAATTTTCTGCTTCACAGGGCAGCTCATAATTGGAGGATGTTGAAGGAGCTGGAAAATGCAGCCAAGGTATATTGGAGTGCTAAAGATCGGTTACCTCCCAGGGTATGTAATTGTTGTTGTTGTTGTTGTTATTCCTATTATTGCTGTCTTTTTGAATAATATATATGGAAGCAAGTTCCTTGTTTGTGAAGGCGAGAAGCCCCCATGTCGAATGGCAATTATTTAGTATAGAAGTTGAACCCTTTTTTTCCCAAAATTTTGATAATCTTATGGCATTTCCTACCATGAGATATCCTTTGCAGCCCAAAATAGCATTACATAGTAATTAAATTCTCCATTGATTTGAAAATAATGATGCTGTGCAGACTATCAAGATTGACATTAATATTGAGAGAGATTTGGCATATGCTCTCAAAGTCAAAGAATGTCCTGAGCTATTATTTCTGAAAGGAAACACGATTCTGTACAGAGAGAAAGGTATAAGCTGTTCAAGATGGATATCCCAACTTGAGTTTGCAACCCTTTTGCATTTCATAATTGCCTCCAAATTATATTTCAGAGTTTAGGACTGCAGATGAGCTGGTACAGATGATTGCACACTTCTACTATAATGCTAGGAGACCATCATGGGTTGATACTGCAAGAGTTTCTTTGCGCTGTTGAATCTTGTTCAGGTAGTTAACTTCTTCCTCAAATTTGACAGTTTTACACATCTATTTGCCTTTGGAATTCTGAAGATTTATCTGAACAAAGAATTATGAGTTGATTTATCTCATCTCATCTAGTCTTCCGAAAAAACGTAATTTTGGTAAGATATTCAGGTATTGCAGTCTCTCATTGGTGACTGTAAAGAAGTTCTTCGAGATTCTATTGAGTATGAGTTGGGCATAATCAGTAGGTTGGAGTCTTATTCCGTGGTCATATCTAGGCGAGGTTGTGTATTGAAGTCGACTGTGTCATGATATTTTCTTGACAATTCCATAGTTAATGCATATTGAAGCTTGTTCACCTTTTCATCGGGGAATAAAATCATTAAATATTACGATCCAGCAATAAACAAATAAATTAAAAAAAAATCCAACCACGCTGAGTAACTTTGGACTCATTTTGCTGCTGCAGGTAATTGCAGCTTTAATGATATTGTAATTTGTTGCTTGAACTATTTTGCAAGGAACAACTTAATGGAAACAACAATGATATTTCATCAGATCGTTAGGAGATGCAGAATAAAATTGGTTAAAATTTGCGATCATGGACAATTCTGCTGCATTTGTTCGCAAACTTTTCTCGCCCATGAAGGCAATGGTGCCTTGATGCTGAGAGGCACCCCAGTAATAGGGTGATCAAATGACAGGCTTTCTGCGTGCAATGCATGAGCATCACAAGTTACACCCTCCCATTCAAGAACTCCGCCATACTTGACATCGCCCATTATCGGTAGCCCGAGATACTGGCAATGAAGGCGAATCTGGTGCGTCCTCCCACTCTGAGGGTATGCTCTGACCAAAACCTCATGGTTCTTCTGATCAGCAGTATTGATTACCCTTTCACCTTCCTTTTGCACTATCACTGACTCCCCTCCGTCCAGTGGCCGAGCAATATCTCTGAACTTACCTTGGCCGTTCACAAACAGTACTTCAAAGGATGTGAGCATATGCTTCACAGTGGATCCTCCTGGAAGCAGCCGTCCAACATCGTTTGCAGAGTACACACGCCAGGCCCCAAATTTTGATCGGCCATGCCCCGAGCTTATGCTGATCTTGTCCCAGTTTGGTGCACAGCCGACACAGAGAGCCAAGTAGGTCTTCTGGACCTTGTGCTCAGTAAATGCTTTCACCAATCTACCAGCAGCTTTGTGGGATTTGGTGATCACCATTAGACCGCTAGTGTCACGATCCAACCGGTTAGCCATATGCAGTTCAGGTTCAGTAGCACCATCACCTGCCAGCTAAGGGATATCAAAAACCAGCATAAATTCTTTTGAGAGGTGATCATGTCTTCTAAATTGTACAAGAGTGAGATTTTTCTGATGATAATAACTGCTACATTGATATCAACCAATGCAGTTTCAGTAAAGTTGATCCCACTCTTCCCAATTTAAAATGCCACAGCAATTGATACCAATCCACGCAGTTTCACCGCAACACGAAAGGTTTGGGAGATCCGGAACTCACCGGAAGAGGTAGAAGAGGCGATCGAGGACAGGATTGCCTCGCAGTACACTCCGGCGGGCTTGTTGGCGACCGCCAAGTACTGGTCCTCGAATACGATATCGGCGAAAGAGAGGGCGTAGCCTCCGGACCTCGCGGTCGCCGACATAGCACGGCGGAGCTCCACGCTCTTCGACAGCGGCGGGTACGGCGGAGAAAGAGGGATCGGGTAGCAGCTTCCGGGAACCGCATCGGCGGAGCTCTGCAAGGTTGCGCTCGATTTATCCACCGCCACCGATCCCGCCTCCATCGCCGGATAGCGAACCCTTAACAGAGATCCACCCGATAAGATCAGGAAGCGAGTAAGAGAAGGAGGTAGGACGATTCGGATCTAACCTTGCCGATAGAAAGGAAGAGATTAAGGTGTCCTTCCCAGAGCGCAAAGGGAAGAATAGCATACGTACGGCGGTCGCAGTCGCCGTCCCTTCTCGTCGTCGCCTTTGGCACTCGTTGAAGGAGGGGCGAAGCCCTCGTCGCCCATTTTATTTCGCAGGCCGATCCGGCCCGGTCTGAACGGCTTGGGTCAGCCGATCCCGACCCAACACGGGCACGGACCTGAGTCATATGTAAGTTTGTGCAAAAATGAAACAGGAATCTCAAGATCTTAAGATTTAATATTTAGCCACGGTCAAATCTACTCGTTTCTACAACATATAGGGCGCGTTTGGTTCAAGTTATGACACATAACCTTGATTATGTGATTACCAAGTAATCACATAACTAAGGTTATAGGGAATGAAACATAATCATTGGTTGTTTGGTTCAATTTAGGTAATCCAATAAAATTTTGTTTGTTTGGAGGTTTTAGTATATAACCTAATATGATATTTTACCATATTACCCTTGATTTAATAATGATAATATTATATTATTAATAGTGATATATATTTATATATATATATAATTAGATTTTTTTGTTTATTATTATTTTTTTTTTTTTTTTATATTTTATGATTTTTTGATTTAATAATGCCATTAGGCTCGGCATGTTGACACAACATCAAAACCACCATATCGTTCTAGGTGAGATACCCTAGCTCAAAACAGTATTTTAAATCACTGTGTGATTAAAGGACGCAAGACTCAGAAAGAAAAAAAATGAAATATGGTAGCTCGGACTTTAGCCATTTAATCTCATCAAATAATCTTGCAAAACAACAATATGCAAGGAAGGCAAAGAGATTGTAATTTGTAGTTCAAAGCAAAGTACAGAATAATGAATTATCAATAGAAAAAAAATAGACAAACAAATGTAATAAGTAAAATTGGTTCCATGATAAGTGGAAATGAAATGCAATGGATGAGAAAGACACTTTCAATCCAAATCGATTGCAGGAGTGGACTTTCTTGTATAGTTTCAAAGTGTCAGCAAATTGTCATCAATTTGTAAACTTTCTATAAGTTGTACTGCAATTGTCTCATCTCGTGCAAGCATTGCATCATTGCATGACAAAGACAAAATGTGTAACCAAAAGCTGGTTATCTACTTCTTATGCGGTCCTTGGACGAAGTAACTGAAAATGGGCAATCGGAGACAATCACAGAATTGACATTTCCATTTCTCATCCTCTAACACAAAGCTTGCTTCCCTGTATCCCAACCAAAACTCAAGGCCCCTGTTGATCTATGTCTTAAGCCAATTAGAATCATAGGGAAAATAGTATTCTTCTAGCAATGACTGATCGGATTGCAACTCGTATCTGCATGAATAAAGCAATGTACTGCTAAGTTTGTCATTTAGTTGAAAGAAAACACTTCATTGTAAGTCCATCTTGTGGTTGTTACCTCAGGAGGAGTTGTTCGTCGGATTGGGATAGCAAACTAGACGTATCTCGGAAATGAGATAATTCATCATCAAGAGTCTGTAGGCAATAAATAAATGAGATCACAACCAAGAGCAGCACCTTTCAACCCACATTTGCTGCATTTTAACTTTGATGCTCGCTTTATTTCTAACTCAAAGTTTTTCACGATTTCTCTAGAAAAATACACTTGGGGAGCCCTAAGTACACAATCACCAAACAGAAAAAGGATCAGTAAGGAAGAAGCATAAACCATCTAAGCTCCAGAACTCCAAATGATAAGAAGGAATCGCTGAAGGCACAAGAATAAACACTAGATATGGATTTAACTAGTGATGTAACAATCGGTGGAAAGAATGTGACAAGCTAGAAAATTAAATCATCATACGCAATTACTTTAAAATCCCATAATTCTGAAACATTTATCGAAGAAATAACTTACCATACAACGCACTTTTCATGAACATATATTCCATCAGGTTGGTTTGCTTCCTCCAATGCAGTGAGTTTTCCATCTTTGTAGCAATACATAGGTCCAGAAGCCTGCAAATGACAATTTGTTAAAAAAAATATTGTTGCAGAATATCCACTGCAAAAACAATCAGCGGAGGAAAATGCAATGTACCTGCCTTTTTTGAATCGGAGGAAAATGTAGTACCAATGCTGGGTAAGGACACACCATCATCAAAACATAAATATAACAACAAAACCTAATAATATAAACATTTTTGAACCAGCAATACAGACACCAAATACATACTATCATCAAACAAAATACAAACAGAAAATAACATACTATCATCAAGTTCAATCTAAAATGACATTCATCCAATAAGTTTTGACAAACAATTTTTTTTTTTTTGCAAGATTCTTGTTAATTTGTAGTTGAACGAATGGACCAGATGACTTACCTTGACTAGGACCTTGGATTTCCCCATCACTTTCACCACCTCTCCAACATACGAACCAGGCTTCTGAAGCAGTTGCAGCTCTTCTCGGAGCATTCTGACTGCAACCACAACGTACAACAACAGACAACCAGAAAAGTTATTGCAATGGATCTGACCCTTTCTTATTGCTAAAATCTCTGTTAAGAATCCAAAACTAAATTTCCAGCAGAACAAGTAAAATCACATTGGGAACCACTTCTATCGAGTATCAAAAAACCTAAACCTTCTCAGGATTAGGGCATCGTGGAAAATGGTGGCAAAACACACATCGAGGGTTGGGATTCCTAATCGCGAGAGTTGAGATCGTTCCATTGGGCCTCGAGGCGCTGGAGGTTGTTCGCCTTCTTCCTGATCTGGAGCTGGAGATCATGGATGTACTGGACATAGTACTGCCGCAACCCCTTGCCTCCGCCTCCTCTCACCTGCGCCGCTGGCGCGCACATCTCGCCCTCCACCTCCACCGGTTGCTTTTTCTCCTCCGCGGCGGACGCCATCGCCTTCCGCCTACCTCACCGCTGTCGTCACTGCGTCTCGTTTCCCCTTGATTTCGCTCGGCCTTGGGTTCGCAATGGGCACTCTCTCTAGGGCTGATAAATTAGATCGCTACGAGAGGGAAAGGTTGTGCGCGAGAGGAGGAGCGGTGAACAATGGCTAGGTTATTTTTTTTTTTGTGAATCGGAAGCCATCCGAATGGCAGATTGAAATTTGATAGATCTGTAGGGTTATTTTTGTCTCAAATGGCAAATAATGAAGGATAATTTTGTCTTAAAATTTTTGTTAACCCTGGAATCAAGGATAACCCCACTTTTCTTAGATTTTGTGATTCCGGGTTGTATGCCCAAATTGCTGATGTGTCAGGCATGCATCATGACTTCGGAATCATCAATTACTTAAACCAAATAAGGTTATCCTTGATAACCTTGGATGGATAACCAAGGTTATCAAGGATAACCCCGAACCAAACGCGCCCATAAAAGTTACTTATTTCTACGACATATAGCTAGCTGATACAATATAAAAAATTAATTATTTCAGAAAAATCTTAAACTCTAAATACTATTATATAATAATTATTTTCATCAATTTAATCAAAATTATTTAACTTTATAAAAATTATTAACAATTTATTAAAATCATTTAAAAACAATTATAACATATTTCTAGTATCTGGGGCAGGGCAGGGATCCTTTGGTCCATGATCTTTGGATTAATCTTGAATCCTTGCATGTTCATTGAATGAATGGACTATACCCCATCTCTTAAATAGGTGGGGTCTAATTCATCCCACTAATAAATATACAGGGTCTCCTTTGGTCTAGAAGATTTTGGACTAGAGGATCTGGCCTCTAGTATCTGGTATAGCAAATAAAGCTATTAAGTTATTATTATTATATGATAGTTATATTATATTAAGTGTTATAATTTTAACAGTTACTTAATGGGTTCTATATGTTACAGTAGTTAGTTATAGTTACTACAATAACACGGTGTATTTTTAGATAAAATATGCTATGGTTGTCCTCTATAAGTTCTTGATTTACTTACTTATATAGGGATTTGTATATTTAAAATTAATTAGTGTAGCTTAGTTTATTAATTAACAGTAGTTGTAATACAAATCGGCACTATAAATAAAGCTTAAATTTGTTTGTGTAGTAGCAAAGTGTTTAGCAGACTTGTAAACATTTAAGATTCAAATTTAATTATACTAAGTTGGTTTAAAGGAATGAAAAATTCAAAAAGTTAGATGTTGTCATGTTGGACTTGGATACTTATGTTTTCGGATTTACTCCGTGTGGATGAATCTGAGACATAGTTAAGCGTAAACTAATCAATATTTTTTTAATATTAATTTTTCTCTTAACTAGCACAGCAAAAAATCTACATTCAATTTAAGGGAAGAAAATTTAAAAAGTTAGATGTTGTCATGTTGGACGCGGATACTTATGTTTTCTGATTTATTTAGTGGTGGATGAATCTGAGACATAGTTAAAATATCTAGATTATAAAAAAATAATAATAATATAAAATAAAGCGTAAACTAATCAATATTTTTTTTAATATTATTTTTTCTCTTAACTAACACGGCAAAAAATCTACATTCAGTTTTCAGTTTAAGGGAATGGGAAATTCAAAAAGTTAGATGTTGTCATGTTGGACATGAATACTTATGTTTTCGGATTTATTCAGTGGTGGATGAATCTGAGACATAGTTAAAATATCTAGATTATAAAAAAACAATAATAATATAAAATAAAGCGTAAACTAATCAATATTTTTTTTAATATTAATTTTTCTCTTATCTAGCACAACAAAAATCTACAATTGAATGGTTGCATTTATAAACTCTAATAAGTTTTATATCTTATATAAAACAGATGGATATTACCTTCAATATATAAATTGATATCATTCAGCATACAAAAATATTATTATTTGTAAATTGTACATAAATCAATATTTTTTTAAAATTTTTAAGCGCATTTAATAGTTTGTAACTTGTAGATATAATTTAACAAATGGGACACTAACTTTAAAAACTATCTAAAATGGCCCTCAACTAGGATGCACTTAATTTCTAAAAATATCTTCTATTTAAAAAAATAAAAAATAAATTTTAAAAAAAACGTCTACAAAATGTATTCACAAATCGAATAAACCGACCAACAGAATTTAAATTCTTGATTCAACTTTTTCAAAAAAAAAACTATTTTTTCTTAGAAAAATAGATTAATTCTATTTGATTCGATTTTAAATCTATATCTTGGGAATTAAATCTCCATCTCTATCCTCATCTTCAAATGTGTATTGACTAGGTCAAAATTATTTTTAATTCTAAACCAATTTATAAAAATATTAATACAATAAATTAATTATAAATATTTATATTATATTATTATCAGAGCGAATTCAAGATCGGAATAGCATCTTCATACCTATCCTAATTCAACCTGCGAGGACTTGAAAAATCTCTAAATCTGAATCGGAACCTAAAAAAGTTTCTCAAATCCACCCCGTTTTAAGCTTTTTCCACAGATTCTCTGAAACCGTGAAAAAACATTATCATCCCTAGCATGGTTAAATAAAGACAAGCACCTCTTAATGTCATTTCATAGTTAACTATAAAGTTAATAGTCGTCCGTGATTTACCTCCTCCGTGTTGATCCTGAGATAAATTGACAGAAACGCTAGGAGCAAACATATTCTTTTTTTTTACCACAATAGTTAACCATAAAGGGTCAATTTCAAATGGACATATATCCTCGAAAAAAAATCTAATCGACCCTATAATTTATATTCTATATGAATTGTGAAATATGTTCAAATAAATATAATCATTTTTTCCCTATTAGTAAAAGCTTACATTGAGTCGACCAACCGCAACAAAATATAATGGTTGGTCGTAGCCTTCTCAGGAAGGGACCTGACCGTACGTACTCAGCTCAGCTCAGTCTAAAAAATTATATAAAAATCACTATTTATTTATTATATAATGGTTGATCGTAGCCTTTTCAGTGTACGTACGCGTCTAAAGAAAAGAAAATCATTTCACGACTATAAATTAATCATATAATTCATCTTCTTTTATATAATTTTATAATTTAGAAACGACTGTTAAAATCATTTAGGGTAAATATGATTATCTTTTTAATACAATAATCAAAAGGGCAATTGCCTCACATCCCATGTATCAGTGCAGTTAATACTTATATAGATATTTGTTATGGTAAATCTTGAGATAAATTTTTAATGGGGGTAAAATATTTTGTTAGATGTCTCATTCATGTAAAGGATTGTTGTGTTAGAGTAAAAAGACTCGTGATATGCTTGCTTGTATCTAGTTGGAGGGTGATGATATTGAGCTGTTTGAGTGAGTGCTATTATCTTTTGTTCCAATAATTAAGAGGTCATTTGCCCACCCAGGCATGCTATAGTAAGTCTAGGGTTGATTTTCAATGGATGCGAGAGCCCAAAGGTCGTTACCTCACTTTTGTATGCGCTATTGTTACTGGATGAATTTCTTCATGATTTATTTACCTGTGTTTAGTTGGAGGCCGACAATATTGGACTGCCTAGGACGAGCGTTATCATCTTTTTGTCACATATAATTAGAAGGATAATTACAATCCCTTAATAAGATTTCTTTCACTTAGAGAGGTCGCTCAGTTATCATTATTTATTTCTTTTATCTCACTATGGGATCGATGGTGAAGAATGCTTGGGGTGAACGAGTCACTTTTTATTTATTTATTTTTTAAAGTTGAAATCAGCGATCCATCCCTACTAAAATTTCTCATTGACCATTAATTAAGATAAAGAAGTACTTGAAGCAGGCGTCCTATCAAGCTAACTTTCTTACGTTAAACTTCCATTAAAAAAAAATCATTTCTTAATTCGTAAAAACTGGAACTCGATATTTAAATGTATAAGAAATTAAGAAACCATCATACTACTGCATATTTCGAGGGCGAATAAGTCAATTTTTTATCACACAATTAGGGATATATACTGTAGTAAAAGATGAAATCAAGATATGACCGATGACCTCTTAGAAAAAACATAAATTATAAAGAACTTCCTCCAGTAACAACAATGCACATAAGGAAAGGTTAAAGGTTAAGACAACTAATAGAACATTCTAGATTCGTTTAAAATCGACCAGATTTATTGATAATAATATTTTTATATCAACTTACTGTGTCATACGGACAATTACAGTTTAACCATTATTTCACAGTTAGATCGATGATCACAATCGGCGATCATAATTTTTAACAATAGCTAACTGTTCACACCTCGATCAAAAAGTTATTATTATTATTATTTTATATTTTTCTTGAGAAATGGGTATTTCAAGAGTTAAGTACACTCTTCTATAGATATAAAAGTTGAATGTTCGAATAACCTCTCGTAAAAAAAATAAATAAGATGAAGGGATGAATTATTTATAATTATAGTTTAATTGTAATCGTTATAGTAAAAGGTGAATATGTTCATCTCTAATATTTTTGTCAATTTATCTCAGGATTAACACGGAGAAGATAAATCACGGACGACTACTGACCTTTGGAATAGTGACTAGCATATAAGGGAGACATTAATCTCGGCTTTGTCGAGATTCGAACCCCAGATCTCATTGTGGCAACATCTCATGTGTTAGTTACTAAACCCATCTGAAGGGACTAGTTTAATTGTAATCATGATTTGATAGTAGTTGATTATAATTTTTCTTTAGATATATCGTTCCTTTTAAATTATAATTTGGATTGAGAAGGATGCTGATAATGGACAAGTGGTTAAGCAACCTGACACGGAGCAAGGATAACTTCTAAATGACTTCCGGCCATTTGTCTCAACTCAAATTATAATCTGGGAGACGATATATTTAGGAAAAGATCACAATCAATTATGATCGGATTACGACCACAATTCGATTATAATTATAAATGGTCTATCTCTAAGTTTACTTTTTTTTAATCAAGAGATCGGGGCTCTTTTTGCATGTGAAAAAAAATGATTAACCAGGTTGGGTAACGTCGAGTCTGGGTGACTGGTCTGGCCTCACGAAAATTTTCCACCAGCCACAGGATAAATCGGGAAGCTCGCAGCGGGCAGCCTAGGAGCACAGCATCCATTAGTCGTGTGCCCCATTTAGAGTCGTAACTTCCATGAGGCCAGAGAGGCAACCGCCTCAGGGGCCAGCCCAATGAAGGGCCCATTTTTTTTAATTATACTAAAAAAATGAGAGACATGGATCCTAAATGGTCGTTAAACTTATTCTCACGGCTCCGAGGTACACACTGACGCATGACTCTTCTTTGCACATAATTTCTTCTCCGATGTTGTTCTTCTTTGCACGTGATTTCTTCTCCGGCGTTCTTTCTACCAAGGCACAGATCCACGGAACAAGAGGTAATCATAATCTTCTTCTTCGACCGTCTTCGTCTTGCAACACGTGACACTAATTGTAACCTAATCGTGCAAAAAGGATTGTTTGTGCGACTTAATTGTGTCTATTCTTGCAGTGACTATCTCACTTGACGCAGGTTGGCGGTTGGCCTTTGCTCGCGTGACCTAATTGCGTAGCACAGGGTTGTCATACGCTACCTCAGTCGCTTGTGCGAACTGCGACCTAATTGCATGGTGGTTAATACTTGTCGCCTTGCTACTGTCTGCGGTCACCACATTGGTCTCATGCTATCAATGTTATCGGTTGAGAAAGAAAGAGTTTGATGAGTAGTGTTTATATAATTATTTTAAATATTTATTAACTTTTTATTGATGTAATGTATTTATTTTTAGTTTATTTATATATTTAGTATATATGTTATTTGTAAATTAAACTTTATTATTATTTACCGTAGCAAAAGAGTCATTTTTTAGTATGTGCTTCAGGCCCCGTCGAATGCAGATACGGCTCTGGCCCCATTTGGAGAAAAAATTCCTGCAAATTCGTCATAGTTGGGGCTCGAACCGCGGGTGCCTGGGTGACAACCTGAATGCCCTGCCACTGCACTATAGTCCCGGGGCCAAAATGATTAACCGGGTTAGGTAACGTCGAGCTTGGGATGATCGGTCCGACCCCACGAAAATTTTCCACCAGCCACCAGGATAAATCGGGAAGCATTCGCAGTGGACAACTCAGGAGTCTATCATCCTTTAATTGCGTGCCCTATTTGAAAGAAAAATTTCTATAAATTTATCATAGCTGAGGTTCGAATCTTGGATAATTGGATGATAATTTAGATGTCCTGCTATTGTATCATAACCCCGGGCGCCTCTTTTTACATGTGAGATTGGATAGTGAGTGTGGCCTTTACTAATTTATCAATAATATTGATTAAGAGTGGTTGACATAATCAGTACAGTATGTCATAAGAAATTAGAAATCTATTCCAGATTTATCAACGATAATACTTTTATATGAACAGTTAGTAGAGACAATTATAGTTTGATCATGATTTCATGACCAATTGACTATCAGAATTTTTGTTTACAATAGTCAATCGCCCACGTCTCGATCAAAAGAGTTATTTATTTTATTTTATATTTTTCTTAGGAAATGGGTGATTTAAGAGTTAAGCACACTCTTCCATAAATAAAAAAGTTGAGTGTACCTTTTAAATGTGAGATTAAATATTGAGTTAGGCCTTTACTAAATTATCAATAATATCAATTATATCATCTAAAATATTAATTAATTTTATATTATTGTTATTTAGGCATTTTTAAAAAAGTAGCAAAGCTTTTCCTATGATCATATTCATAGTTTCTCCCTCTTTTATAATTCACAAATTTATAATCCTTTTATCATTAAGCTCAAAATATGATTATTTTATTGGAATTAAAATAAAATAATGACACGAAGAATATATGGCTTTATTTTATTGGATTTAAGAAAAATATGATACCAACTAATTTAGTTGGTAAAACCCTTCAACTTTTAAATATCCTTTTATACATGTCACATGTCATTATATAATATTTTATTTTTTTAAATAAAAATAAAGATCTTCATTTTGATGATACCAAAAAGTACATTCCATTTAATATATATGTACTTTTATTTGTCGTTATTATAGTAATCGACACAACTTATAATAAGTACTTTTAATTGAATTGATTTATATTGTAGTAATTATTATCGTATCTATTATAAATTATAGTAGTTTTAACTAAGTTAAAATATTTTTAATAAATTTTATAAATAATATTTTAATATAATAATTCTTTATATATATATATATATATATTTAAGATTAAAAAACTCTAATTAGATTTATAAAAATATTTAAAGTTGGTACTGCATTTATTCTTATTTATTTATTTTAAAACAGCGGTTAAGATAAGCCTTCCTTATCCGATAGGTCTGCGTGCGGGCGTTAAGATACTCCAGCGGACCATCGCACCGCGGTACTCTATAAATACTCGTTACTGCACAGTAAAAGAGCGAATCGTGGGCTACAAGAAAGAGAGAGCGCGGTGTTGGAAACGCGCTTTATACGTCGGTCCCCCCTTCGTGAGGTTCGTTTCCCCGCTCCTCTCCACTTCCACGCCGACTTCAAATTAAACCTAAAAATTCACAAAAAGTCCCCCTTCCGTTTCCCCGGCCGCATCTTCGCCTCGCCGCGTCGTCTTCCACCCGCCGATCGCCGCATCGCAACCAGAATCGATCCCTTTTGGATCCGCCGATCGCCGTCGCTGCAAACTACGTCAGCTTCGCCGGCCTAGGATTCCCGTCTGCTCGCCTTCCAAGATCTAGGGTTTCTTATGCCCGTCCGCTGGAAGCGCGCAACTGATAGCATCGCTAGGTTTCGATGTCGAACGAGGACAAAGCCGCCGCCGCCGCCGCAGTCGAGATCCGTGACGTTTGGGCCGACAACCTGGACGCCGAGATCGCTATGATCCGCGAGATCGTCGACGACTTCCCCTTCGTTGCCATGGACACGGAGTTCCCTGGCATCGCCATCCGCCCCCTTGGCGTCTTCAAGTGCTTCGCTGACAGTAACTACCATGTCCTCCGGGCCAACGTCGACCTCCTGCACCTGATCCAGCTCGGCCTTACCTTTACCAATGGTGCGGGGTTACTCCCTACCTCCTCCTGGGGGCGCCCTATCGTCTGGCAGTTTAACTTCAGGGAATTTGATGTGGAGAACGATATCAGCAACCCTGAATCCATCGAGCTCTTGACCAAGTCGGGCATTGATTTCATCAAGAACCGGGAGTTTGGGGTCGACGCCAAGCGCTTCGCTGAGCTCCTCATGTCGTCTGGCGTTGTCCTCAATCATTCTGTTAGCTGGGTGACTTTTCATTGTCCTTATGACTTTGGTTACCTCCTAAAGATCCTAACCTGCAGAATGCTGCCTGAGACTCGAGAGGAGTTCCATCAACTCGTCAAGATTTTCTTCCCTGTCCTATATGACATCAAGCATCTTATGAGGTTTTCAAACTACCTCCATGGAGGGCTTAACAAGCTTGCTGAACAATTGGCAGTCGAAAGGATAGGTATCTCTCATCAAGCTGGTTCAGATAGTTTGCTTACTGCTCGGGTATTCCAAAAGCTTAGAGAGACATACTTCAATGGGGCAATTGAGGGATACTCGGGGGTCATGTATGGGCTTGATACTGATTGAAGGTTGAATGGTCTGTGATGCTAGTTATCAGATTTCATTGAATTTGAAACAGGGAAAATAAAAAAAAATGATTTGAGTATAAACTTATGTGCCTGTGTTGCTCCTCCATGCTAGTTCTTTCTTGTGTGTTGTTCATACTGATGTTTCTTTAAATTTCGTAGATTATATTCCTAACCCTATTGCCTTACAATCTCCTGGACACCTCTTATCCTTATCATTCAAGAACCCAGCTTGCTGCATTTATACTGTTCTTTGCAAATTTTCTTTGTTAGTGTTTTCATCTGCAGATGTTGATGTGCATTCTGTGTGGATCATTTGACTACCACACCTCTGATAAAATCCCAAGTTGCTGTGCTAGGTATGATATTTACAGCATGAAAGATCTTTCTGTTTATTTCTTTGATAATTTTGTAGGGAACATGGTTGCCTTAATATGACTTGTGTTTATTTTGGTACTGTTGTAGGTTTTGGAGGATTCTACTTGCAGAAATCACAATCAGATAATTTGGGCTTTTACCGAAATTGAACAGGATATCTTTATTGGTTTTCTGCTGGCAAAATCTTCCATATTAACATGGCACACTTGAGTAAGTCCTTTTTTCTAGATTTCTTTGTATTTGTTTAGTTTAAAATTGTTTAAGACATACTTTTAGTGGATCTTTTTTTTTTCAGAAATTGAAAGAAACATTTGATTCTCCATAGATTTAAATGTTAAACAAATGAAGAACAAGTGATTCAGCCTCGAGGCTGAATTAGTTGCAATTGTGCTTAATCTAATAGAGGAGAGCTGATTTTAGGCAGTAGCTCAACAGTTCGTTATAAGTATTCTGTGAGGTATCAGTGCACTGATGAGGTCACAATTTAACTTAAATGGTTAGCTTGAGTTTCTTGTTTATCCCAAGTAAAACAATGGATTTAGCATTGATCGAAGGACATCAATGGATTTAACATCCACAGACAAAATTTTACAAGACTGAAAGTTACATATCCCCTACTCCACTTCTGGTTTCTTCATATTATCAAATTCTGGATTTCAATTGATTTTTTTTTGTGTTAATTATGCACATATGCCTCGGCTCTATACTTGGCGTTCAATATCATCACTTCTTTATAGGAAACAATGATGCATGGAGCTTTGATATACATGGGTTTTCCAGTTCAGTATAAAATTTCTTTGGTTCTTTGGTCAGGCTGGCCAATAAACTCTCCTTTAGTTTTCCTATGAACTTGTGGTGGCTCATAATTGAAATAGTAATTAAAAATTCTTGGACACAAGTATTTGCTTTTTCTGTTCTTTAGATATTCTTTTCAGAATTCTGATAAGGGTTTAGGGTTTTAATTGTTGTTCCTTTAAAACTTATTGAGATTCTTAGCCATAATTTTAAGCATTGATGGAAGATTTTTTAACTCTACATGTCTGGCAGTTAAATTTTTGTTGAACGGAACCACAGTCCAGAAGTGTCTATTTCACACAACTAATGCATACCCTACTTGATTTCATCACTGACCCATCCACTTTGATCTTGTCTGGCTCATTCGGTCCAACTTGCCTAACCTTGCGCAGCTTGATCCATCTGGCTTGATGATTCGATCACTAACAAACTCAAAAGGGATTCCAGTTATCTTGCGATATTGATCTCAGAACCATATCTTGATTTGTGATCCCATTTAAAAAGAAAGATAACATATCAAAAATCAAATTTACCCCTCTTGAGAAATTATCTCTTCTGTTTGTATTTTTCCACCAATCAAACACAGGCTAACTCATGCGACTATTTTTTTTTTCAAAATTAAAAATTAGCATTCCTGTTCTTAGTGGTGGAGCACCTTATTTGATAGGTAAATTGGAATAGAATGAATAATGGAACACAGTCATGAATGGAATTGAATGATAGGTGAAATGGAATTGTGCAACTGAAAAGAATCAGTCAATATAGATATAGCAATCGAAAATTTTTTTATATACGATATTTCAAAAGATGGAGAGCTCAAATGGTAAAAATGATCTATTATAATCAATCAAAATGTCAAGCTTCAGAACAAGTAGAAAAAAGGTATTACTTATGTGCACCTCAGACAATAGAGAAATAAGTATCATCACCACTTTGTCATCACTACTCCCAAATTCTGGCTGCTACTGGTAAATAAGTATCATGCACTTTCCAACATACTATGCAACTTAGGAATTCTCCACCGGAACAATGGTCGAGACGAAAAGAAGGGACATCAATCATCCATTTTTTATATTGTAAATTGATTATTCAAATTTTTATATCAATAATTATTCCATAGTCTTAGTAAATTATTATTATTATTTTTTTGCACTTGTTTATAATTCTTATCTCAATATGGAGCTCATCTAATTTGATTTAGGATTAATTTTATTATTACTCGCCAAAATATAATGTAACAAAAGGAATATGTTTCTTTGTGATGTGGAATTTATTTACGTGATGCAATGTCTTAATCTTCTTCATTATCTAGTTTTATGCTCTAACTAGTGGATCTAGGGTTAAACTAGCCAATAAACTCTCCTTATGTTTTCCTATGAATTTGTGGTGGCTCATAATTGCTCGTTTTTACACATGAAATAGTAATTAAAAATTCTTGGACACAAGTATCTGCTTTTTTCTGTTCTTTAGATATTCTTTTCTGAATTCTGATCAGGGCAAAATGTATGTGCTCACTTTGGTTTTAGCTGTTGCCTCTTTTATAGCTTATTGCGATTCACAGCCATAATTTTAAGCATTGAAGTTTAAGGTAAAAGTATCGATTTATTGTGTCAATTCTGGGAAGATTATTCAACTCTGGGAAGTCCAGGTGTGTATTTCTCACAACTAGTGTCTCCTTTTGTCAATTCTGGGAAGATTATTGTACATATGTGATTGTACTGTATGGTCTATGTAGAGCATGGAATGGCCATGTATCTATTCTGTGTTAGTACATGCTTTTGTATTTGATGTACAACAATTGCGGTGAATAACATAAATTGTTATGTGCCTGCCTATGAATTCAATCTAGGCGATTGCGTGCTGGGTTGGGTTCACACAACTAATTCTTTTTTTCATAGAATAACTATATCATGCCAGGCTCTTGTAGAATTAGAGCCGGCAAACGAGCCAAACTTTGTGTTGTTTAAATTTGTTTGAGAAAATAATCAAGTCAAATTAAATAACGTTTAAAATAAATTAAGAAATGATTGTTTAAGTTTAATTTAGTTTCTTTTTTCCCGAACTGTTTGAAAATTTATTTTTAATTCGAGCTTTGTTTAAGTGAGTATCATATTAAGTTTGTTTTTGTCTTAAGAGGTTTATTTGTTTAATAAGAAATATATTGATGAATATGATTCATCAATTTTATTCGCAGATATTATTTATTAATAGTTTATAATCTTTATTTATGAATATTAATGAATTCAAGCATATTTATTTAGTTAAATGATTTATTAAATTTGTTTATTTAATTAATTTGAACGAATATAATTAAATTCTTACCAAACCTTTAATTCATCTATAGCCCTACGTAGAATAAGCATGACGACTTGATTTGCACTACTGATTCATCCGCTCCGTTCTCGTCTGGCTCATCCATCTGGCTTGATTTGAGATCCCATTTAAAAATAAAGATAACTTGTCAAACTGAACCATATTTTTAATTCATTTTAACTTTGCGTTTGAGCTTAAGAGGATCCCAACTACCATGTTAATCATCTTTGAGCGTTATTTTCTCTAAGTCTGTCTCCCTACAAGTTTTCTTCATGTTCGTCATTAGTTTATTCTTCAGAATTAAGTTTCTTTGGCACAAGAAGGCACTATTTTCTAATGTTGACTCTACAAAGCATCCTACTGCCTAGTAGGTTACATAAACTAATAGACTACATTTGATACAGAATGAATAATGGAACACAATCATGTATAAAATTGAATGGGAGGTGAAATGGAATTGTCCAACTGAAAAGAATCTAGTCAAAATATAGCAATAAATTTTTTTTATACAATACGCGAAAAGATGGAGAGCCCAAATGGGAGCAGCAAGTTAGTTCATAAACCACAAGTCTAAATACAAATGATCTATTATAACCAATCAACATATAAATCTACATAACAAGCAAATAAAAAAACCTATTACTAGTGTGCACCTCAGACAATAGAGAAATAACTATCACCACCATTTTATCTTCACTACTCACAAATTCTGGCTGCTTCTGGTAAAACAAGTACATGCACTTTCCAACATACTATGCAACTTAGGAATTCTCCGACGGAACAATGGCTCGCGACGAATAGAAGGGGCATCAATCATCCATTTTTTATCATCGTATATGGAACACCTGAACTATCTCATCGATCTTGAAGGCCAAACCTGGAACCAAAGCAATTCAGCAACTTTATCAATACTATAGAAAGCAGGTAAAGGGTGTCTAGATGACATTTTGTCAAAGTTGATTGAGCCGTCTATAAATATATAGATTGGCCTCTTTCCTATAGTTCCAGCTTTCAGTATTAATGGTTACTAATCAACTTTAACAAGCTCATATCTTGTATTTTTTTAAGGTTTCAGCCAATAAAATTCAATAAGGCTCGCCAACACCTGATGGGGCCCGATTAAGAGTACAAATATATATATATATATATATATTGGTTTCTTTCTTTACAGTTTGATTTTTTGGGATAAATGATTAGTCAATCATCTTTTAGATGAATGCATTGCAACATGAAAAGAATGACTTGAGCTAGCAATGCAGACAATAGAGTACAAACTGAAATCGACACATTAAACAACCCTTTTTAAGCATGTATCCCTATTATAAAATAAAAGGAAAGGAAATTGGTAAAGATAGTATGGAGATGTTCAGTGATGACTGATGAATTATATAGTTGGGCAAGTTAAATCGATTTGTTTAAATTAAGAAACCAACCAACTAGTTGGGACTAACATGACTTAATAATGATGACATATTAATCAGCCATTCCAAATATTTAAAATACTGGATTTCAAGACCCAATAAGTGTTGGAGATTCAGTGAAGAAAATATAGTTAAAATGGGTATAAAAGAACAACCTAAGATCCAGGCAACTAGGTCATGTTTTCACTTCCTCTTTTTGGATGCTTCCATTTTCTGAAATGTTGTGCTTCATTCTGTCGCCTCTAACATCCTCCAGCCAAGGTTCATGCTCAGGACTAACTTCTGTTAGATAAAGCCTGACCGAGCCTTGAGGGTCTGCAGATTCTTCAGCCACCTTAGCTCTTCCGACGTCGTGATTGTCACGAAATCACCCTCCTTATCCTTGTACTTGAGGAGGACGGCCTTCAGGTTCGGAAATTTTTTACCCACGGTCTCCCTCAGATGCGACTAACTTCACCCCTTTCATAGGTTCTTCAGATGTCTTCTCCTATGCTTTTCGATTCTTCTTCCTATTCTTCTTTGAACTAACTACTGCAGCATCCGGAGGCAAAAGAGCTGCAATACCATCCACCACCGTGCCATTCGTCTCCATCGCTTTCTTCAACCTTTCAGACAATGCCAAGGCATTCAGGTTATTTGGTTCCCAATGCAAAGCGAGATCGATATATTTACATGCCAATTCTAATTGATTCAAATCCTTAACACCTCCCCCTTCTAAGTAGGACTTTAATGTACTTTGGCGATGCCTCGAGGGCTAGATCACACTCCGTTATTGCTCGGGGATGGTCCGCCGGAGGCCCGGAGTCAACTGCATATAACAAGCAGCCCTGTTGTAGTGGCGGTACACTGGGTCGGCATGGTTCTTCGGAAGCAACTTGATAGCATTCTCATACTTGACCAGAGCCCCTTCATAGCCCCTTGAATGGAACAATCTGTTGCCCTCCTCTTTCAAACCCTGCGCCATATGGACAAAGACTTGCGTGTCTTCTTGGAAGATTGTAGGAGCGTGCTCGCTCGATCTGTTATGCTTGGATTTGGGATTAGTAACTCTCCTGCCTGAACCCTTGGTTTTCTTTGCAGTAGGCTTGCCCATTTCCAATTATCAAGGAGGTAGAGAAACCCTAATCCTGCGACAGGGAGTCCACCTCTCCTTCTCTAACCAACCAAAACAACCACCAAATGCTAACGGAGATGAGATCTACTCGAAGCGCCTTAGGAATCAACGCAGCCCTAACAGTTTCACGGAGATTACGAGAAAAAGGAACGAGGCGAAAACTTATCTCGGCCAACGCTGCGGTGCGGAAACCCTCTTCCTCCTCCTCCTCCTCCACAACGATCGATCGATCGATCGACGGTCCGATCCTTCAGGTCTAAGTGCCGTCACGGGAAAGGTGGCTTGGGGAAGACGGAAAGGGGAGGTTTCTTCGCGACCGCGGCGCGATCGCGTGGTGTGGGGAGAAGGAATCGAGGGCGGGCGGCCGCTCCCGAGATTCGTGTGGAGCCATCGGGTGCGAGATGTTGCAACAAATTTTCATTTATTCTGAGTTCAATGGCACGCAAAGACGAAACTTGAGACTTCAAATAACAAAACTACTGTAACGAGCACATTTATTAAAAATTAATTTACTTTTTTATATATATAAGATATTCAACGGCTAACATGATTTTAATTAAAAAAAAAATGTAGAGAGATATGATTTTCAATGTAGCGACTTAAAAACAATGAATTGGAATGTCTGGGACAGATATCTGGTGCTCGGATGTGTGGGAGAGGTATCTAAGAATATGCAGGATAAGAGTTGTAAGTTATCAAATTGAGTTTAACTTTGGGATAAATATTAATCAAGAACAAATTATTAAAAGGGTATTATTGACTTATTTTTACTATTTAAAAAAATGATCCTCTCTGAAATTGAAAAACGTGATGAATTGATGATGTAACTCTCCTGTTATAACATAAGGAATGTTAGTATTGGGTCAGAAAAAGATTTTTGACATTGACCCTTAGACGCTTAGTTAGTGATCGATTCGGGAGAAAATAGTGAAAATAAACTGTAGCAAAGGATGTGTGTAAATATGAAGAATCGCATGTCTTTTCCTGTATATAAAAATCTCTTTTATTGTGTTACTATTACGTTATGCACACATCTCAAAGTCTTAGTATGTTTTCCAAAACTTTATTTAAGAAATGACATGTCATAAAATACTTATAATACTTTTACTTAAACGAGCGCACAAATTTATGTGATTTGACATGTAAGAAATTTTAGAGCATAATTTGTCGATAGGATATTCTCTATCATTTATAGTGTAAATTTTCAAAAAAGTACAATATGACAGGTATATGAATCTCGCTGAGGTCGATCGGTCGTCACTCGATCGAGAGATTGTCAAATCGATCTTACAAAATATAATCAACAACTCGTTCTTCACTCGACCCTTCCTTTTGTCGAGAGATGCAATATGCCCGATTGACTCTTAGGTCCGATCGGATAGGACGGTGAGCCGGGTAAATTAGTACTTAGCTTCAAACCTTATATGCAAGTTGTAAAGGACGACCACTTGAGAGGTCTAATCGACCTTCATGTCCGACTGACAAGGCGAGTCTTGCTCGACCAATCCAACTTGGTCAATAATTTCAGATCCATCCGACCATATGATTTTAACCACTTAACTTTGACCTTTACATTAATTAGTTCTTATTTTGACTTGTGTTTTTTGAAGTTGTATCTAAAGCTTACATTAATTAGTACAGACGATGAACATATGATATTTCTAGCGTAATGATCAAGGGTCGATTCTCAAGAATTGACGATCTAGAGTTTACCCTACCATGCGTATGATGCTTGTGTACCTATATGTATCTCCCTCTATATTTATGGAACCGGCACTAGGGGATCGTTAATGTAGCGGATCTACATTTTTTTAGGACGTTTATCAAATAAATTAGTAGCACAGTTTATACACTCTCAAATATAAAAGATCAAATCCTCTATCCCCAAAATCTTAATCCCATATCCCACTCGTCGCCCCAACCCATCGCCGATGGCCTCCGACCGTCAGCCCAATTACAACTATGCCTTGGAGGGAAGATGAACCTAGGGGGATCATTGCTATCTAAGTTCTTGCTTAGATCCAACCGGATTCCAGCGTGAATCGCACCGACAAAGATCCTCCTGGATTCGCCTTCCCCCAAAGTTTAGTTCTAATCAGTTGGGGTCAAAAGTGGGCTGAGACGACAAGTTAGATACATGGATAGAGAATTTTGGGACAGAGGATCCCATCTCCAAATATCAACCTCCAAAATATTTGTCCCTCCTAAACATTTGGTCCTCCCAAGTAAACACATCTTTAAAGTCATCCCACTTTCACTTTGCTTCCTCGATATTATTAAGATTTTAATTAAAGCATGCGGATTTTAAAACGACACGCGCCCGAATTCTATTAGAATGGCTCATGGGACCCACATAGATCCCACAATCGCTTCCCATTTCGATGCACCAGGAGGCATTTGAACCCCTTCCGTTGTCTTCCTACTCGCATATTTCGGTTTGCCTCGCCAGATCTCGCCGGGCGCTCTTTGTCGATGTCTCTGGCATAGATCGGAGTCTCCAGGTGATCCCTTGGCGCTTCGATCGGTCTCCCTTGCTTTCGGAATGCTCTCGATGCTTGGCTGTGCCCTTTGATCTATCGATCGCTTTCTAGCGCCTTTTTTTTTTTTAATGAAATCTCGTTGCATCTGCCTAAAGATTTGAGTCTTGCAGTTCCGAATCGACTCTCTCTGCATTATTTCCAACGCTGTCTTTTGTTTCAGGATTCCGATTTTTATTGCCCCAATTAAATTTTTGTTTTTGGTGAAATTTGTCCCCTTTTTTGTTCTTGCCGGACTTCCATTGTGTTCCAGCTAGATTTATTCTCTTGTCGCGTAATGAAGCAGTGTGTTTCATACCGTCGTAATCTATAAAACTCGATTTGGTTTTCAGTTCGACTTTTTTAAGAATGAAATAGAAAATATATGAAATCGCTGAGAAAGTATTGCCAGATTGTTGGGTGCACCCCGAGAACTTCTATTAATTACACTATTCTTTTGTGGAAGAAAAATACTCTTGCAGTAGTAGCGAATGATCCGATGTTTATATTTGCTTACTTTCGGGTTCTGTCCTTTCTCACAACAAAAACAATTCATTCCTAGAGATAAGCTTCATGAGGCTATTTGTAGAGAAACCTTTATCTTAGTTTGCTAAATGACACATTCAATTCACTCATTTAATTTTTAATAAAGACACATTCTGATGATTTTAATGCAGGGTAAGAGAACGTTGGTGATCAAGTTCTGTTGAAGCAAAGATGAGCAGTCATGATGATCGCGAGAGATCTACAAGTAACAAAATTTTGTTATTGTTATTTCAATGTTCGTCTTTTAATTAGAACAGCCTATTGTTTTACCATGAACAGATACCAACTGAGATGCCTGCATACAAAGTTTTCCAGATATACGAGACGTCCTTAAACTGAAGAAGCAATTTATCAGACTTTCTTTTGATTAGGAAATGTTCTTGCCTCTTAAATAGTCTGTAAACTTAGCAAAAACAGATGCTTCTTGCATTTACAAAATATCACAATCTATAAATGCTAACAGCATTGCAGATTTCATCTTTGTTTATCACCCTTACTAAAATATTCAAAACAGATGCACAACAATAACAAGTTTTTTTCTAAGTGAAGTCGGCTATACGGATCCTTGGGCTCGATCCCCTATTATATTATCATCTATATTTTAATGAATTTTATCACGTGCCCTTTTAAAAATACTTCCATCAAGATATATATAGAATACTAAGGATTCAAACTACATTTTGTTATTCTCCTAATAGGTAATACGAGGAAGCTGAAGGGGTTGATGCTTAAAAGTGACAACCGGATTTGTGCAGATTGTGGTGCCCCTGATCCAAAGTGGGCGTAAGTTGCATGCTAGTTTCAAATCCATCTCGTTCCAATTCCTTTATGTACTCAAGGACAGAATATAACCAAAAACAATTTTGGAACAGAGATCTGTATATCAGTATTTTACCTTTCACATTAATAATCAAAGTACCCACAAGGTCAAGATGCCTCTCCCCCAAGGTTTCATTAACTTCAAAATGCCCACCATTGTTTCCACTAAATTACCACTCAAACTGCTTGTTGGAGGATATTTTGACATTAATAAAACATCGGGAGACATTTTGATAGTGGCCCTACATTGTAATTACAGATCTCAAGATCGTAAAGCTTGATATAATTTTTTATTTTTTTATTTGGTTTTTACAGATCATCAAACATAGGGGTGTTCATATGTTTGAGTTGCAGTGGTGTACACAGAAACCTTGGCACACATATCTCAAAGGTACTGTTTAATGACAATTCTTGTTTTTTCTGCATTTAAATCTTATGCAAAATAACATTTCTCACCTGAATCTGATACATCTAATCTGTGTGCGCGCGCACACACTAAACCAAATCAAATGATGAAATTATTTTCATTTTATTTCCTGTACATTCCTCTGTTTTCTTCTGTGATTCAGGTTCTATCAGTAACCCTAGATAAGTGGTCCGATGAACAAATTGACTCTATGATAGAAGTTGGTGGAAATTCTTATGCCAATACCATTTATGAGGCTTTTCTTCCAGAAGGATATCCCAAACCTAATGCACACTCCAGTTATGAAGAGAGGGCAGAATTCATAAGGTACTTGGTATTCATAGTGATCTCTGGTTTCTCAAATGATGAGTGAGTGCTCATACTAGAAGACAATTCAATTTTTGAGTTGACAGGGCCAAATATGAGAGGCAAGAATTTTTGAAACCAGGTCTGCGAATTCTTCCTTCAAAAATATCTTCCAATCCCGAACACGATAATGTCTGTTCAGAAAGTTCATCTAATGTGGTAAAAACTAACGTCCTGCAATTATGAAATGTTGTACCACAAGAAGCATATACTCTACATGTTACTTTAATAGCATGGTCTCGGTTCGGTTTCAGGTAGGGATGGTAGAGTTCATCGGCATACTGATTGTCAAAGTAAGTAAAGGCACTAATTTAGCAATAAGAGATGTGCGAAGTAGTGATCCATATGTTGTTTTGACTCTCGGACAGCAGGTAAATTTAAACCCTTTTGCAAGTCATATTCAATAGATAATATGTTTCCAGCAAGTAATTATGTCAATACATAATATGTTTCTCCATAAAGTGATCTGCTATTATCTAAGGATTGATTAGAAGATTAATCTTTTTCCAGAAGGCTAAAACATCTGTCATTAAGAGCAATCTGAATCCTGTTTGGAATCAGGAACTTAAGTTATCAGTTTCTAAAAACTATGGGGCGCTAAAAGTCGTAAGTTAATCCTCATATTTGATCAATGAACTTTTGTATCCTATATATACACACGCGAATGCTTCCTAGAAATGTTCATGTAAGATTTTTGTTCCACAAACAGCAAATATTTGATAACGACCTGATTTCCTCTGATGATCTGATGGGCGAAGCTGAGGTGGACCTCCAACCGATGATTACAGCAGCCATGACGTTTGGCGATCCCGACTTGCTCACCAATATGCAAATTGGGAAGTGGCTGCAATCCAATGACAATGCCCTCACAAAAGACAGCATCATCAATATAGTTGATGGGAAGGTCAAACAAGAAGTGTCACTGAAGTTGCAAAAAGCTGAGTGTGGAGAGATTGACCTAGAACTGGAATGGATTTCTCTGACCCAGTAAATCTCAAGTTCATACAATGTTTACTTCGACCAAGTCTTGTTTAGCCACCCTATTTTGTTTCATGCATATCAATCTTTTTGCAATGTTTGTGGGCGAACAACGAATTATGTTGTCTATATCGAAGATAAACTTGATAAAGAAAATGGAGATGTCTCTACTTCCCAAAAGGAAGGTCTGGTCTCTCTCTCTCTCTCTCTCTCTCTCTTTTTTGATGAAACTAGTTTTCTAGGGGAAGAAAAATCTGTTATTACAATAAGATTTGTTCGCACTTTGTTGATTGCACAAACTCTATTATTCTTTTGAGAGCAATTATACATTTGTATGTTTATAGCTTTTGCAGAAATACCTTGTTATAGCTGGCATCAAAGTACTAGTGGAACAATTGCATGATAATTAAATTGATAGCATGATTATTTAACTTTTTTTTAGTATTTTATGAAAATCAAAAATCAAAATCAAAATGTCACGTTCAAGAGATGTAATCCTAAGCAATATAGAGAACTACACAATTGGGAAAAGTTGATTTTTCTCGGTTTCGATGAAAAGCAAAACAAAATCAATAGCAAGATTATTAATTCCCAACCTGCAAAATGTCTCGTAAGGTCTGTTTAAACTTTCCCATGCAAAGGCAGCTACAATAGGATAGAATGCTCTCCATAATTTATCTATATATATATTTTATCATGAAACCGACGATACTAAAACCGGATGAACGATATCACTTTTTACAACAAAAAAGAAAGCTGTCTACTTATAGAATTAGTCGAGTAAAACTTAAACACTTAGATTAACCCAAAAAAAAAATATAAACGAAGGGGATTGATTCAACCACCAAATGCACTCCTGTGACTCACCAAATTGTACCTATTTCACAACCTGAAATGATCGAGGTCAAGGTTTCATTTGCGTGAAAAGTGTATCACAACAATGTGTGTCCCAGAATCTCAGCGTTCTAACCGGCTTAAGCTACGTGTTAAGAACCATCACAAGTGTGCAAACCACCATGTGAATGTTAATATGAATTCCACACGTTATAAAAAGTGTTAACGGATAAACATAAGGTATTTTTGACCAAGTAGGAAAAGATCAAGCACAACTACAGCTCATCTGACATATTAAACGAGCAAGAAAGTGCAGTGGATCTTGCAGACAAAAATGGATAACTGCCTCTTTTTTGTCGGCCACTGTACAACGAACAGCATCTGTTAAAACTTCTGTGATTAGTCTATCCAGCCACCAGAATTGCCTCGACCGGAGGAAGATGAATGTGGTCCAGGTGGAAATCCAGGGAAGTTAGCTTGGTCCCTCCTTGCTCCATGGATGTTGTAGTCATATGGATCACTTCTTCCAGGAAACTGGCCGAACGGGACCTGACTAATGGGCCTTGCATAGTTTGTCATATCAAGATGTGGAGCATACCGATCCATTACTGACAATGCAGGGCCATAGGAAGGGGGAGTGTATAGATGAGAATGTCTGAAACCTGCATCTGAAACAACCATGGAGTTTCTATCTCTCTGCAACCATTCATTCTGATCTTGGGAACCATATAACCTTATCTGTGCCCGTATATCGGACTCTGATGACGTACCATACCTGTGAATCTCATTGAAATAAGTATTCATACTCAGGGGGTCTCTATTATCATGATGTGTTGGCCGTATTTCTGCGGTTTGAGCTCCATAATCATAGTGACCAACCCCACCACTTTGCCAGCTATGTTGATTGCGATTGAACATATTTTCTCCGGCTGCTGGGGATGTGTACTTCCTAGCAATATCATCAATGTTGTCATTCACAAGATTTTTGGAAATGTCATTACCTCCTGCTTTAACAGAAAACTCTACTCCAGAAGTAAAATGTGAGTCTCTTTCCGGTGGAGCTACAGATGATGGTTCTAACGGAAGATGACTTGGCGTATTTCTATTCTGATCGGGTGAGATGCTCATGTCTGATAACTCAACATCGTTCTTCCTCTCTTCCTGCGCCTGACCCTTTTTCTTTCGTCTCCTTTTACGAGAAACAGTGCTAGCATGCCCGGGAGAGATCTTTCTCTTGGTACTATCAGAGCTTTTATGATTTTCATCTCTAGCTTTTTTCTCTTCTAACGTGGCATCCCTCACCAAAATTTCAGCTTCCATATGGCCCTCTGCTGGAAGACTATATACTGGCTTCTCTGATAAAATTTCTTTTCCGAATGGAGGCCCCTGGTCTTCAACTATGTGTCCCTGGCGTGCAGCTATTCTTTTGTGCTTCACTGTCCAATCATCACGGCTCCACAGATACAATGGAGGTGGACTCAAATTCCATTGTTCCAATTGATTATCATTCACATCAACAGAGCCGGGCAAGTAGAATGACTGAAGAAGAAAGATTAGATACAGGTCACTCAAGGTCATAAAAGGCATTCTCATGCTTTACACCAGACAATCCAGATGTCTACATACCTTGCCTGAGAGACTCTGACTATCTTCCCATATTAAATCATATTTACTTTGTTTCTTATCAAGTCTGTTAATAAGGAGAAAATGAAACATTACACCAGAAATTTACTCCAAAGATAATATCAAAAAGAAAAATACACAGAAAGAAGATGATACCAAAAAAGTAAAAGTTGAAACAAGATAATAAGGATTAAAGATGGGCAAAATTCAAAAGGGCAGCCCTTTTCCAAAATAACATCAGAAGGGTGTTTCATCCTATACTTCATCCCAATATGGGCATTATTCCAGCACTATTTTAGCACGTTTGGTCAAAACTATTACAGTGTAGAGCAAAATTACTTTAATTAAGTCAAAATCACTACACATGCAACATTGTTGTATCAACAATACACTTATTTCAACTTGGTCAAAATTGCTCACAGTTCAATCTTGTAGCAATTTTAGTCAAAACTATTACACGTACCAGTTTTGACCTACGTAAAACAGTGTATAACAGTTGACCAAAATTGCTCGTAGCAGTTTTAACCAACACAGCTACAACAATGCTGGAACAAGGATATTTTGGATGAAAAAAGGGATGGAGTGCCCTTCTGATATATTTTCAATATGTGGCACCCTTTTAACAATAACAAAAATAAGGGGCTCCCTTCTGATTTTTGCCCATTAACAAATGTACCTTTCAGTCTCCTTCGGAACTATAAGAATAACCAGCTTCGGCTTGAACTTTAGTGCATGATCTATGAACTTATTGGCAAGCGCTGCTTTAACACCAAAAGGGGGGTTGAGACCCATGATCTGTTTCAAAGATTTAAGTAACTCGACAAATGGAAAGTAATACAGCTTTTGCTGAGCTATACTTGATAGACATATGATGTGTTTTTAATAAAGAGTATTTACTTTTGGTATTATAACATTATTACTTCATTTAGTATGAGAATAAGTACTCTTCTAGGTTTAGGAAAATCTTGTCAATGCTTTAAGTGGGAGACAGGTGAATTTGATATGACAACATAGCCTCCCTTCCCCTCTTGAAAATCCAGACTTCCCCCATCTCCACCTTCTTTCCCCAACAGTCACTCTTTCTCACTCCCCTTTTCCTTCAACAATGAGAAAGTATCATTTCTCTCTACCCTCTCTGTTAGCTAATTTAGCAAACACCATGAAGCCCTGACTTAGCACCTCCCTCTCAAGCACAAACTTGTTCGTATGATCATTGCACTAGACCACAAACTAGGAGTAATCCTAGCAATCATGTGTTTATGCACTTTGTCACCAGGACACACCTACATATCCGATTGAGAACTCAAAGCAGCCCCTACAACCCTACCACATCCACACTACTTCCTGTGCCCCACCCACAAGCTCATCTTTGCCTTCGATTAGCATATGCACATCTCAAATTACAATAGCTACCTGTTCCTTCATAATAACTTCTAATCCAACACCCTATATGATTGGTTGTCACAATCTTACACGCCCTAATAGGAAAGGAACGAAGGACCAATATCAAGTTGGAGTGTTACCCAAGTGAAGCTCTGACAGTGAACCCTTCATGTGCGCAAATAGCCTCAATTGACTCACTATAAAAGGATACCTTCTTGGACCTGAACCAGTTTCATTTCGAGCATAAAAAATGCATGAACCAAAGCCCGACCTTATTTTACAAGAAAAAAGTCCTAACTAAAAAATATTCAGGCGGGTTCTGATTTCAGCCTTTTCAGGTTTCTGGATTTTTCAGAATTTTTGAACGTTTTCTTTTAGGAATTTTAGGTTTTATACTTGCAAAATTTTAGGTTTTATAAAAATTGTCACTATATGGTGAGGATAAAATACAATTAATGCACAGATCATTTATTATTATTTTTGTCTTCATTACCACTTTATAATTAATAACTATATAATATATAATTATATATTCATATGTATAATTACATAAATAACTAACTGGCTTGAGTCAGTTTCTTCTAGTTTTATATAAAAACCGAAAGACCTAACCCAAAGCCAGAATACATTTCACGTCTTCAAAATCCAAACAAAACACCATTAAAACCCAAGAAAACCTCAAGTTTTGGTTTGGTTCTTTTTTTCATTCAATTCAGGCTGGATATTTCTAATTTTTTCCAAGACCTACTTAGAGAATGTCTCTCTTCTAGCATCATCCTCATTCTCTTGAGTAATATTTTTCCAACAATATTAACACCATCACAAAGATAAGTATTTTTCTTGCAACCCTTCATGATTTATCACTTTGTCTATAAAAACTTCAGAATCCTAGGGTATCCTTAATTTGAGCAAATAAAGGAAGAAGATATAAATTCAAGAAGATTTTTCATCATGTCTGGCAATCAACTATTTTGAAGATCTAGATCATTGCATTCATGAAAACCCTCGACCATTATAATAATATTCCATTGTTATGTCAGTTTATTTTTCCATTAGTATTTAACAAGTTGGACATAGATAATAACTATACTCCAACTTGAGAGAGTGCTAGTTCCCATATGAAGTATTTATTTTTTGGGTATTTGGTCAAATCCTATACGTGGTGTAATAGTTTTCTTTTAATTACAATAGCATAATTATATTCTTCTAAAATTGTGAAATATCTTACCAATTTTGATCCAGTCGGCAATTCATGTGGTTTCACAGTCATCCAGTCTCTTCTTTCAAAATTGAAATCATTCTGTGAAAAACAATCATTGGTAAGTCGTACAAGAAACTTAACATAGCAATACAAATAGATATTCAAGTCGGCAAACGATTCCACTACATAAAGAAAATGAAAGAGAAGAATATACTTTTGTAATAATTACTTGAGAAGTGTTTCTGTAGCCATTCCTAACCAAATTAATCCAAACAGGGCATTTTTAAATTGCATTCAATCTAAACTAGTTTCGTCTAATTGCAAAAACAATCTCCTCTCTCCAAGCAAAGAGCTTTTTTCCATGACTCAGTGCAAGCAAATCAAACAAATGCCGGAACAACTTTTAGGTCACCAAGGTTTAGAATGGGCAGCAGCACAATTCTAAATGTTACTCCAAACTAGAAACCAATGTATGATGGAATTTTGCACAAGGTAAAAGAATCTTAATTGTGATCAATTAGATTATGAAAATTTTCTATCAATCATGGCATCCTCCCTGTTCGTGTTTTCTCATTATCTTTTCCTCCTCAGAACATATTATAGTGCAAAGAAGTTCAAATTGATCAACATAGCTCAATGAACCATAAATTCTGAAGAACAGAATAATGATTCTCAATGAACCATACATTCTTTCTAGTTCATCACAATTCAGTAAGTTCTGATGTTAACAGACCCAACTGGTTGGCTGGTTGGGTCTAACATAGCTTCTTTATTATTATGCATAGTAAGTCTAAGGTTAAATTTCACTTTTCTTATTCTGATAGATTATAGTAAGCTACTGAGTGACTTCTATATTTCTAATGTGACATATAAGCTGTAATACGATAATGGTACTCATGTTATATCCTAAAAAGAAAATTATTTCTCCATCAGCACTACAAAAGGCAAATTACCAACACACATAGCATGTGCACATGCAAGGGTAGGCAAATAAGAAAATCTACCTATTTTTGTAAGATGCATTCCATGGATTTCTCCATCTTGGGATTGTACAATAAAACCTGACTTTAAACCTAGTCTAGTTGTGTGAAGTGCTAACTAGACCTATGCCAAAACAATTTCTCAAGCTACATTACCTTTTGCCCAGCTTACAAATAACTTGCTGCATCAAACAAACATTAAAATTAATGAATGTTCTTTAACTAAAAAATGAAAATGCAGGACATACAACATTTAACAAAAAGAGAGAACAAAATCACTTAAAGAGTAAAATTGGCCCAGCACATGTAGCCAAGCAAAGATATATTTAGGACCCGAAACTACTATAGTTTATGAAAGCAGAGGTATCTCAAAGAAGTCTTTGAAAATCTTTGAGATTTGAGGAATAAAACATGAAGTGACATGCCCACAATTATATAAACATAGGTAGAATACATATCAGAGCAAGTACATATTACAAAGATCAAAAAAGAAAACTGAAGAAGACATTTTTATTTTTCACTTCTTACCTTCGGTTGTATGATATCATAGTTCTTGAAATTGCATTTCTTTCCAGCAGAATCAAGCTTTTCTTTCATTAAAATGCTGAAATCATTAGCACCACAGCAGAAATCAACCACCTGGAGATAAGCTTACACATTAAAGAGGTGACTTGTTTTAGGAGGGGATCTATCATTCTATGCTGCAATAATAAATTAAGCCATCAGAATGGCAATACATATTAGTCTTCACAATTTTGTAGCTGTGGCTAGAAGGACAAAGATTATAGGGAAGATCATCTTCTCATAAAACAAATTAAACTAAAGGTGCAAACAATATAATTTATACATAGCAGAAATTTCAACAGATGGAGTCATACAAACAAAGGTGTACATATTACAGTCAGACTCAGTTTTATTTTAAAATTATTATCACCGTATCCTTAAAATTAGGTCTCCATAAAGCCTACAAAATAAGAGCCTAGGTCAAGGGAAAGTTACCTAGGAGGGGATAAATGCCACAGGCCATGCTAGATTGGGGGTCCATGACAGCCTGGTTGTCACTATATTTGCGAGGTATTTCTTTCTAAATAGATTTTACAGCCCACTCTACCGAAGAAGCATATGATGATAATTTCATGCATTTAAAAAGATTTCATTAAACTAAACTATATAATCAGTGTGAGCATAATCAATATCTATCTCCAACTCGAGGAGTGCTAGACTAGTTTATGATAACTTGCTGAACTATTTTACTCATTACTTAATTACTTGTTTCTTCTATGTATAGGTTCTATTCATAACAGTCTTATGTCAAGTTGCAACAACGGCATGATAACTTTCCCCATGAAGGGAACCCACATCAAAAGTATAGTCATATTAAAGTAGAGAAGTAAAATTATCCAAATGTAATCATTTCAAGGTGGTGGATCTCTCTTTCTATGAGCATGTGATAACAACCCATACATCGTGTCACTACATTGACAATTCTAGAGCAAAATTTAAGCCACCAACATATAAAATTAGCAGAACTACTTCCCAAAATCTTGCTCAAATCCATAAGCTAACTTCAAGACTGATTACATCTTTCTGAATGAAATAAAGGTAAACTAAGAGTTAATAAAATACTATCTTCATAACTGCAACGACCAACAAGAAACTTACCGTATCACCATCCTGAACATACCACTGCATTTTATCTACAATCTACATGAAAAGAGCAGGTTAATGAGGACAAAAGAAAGTACCATCGACATAATGAAGTAAATAACATAGGAAGGAAACCCAGTAATTATCCACTTAATGACATAAAAAAATCAGACATGTAGATATTTTGCATTATAAAGGTAGGAAGTTAATTATTGATCTGAATCACTAAAACTGCACACGTACACAAACCCACAAGAATTAACTCCAATGTTATTAGTTTACATTAATAATCTCAGGTATTAGCTGTACTAAATTTACAATAGAATATCGAATCCAGATAATATTTTCTTGTAATAACTTGCTCAAAGAACATGGAAATGTGATTTTCTCCAAGGAGGTGATAATCTCAGAATAATAACTAGTTACATGGTGTAAAAATTACTAGTTCCTATAAAAATTATACATAATAAAACATAGAACTAAAATACATTATTTGATAGCATACACACAAAATGCAATGTATACAACAACAATAACAACAACAACAAAGTCTTATCCCATTAGTGGAGTTAACTACATAATGCAAGACAAAAATTTTGTATTCCCGCTATGATGTTCGAATTAATATGTTAAAATAAAATCTGTATTATGAAATATATACACACACATACTTTTATGCTCCTTTACGGTAATTTAATAGTGGGAGACAAAAAAAAATCCAATAACACCATCTCATCAATTGATGTAGCCATTTAACTTAATATTTACATATGTCAATTAGATAGAAATTCATAATCAAACCAAACATGCCAATTAATAGGTAGATGAAGGAATGCAATATAATGTATTTATATAAATGTAGAAGAATAAAATATCACTTTATGATGCTACGAACAAAAGATAAGAGTTGCAAAGAAGAAGATGTTAAGTTGGATGTGTAGACATATAAGGATGGAGATAATAAACGAGAACATTAAGAGAGAAAGTCGGGCTAATGTCTAATAAGGGAAAACTTCAATCCAATAAATGTCCTAATTAGGAAGATATGAGACCATCATAAATACTCATATTAATAGAGGAAGAGGGAGACAAAAGAAACATAGTTAGCAATAACAAAACAAGATAAAATTTATTTAAATATAGATGAGGATATACTAGGAGATTGAGATTTGAGGCGTAGGAGAATCCATATAGCTAATTCCAATTAGTGGGATAAAGGCTTTGATTGTTATTATTGTTCAATTATACTATTTAAGATTTATTGATGTTGTTGTTCAACAATACTACACAACCTTTAAGATGTATTTGATTCACTAAAAATTAGTTTTTTCCTTGCATCATGAAAATAAAAATGTTAACAAAAAAAAAGCTATTTATTAGTCTTATTTTGACTCCTTAAGAGGAAAAAAACGACGAGTGCACGAATCTTCTGCTAATGTGGGTTTTAGGGAAAGAAAATAAATGATATTCTCACGCAAAGGTTAATCAGTGATTCTTAGAAACAAGAAAAAAATAATCTGTTTCTTAGAAACAGGAAAAAAATAATCTATTTTTATTTGATTCACGTATTTCTTGAAATTTTGTTAACATTTATATATTCATAAACAATCTAGTTTTATGAAGATATATGTGTACTTGATGAAAAAAAAATCTAGCTTTATTGCTTTCGATAGAGCTTGATAGGTAATGGTTTCCATGCAGTAAAAATCATGTAGTAGAAATACAACAACAACTAAGTTTTATTCCACTAGGTGGGCTTGCCTATATGGATCATTCTACATCATTGGGCTCTTATCCCCTAATATATCATTATCTATACTTAAATAAATTTTATCTTATTTTATTGTTGCTAACCAAATCTTTTTTTATTTTCCTCTTCCTCATTTGATGTGTGTATTTGTCATAGTTTCATATCACCTAACCGGAGCATTTATTGATCGTCTAAGTCCATGTCTATACAAACTTAAACGCATCTCTCGGAGTTTTCCTTCAATAGATGCAACTCCAACTTTCTCTCAAATTCTCTCATTTCTTATTTTGTCCATCCTCGTATGTCCACACATCCACAACATCCTCATCACTGCAACTCTTAGTTTCTGCTTATGTGTTCCAGTTATAGTCCAACATTTAACGTCATATAACATAACAAATCTAAACGTCATTTTGTAGAATTTCCCTTTAAGTTTTAAAGGTACTTTCCAATGACATAAAACACCCGACACCCGACATCTGACGCCCTCCTCCATTACAATCATCCTGTTTGTATTATATGTAAGACATCTCTATCAGTCTCTCCACTATTTTGCAAATATGATCTTAAAAACCTAAAGTTCTCAATTCTATACAACTCGTTATCTCCTATCTTAACAATTATCTCATTATGTCTAATATTGTCAAACTTAAATTTCATATATTCTGTCTATATTCTACTTAGCCTAAAACCTCACTTTTTGTATTTTCTACCAAAATTTTAGTTTAGCATTTACTCCTTCATACGGGTGTCAAAAATGAATTCGACCCGTCAACCCTACCCGAGTCGATCTGAAAAAAATTAAGTTCGGGTTGAAGGTTTTGGGATTGATTTAGTTTTGGGGCAGGTTTGAGTTGACCCCGATTGACCTAAATTTAGTGTTTTTTTTGTTTATATCAAATTTTAGATGTTTTATGTATATAAATAACATAATGTAGTATAACAATGATAAAATATTGAGATAAAAGTAAAGAATTATAGGAAAATAACAGAAACAAAAAAAATTTCAAGTTGGACGAGTTATTCGGGTTATCCAGGTTCAGGTTTAGGATTTTCGAGTTGAGTTCAGGTTTGGGTTGGGATTTTTTTTGAAAATTGATCTTTAACTCGACCCGAATCCACCCAACCCACCAGAATTGACACCCCTACCTTCACATGTTTCATCTACCAAAACAATATCATCTGTAAATAATATGCACCACAATACTGTATTTTGAATGTGTCTCGTGAGTTCGTCAATGATTAATGTAAACATATAGGGACTTAGAGCTAATCTTTGATGTAACCTTATCTTTATTAAAAATATTTCAGTTAATCCGCCTAAAGTCTTTACTCTAGTCATTAGATCATCATACATATCCTTAAATAGTTCAATATATACTGCTAATACCTTGTTTTTCTAGAATTGTCCATATAATTTCTCTTGGGACTCTATTATAATTTTTTCTAAGTCAATGAATACTATACGTCGATCGTGCTTTTGCTTTTGATACTTTTCAATTAATTGCCTGAGAAAATGTATAGCTTTTATTCGCAACCTTCGAGGTATAAACCCAAATTGATTTTCAGTGATCGTGATCTCCTTAATCTTTTTCCTTTCTCTTTCCTAAAGTTTCATGGTATGACTCATTAGTTTAATACCCCTATAATTTGTACATTTTTGTACATCTCCCTTATTTTTATATAAGATAATTAGAGTGCTTACTCTCCATTTAAATAATTTTGTAAATCATTCAATATATTATTTACTTAGAAACTTCTATACATCTACGGAATATCATCTAGTTTAACGGATTTTTCATTTTACATCTCATTTAAAACTTGTTCTATTTTGACATTTGAATTCTATAATAAAAATTTAAATTTCTATATTCATTTGACCTGTTTAAATTACCTAAGTTAAGTTGTTATCTAAACCTTCATTAAAAAATTAATAAAAATATCACTTCCACCACTCTTTTATTTCTCCATTTATACCCTATTGCATTTATCTTTAATACATTTTATTTGGATAAGATCTCTTGTATTCCTCTCTCTCACTTTAATTATTCTATAATGTCTCTTTCCCATAAATTTGGTATCCAATTTTTGATATAACTGTTCCAAAGTTTCTTCTTTGCTTCATTCACTACTTTTTTAGCCTCCCTGACTTTCTTAGCCTCTGTATAATTTTTAAAGTTTTCCTCATTCTTACATATATATAAATAATTTCTTATAGGTTATTCTTTTTTCCTTCATTTTTTCTTGTACTTTCTCGTTCCACCACTAAGATTCCTTACTTGCTTGGTGGTGCATGCCCATTTGACTCACCGAGTACACTCTCAGCTACTACTTTCAACTTTGATACCATCTTATTCTATGTTGTATTAAAATCACCGTATATTTCACCAAATATTTAGTATTTCTACCTTCTCCTTAGATATATTTTTCTTTCCATATTTTAACTTCCACCACTTAATTCTAGAAGTCGTGTATATTCCTTCTATTGATACTATAATTGAGGGGTATATCCAACACTACTAAACTATGTTGGATAGTTAAGTTTTCTCCAAGGATAACCTTGTAATCTTTACAAATCTTTCTATCCCTCTTCCTAACCATAAGAAAGTCAATTTGTGATTTATTATTCCCACTTTTGAAAATGACCAAGTGTTTTTCTTTTTTCTTAAAAAAGATATTATCTAGTATAAGGTCATATGCTATCGTAAAATCTAATATAATTTTCCCTTCTTCATTTCTTGTTCCAAACCCATAACCTCATGCACCCACTCATATTCTTGATTTTTCACTCCGACATGATCATTTAGATCGACTCCTATTAAAATCATTTCATTTGACGGAATGTTTTGTAATAGTTTATCTAGGTCGTTCCAAAACCTTAATTTGGTATCTTCATTTAATCCTACTTGAGTTGTATATATGTTAATTACGTTCATAGTTTCTTTCGTCACTACTATCTCGAGAGCTATAATTCTATCCCCCTTTCTAACTGCTACAACTTCATTCTTTAATGAACTATTTACAAAAATACTCACTCTATTTCTTGTTTTATTCTTTCTTATGTATCATAACTTAAAAATCGAGTTCTCTATCATTTTTGCCTTCTCGGCAACTCATTTTGTCTCTTGTACATACAAATACTAATTCTTCTCCTAATCATCATATCTACTACTTCTATTATTTTATAGTGAGTTTCTTCTATGTTTCATGTTCCAAATCTTAAACTATTAGTTTTCCTATTATATTTGTTCTTATCCAACTTATGGTGTGAGAACTCAGGCATGTTTAACATTACACCCAAGTTCTCATAGAGATGTAGCGGTCCTTACTGATATATTACGGTCGGATCTTGCAACACGAAGTCTTACATATTCACCACTACACCCGAATTTTAGAGATATAGCAGTCTTTGCCAAGACATTATAGTCAGACATTATAGCAGTCTTTGCCAAGACATTAGCACAATAATTTAATTGATTCATTCATTGAACATTTGTCATAATTTAACATTGGATGGTAATCTAATGTCACCCTCCTTTATTCGGGCTTGAAACATTTGTGATAGTTCCAAATCATATAGTAGAAATAGCATTTAAAATAGATGTAGATAGATGTAGCAAATGAAATATCGTTCCGTGCCACCTAGCACGGATGGTTTTTACCGTTCCGTCGAAGGCAAAACCAGCACGTCACGGGCGATCGTCACGAGCAGCAAGGATGCATTGTCGGACGCTTCCAGTGTCACCGGAGGCGTCATGGGGCACCTGAAACTTCGCAGGCGCCGAAGGCGTCACGATGCGACATTTCTAGCATTGCCAGAAGAGTTGCGGAACACTTCCAGCGCTGCCGAAAGCTTCAGGGGACACTTCTAGCATACGCGGGCGTTAAGGCGTTTAGGTTTAGGGTTATAAGGCGTTTAGGTTTAGGGTTACTATGCAAAATTAATATTCCAATTTAAATAAATTAAACAATTCCTACTTAAGTGTGATATTTGAAATAAATTTTCAATAACCTTAATAAAATTATCTCAATAAAATATAACAAATATATTTTAAATTTAAAAAAATAAAAAAAAAATTATTAAATAATATTCTGAAATTGTTTTTAATGTTTTATTTTTTTAAAATTCTAAAAAAATTTAAAAATTCAAAAAAATTATAAAAAATCTAATAAATCAAATTTATATTCTGATTTTTTTAATTATTTTGTATTTGTTTACTATTTTAAATATATTATTTAAATTATTAATTAATTAAATAAATAAATAGTTAATTATATAATTATTATATATAAAATAATATTTTGCATTAATTTATATAATAATAATTATTTAATCTGTACACTGGAGAGCTATAAAGGTTACCTAAGCAAAATAGTACAAGAACCATGGTTCTTCCATCTGATTCACATCACTCCTTTTAGTATTAGTAAGGTAACATACTATGATGTAACAATTTTAATTCGAGTTATTGATAGATCAATTTTCATTAAAAAAATATATTTAATTATTTTTTCTAACAATATTAAGTTGTTTAATAATGGAGAACTTATGTAAAATCAATATAATTTATTTTTAAATTATACACAAATATATTTATCTAATAATTACTATATATATATATATATATATATATATATATATATATACCGAAACCGTGTCATTCCGGCCTAGGATCGATACATCAGAACGGGTCGAGATTTTAAACCTTCGATAGATGTGGATATAAAGAGAAGAGTAATGCAAAGAAGCTATTGTATCATGTATCAGATGCAATTAACTGCACCAAAGCACAAGTATTGTAAATTACTTACCTGTTTAAGCTTGTCTACATTAGTGAAATGACGACCAAAAGATGTATATCGCATTCCATGGAGAAAAGGTGCAAGATAAACTCTAAGCCTTTCCTGAAAGAAAGAGATCAAACGTCAAGAACATCTTTATTAACTCAGGCTCTCAATCTCTGCAGCTGAAGCTTAAATAATGCTCATATAGAATCATTGCCACTGCAACCAACTTATTTGATGATAAAAGAGCAACAATGCCTTCCATAATAGATACAATAGAATCAGACCCACCCAGGATAGATAAAGTTTGCCACAAATATTGACGTATGGCAATGCCAGAGTACATAAACATTCATGAACAAAATTAATTACAGTAAAAAAATGCAAGAGAAAGCATTCTTAATGGGGAAAATTCAAAAGATCCAAGATTGTCATAATCAAACAATCCCAATAAGGATCAGCTAAGATGGATAGAAATCAGAAAAGAAGGATCCTATTTTGGTTGAGAATCAGGCAACTTAGGACACTGTTATGTGGTACACTAGAATCTTAGGAAACTGACAAAATCAACTCACGTCCAGACGAATTGATTGGAATCCAATGAAGCTACAAGGGCCAAACAAATTGGCTAAGATTTCACTAGAGAAAACAGTTCGAACCTGAGAAAGGGTACAGGAAAGTGAAAGGAGATGTAATGATAAAAAAAAAAAATTAATGATAATAATAGTAATAAAAGAAAACCAGAGAGAGAGAGAAAAGCAAAAAAGACTAAATGTTTTAACTATCAAGTAATTTTTACATCAGCACTAATCAAAATTAAATGCATTAAGTACTAAGTAAAATGAACATTGGATATATGAAATGCATGTTTGAGGGAAAAAAACGAAGATAAGATGAATGCAAATGAAAATTTTCAAGGCGACAATTTTAGATACCTCACATTCATTATTCGATAAAGGCATCATTAATAGGGAGAAAGAGTGAATAGTTAAAAATATAGAGGCTTTTGGAATCTTCATTCTTGGATGGTTGTGTACTCCTTAATCTAAATGGAAAATTTTATAAAGCTGTCATGCAACCATCAATAGTTCACATATTAGACTCTTGAGTTACAGAAACTACATTTGAAAATTTAATGGAGAAATGAAATTGCTTATATGGCTGTTGTGAGGTTATTTAAAAAGGAAATATAACACCATTAACAACAATTATCGGAGAATAATGAGAAGTATCTTTGACAAATGATAAAACAAGAGAAATTTATTTGAGATGATATATGGACATATTCAAAAATGACCCACAATATCTTTAGTTAAATGAGTTGCATCAGTCCAAAAGGAAGGAAGATCTAAGAAGTTAGAAGTAAAACACCAAAGAAAAGTCACCCTAATATAATAAAAATAATTTAATTAAATTGAATATTTCTAGTAGCAATGCATCAAGCACAAAGGAGGGATAAAATCCATCATACATATAGCATACCTCAAATAATTAGGACAAACAAAGGCTTCAAGATGAAATTATAGATCTTTTGTGTGGTATCAATCAATTGATTGAGATCTATATCACATTAAAAATACTGAATACAAAGAATACAATGTTAAGTTGATGTAAATACCCTCCATTTGATCATCTGCCTTAGTATCTCAGGTTCACATACAGCTTTAGCATCCTCCACAGAACCTCCTTTCTCCAACTTTTGTAATGCTGTACGAATAGCCTACAAACAGAATCCTAACCACATTAATTTGAAAATTAAAAAATGGTAAAACAATTACTTTGGCTCAGATACTTTTATGGTCAATTATGTACCTCAACAGAACCCTCAACCTTGCCTAGCGTAATGCTCTTATCAATATTGTGTCTTGTACCACTGCCATATGAATGAGTAGATGGCCTTGGATATTTTCTAATTATATCTTCCAGGCTTAAAGAAGATGAAACCTGTTTGAATATCTCTGAAGCCCTTCACAATGGTATTCATATTAGAAAAATATCAGTCACTAGGTTGACAATAATTAGAGCTACATTTAGAAACAACAGACAGTATCAAATTATGTTATGTGGAATGAAGTAGATAGATACTTTGTAATTTATTATATGAAAAAAAAATGACTCAGGCAAAGGGAATTCCTTCACCGCCAGAATTAGCTGTATAAAAAAAAAACTCACTTGAAATAGCATCATGGCATTATGAAGAGTTTTGAAACAATTCTTTGGCCAAAAGGAAAACAAAGGCTTACCGTGCTTTTGCTTCATTATCTATACTAGGGAATGAACTTGGTCTTTTTGCAACTATGGAAGAAGAGGCCGGTGCTATGCGCTTTGACTCTTCTACAGGAATCTTACTGCCGACAATAGTTTTCTCATATTTGCCCCGTTCATGCCGTGAACTGGCAATTGACATCTGCTCTTTCTTCTGAGAAACAACTATCCTCGCAACTTTTTCGTTGGAGCGATTTCCCTCTGAACTAGCCACTTTGACTGACTTTAAAGTTACCTGGTTTTTTCTCAACTCACTAGAAATTATACTTTTCTTTTCTGCCGATGCTTTAACTTTTCTTTTTTGCAAATCTAAACGTTTTTTAGTCTCTGGATTTTGAGGAAATATAATATGATTTCTAATTGGAGTTCCCAGTTCTTCATTGATGTGGTGTTTTCTGGAGAGGAAAAAAGGGAAAAGAAAAAGTAAAATAACAGAACTTACAAAAATTCTTGAACCAGGAAAAGAACACAAAAACAGACATACAGGCAATATATCAAGGTTCGATTAGGAAGAAGACCATCCCAAGCCCTTTGTTCGATATCCTCATTGTTTTCGAATGCTATCTTCCTGCAATTTTCAATTAGTAAAGAAAATAAAATGCATTCTCTTATCTCATTCATGATCCATCTCTATAGCATAAAACACAGAGTTACCTTGGCAAGCACTTTCTGTGATAAGATTTTGGACATCTTCTGCACATTGCAAATTGCAAATCTTTAACCTCCTTGTTTTCTCCTTGTTTGCAAACAACACACTTGTGAACAGGGCATGCAAAGGACTCCCCAGCAATTATTTTTGTTTGAAACTCAGAGGCTTCACTTTCACTATGAGGAAAAACCCATTCTGCAACGCACTTTGGGTGGTAAAAGTGACCGCATGTTGCAGAAACACAAGGATATACCTAGACAAGCAAATAAAAAAAAGAAGGAAATAATGAATTATTATTAGTAAGTGATATACAAAAGTCATGCATTTGAGACAAGTAGCAATATAATAGAATGAGAGATTGGCAATATCCAGAGAAACATAATAAATAATGCACTTACAGCTACCTCTTCATGCCAGCATTTGCAACTCTCTTGATAAACACAAGACAGGAGAGACAGAATAGATATGAAGAAGACCAAACAAAGTCACAAGAAGATAACCAGATCAGAAGTTGAAATGAATTTGTAAATACCAAGTAGACTCAGTGAAAATAGGATGATCCATACGGAATTAGAGGTGTTCCCTAAAAATTAAATTGAATAGTAATGTAGGTTCAAGTCAAATATTTGATATTACAGCCTAAAAGCATTATGCATTACACCTACAGGTTGTGGCAGAGTATTTTGTTTGAGACATAGCATATCCTACTCAACATAAAGAGCTAGAAGACAGAAACCAAGAGCAATCAAGTGGCGGTGGAAACGGCCTTGACGATGACGAAGATTGTTAACTTAATAAATTTCATGACACTGATTTAGAATAAGAAGAGAAAATATGATATTATAAACGCAAAGGATGAAGGATGAATTAAAGAGTTATAATAAACATATGGAAGATGATGATAATGCTGAATGTTGACAGCCATGACCTATTTGAAGCTTTATTATTAATTGTTATACAGAAATTTGTATGATATCTAGCATATTTTGGAACTTGGAAATATGATGTTTGATGATGATAGAATAGATTGATGATTTAGAACCTAAGGTGATGTTTTGCTTAAGCCTTTGTCATGAACTTGTATGCTGCTTTGCTTATGAGGATAAAGTTTTTTCCGTTCTAATATTCACATGTTTAAACATATTTTGGAGTTAGATGGTCGCTAAAGATTTATTTCAAATTTGAGAAACAAGTGTCCAATTTTTCACTTTATTTGTGAGTAATAATAGTGAAATTAAATTGCAGGATCTTATGGTATGAATCCATGGAATCCAAACTATATAGGGAAGAGAGTCTAGCTACATCTGTGATAATTGAGTTAATTAACAATGGACGAACATTCTTATCTATAAACATCAGCTTAGTTTAAACCATATCAACTAGATTATACATAAATATATATAATGAAATAGACGTTTTTGGGTGGTAAACTGTGCACCAATTGTAGTGTATTGGCATTCCATGTAATCACACAACTTTTTAAAATTAAGTTCCCCCAACCCACCAAAAAAGAACTAGCAAGATTTAATGGGTAAAAGATTTAGCATTCATAAATTGGTGGGGGGCATTTAGAAATAATTAAATTTCAGAGACATTATGTGAAAAAGGAAAAAAAAAATCCTGCAAGTTACTCACACTTGGGAATTGGGATCTTTGCATTTCACTAACTTCTCACATCAATTAAATGTTCAAAGCATACTAAGCTTAGTGTGTCATAAAATCCAACTAGTTAGCTAGTAACAGTAAAGATATTGCTAAAATCTTGTGTCATAAATTAAACATGCGCAGCTGTTTTACACCGCAATAAAAATTGAAATACCTTGTTTGCATTGGAAGCTGCATAATAGGTATGGAACAAAGAAATGGCAACAACGAGATCCCAATATACAGATCAACATCCCATTCCACTTATAGGGAATAGCAATATCAGACTGGAACCAAAATTGTTCAAACATAGAAGTATAATAAAAAAAAACAAATCCATTATAAGATACCATATTACCTCGGCGCCATTTGTCTTGTCAGATGAGCCTAGTTTGCCACAGCAAAAGCATTGATGCTGCTTATATAAGCAGTTGTTGCATAAGAAGTTCTGAATCAACTGTGTAAAATTTTACAATAAAATTATAAGAAAACCATAGGAAGAAGAGAGCAGTCCATTAACAGAATTCCTGAAAAGTCCATTAACAGTACCTCAACATCTGCTGCCGTTGCGAAACCAAGAGATCTACACAATGAATCTTTTCCAGCTGACTTGTAGGCATGAAAGGAACGCAAACAAGGTCCATCACAGCTGCATTATAGTTTAAATCATGCTCTCCAAAGACAAAATAAGATAGAGAAATCTAGAAATTTAAAACTTAGGAATGCATCATGTTGGACCAATCTTTTATTAAATCTACCCAAATAATAAGCATGTGTGACTCACAATTGGTATACAATGCTATTTTGCATGTGTGACTCATAGAGCAATTGCTTACAAGAAAAAAATAATAAGCATGTTAGTACCCCGATGATTGAGGGGGAGATCATTGGAACCCCAAGTTATTTGGCCACGATTTTAATGTTTAGATAAAAGGATTTAAGTTAGGTCGTGCATTGTTACCTAATGTGTGTTTATTGTACTGGAACTTAGGAATACACAGGATCACTCGAAAACTCATGGTCTGTTGAAGTACAAAAAAAAGATGGTATAGGACATCTAAGGGACTAGAGGACGAGGAAAATCAGAGATGGATGTACCTAGAGCAAAAGACGCAAGCATGCGAAAAGAATGACACTGAAAGAGAACCGAGGAACTCGGTGTATCTGAGGGACGAGGGGCTTAACAGAAGAGTACATCGGTCGAGTTAGAAGGAAGCACAGGAAGTAAGCGGGAGGACTCGGTGCGCCCGAGAGACAAGAGGCTTAGCAAAAGAGTACAACGGTAAAGTGAGAAGAAAGCAAGATAAGTGAGTCGAAGGACTCGGTGCATCCAAGAGACGAGAAGTTAGGTGGAAGGTTGCATAGGTAAGCTGTTGAGAGATGAGTTGAGTCAATCTGTAATTGGGCAATGTAGAACTCAACTTAGGCGGACTCGACCTTAGTGGACTTGAGTCAAAGATTATGCAATCCATCGGAACTTTAGTTGACTAATAATGTTTTACAAGTGATCTAAGACGACTCCGTTAGTAGATCCAAGCAAGGTGATCAATTGATTGGAAAAGGCTTCCAATCAACTAAAAAGGTGTCAATTCAATCAGTCGTGTGATCTTGATCAAACGCAGGCTATGCAGTTAGAGATCTAGATTAACCGAATGTTCGGTCAACCAAAAAGGGTGTCTAGTCAACTAGTAGCTGCCACAATAACAACTTTCGATAGACGAGACACTTTACTGGATGAAGCTAATGGAACAAGTCAGACCCATGAGGTTGATCAGAAAAGGTTTTGGTCGACCGGAACTAACAACATGTCGACTGTAGTGAATAACAAAGCACCTCATAAAGAGAGCTTGTAGGTAAGATCAAAAGGCTCGAGGCATAGCACAAACACACAAAATACAAAAATTGCATTTCTCTTTCTTAAGCTTTTAGTGTCTTTAGTTTCTTGTATTATTTCATCTGTTGTAATGAGAGGTTTCTCCATTTTGGCATTTCACCGAAGAAGAGAAAGCTAGTGGATTTCGTGTGCATAGGCTGTGGACTAGCAAGAGTTCTGCACCACATAAATCATTGTGTCTCTTGGTATGTGTGTATACTCTTATATTTGCTTATGTATTAACAAATGTGTGTTTGCCCTTGCTTAAAACACAGCAAGAAAAAATAATTTTGCTTTGCAGGTGCACTATTCACCCCCTCCCTCTTTAGCGATCCTAACTTAGAGTAATCAACACCCTATCACAACATGCACCCACAAAGCATGCAATATCAATAATGCTTTGGTGCCATATTGTGTGCAGAACTAAAGATTGGATAACAAGTTCAAACACTGATGTCAGGATCTCTCACTTAAAATCAATTCACCATCTAGTAGAATTTTTCTATCAAGTAAAAAATGATAATTATGTGCCACTCTATCAATGCAAAAAAACTTCAGTTTTGTTTTCATAAAAATGATCAGCATTAAGCATTCTTCTAGCTATCTCCCACAAGACCAAGCTAGCACTCTTGGCTTGAAATTTCAATCAAGAAAAGTAACAGCATATATGGAGGGGAAAACACTCATATAGAACTTTCTAATAGAACATGGACTGTCATGTATAAGCTTCTTGATAGCGTGATGTACTTTGTCTCCTACCCTCCCTCCTCTCAATTTGCTCAACCTATTTTGTGTGGAATCAAACAATTGGTTCACCTCTCTTGTTTTCATCTCATAACCTTAAAAAGAACCATCTCATCCAAGAAGCTTCAACTTCTCAAACTGTGCCGCAATTTCTATCTTTGATTGAAACAATATATCTTGCATATGTTCCTATGTATATTAACAGGGAGATGAAAGAAGGAAGGAGATGACAAATATATACTTAAGTTCAAATGTTGTGTTCCATCTAAAATGATACAGTTTACTATCCTGTATAGACACAAACTAAAAAATAGCATCATTATCTCAATTCATCTTGTCCTTTGTTGTAGCATGCTAAGGGGTGTTGAGCATGATAAGATAAAGCTTGATGCAACAGCGCAAGAGACAAAATACTGAGTAGTATACAGTAGAAGATTTCAAACTCCAAACAATTCAATAAGTCACATGACTATGTTTCAAGATCTGTATTTATTAAATAAAAAAAACTGTTCTTGATATAGAACAATAGCACTAAAAGGCAATGGAGTAAGAATATTACATTAGAACTAAAAATGGAGAGGATTAATTTCATATGATATAATGAGCAACTTGCAATAGGGATCAAGGGATCTGAATCATAGAAAAGTGACACAAATTATTTAGACATTTTGAAATATTTTATTTCTTTGTTATCATGACAACATTAAATGAGCATTAATAATTTTTTTAAAGAAAAAAGGAACAAAACTGCATACCACAAAATGTTACCACCATTGTCACAAATTGCGCAGACTGAATCATATAAATCAGAGTTATCATCTTGTTCTTCATTCACAGCATCATCGCTTGGACCTTCATCCACCTCTCTTGGGCCTTCATCCTCATCATCATCAACAATAAACGATTGCTTCACATCAGAAGCATCTTGATCATCCTGAAAGTTTCATTTTGCCAATTAATTAATGTGATTTGAGATCACTCTAAAACTAATACAAAGGGAAATAGTTTATCCAAATATAACCATGATCAGCACCAACCTCACTAAACCTTTTCCTCGGCTTGTCCATGAAGAACCCTTGAAACAACTGTTCAAATATGAGCATCAAGAGAACTCTAAATAATAACAAAAATCTCATAACCCTTGTAGTTTATACTCTTTTTCAAAATGACCCTCTGAGTTTTACAATCACCAAAACACCTGAGTTTTAAAACTCTTGCCATTTCAAACAAATAAAAAGTGACATGACACACACAACATATCTGTTACATCACTATTCCATTAGATGAATTAACAACGTTGGTTGAGGACGAATGACAAGAGTTTGAAAACTTCAGGATAGTTTAATGATATTGATATTCCAGCAGATGGTTTGAAAGAGGGTAAACTTAAGGGGATAAAATGAAAATTTCCAAAACAATAAGATACTATTTAACCAAAAAATATTTGTGTAATCTAAATGATTTGAGGGAAAAAAAACTCTTCCAAAAACACACATTGATAGCAAGTGCAAATGATGCAACATGAACACACTCACATACTAAATTGATGCACCAAATTTAATCTCTCAAATCACACAAAAGATTGAAAGAAAATGATGAAACACCCATGTGTCGTTTTAGCTTCTTTGGGTAACATGACTAAGTTATGCTTTGTGAATCTAAATTATAGTTAGTATCTAGTTGATTAATTTTTAAAATGATCAAGTCAGCAGGAGGATTTGGAGGATTTTCAAAGCTTGCATTAAAAGGGTTTTTCTAAAATATCATCATCAAAGAGACCATCTAAGGTTTCATTATTAAATCTGAGGTGTCACCAATGGGTTCTCCTAAAATGCTATCCAAAGGTTTGCTTCACGTTAAATCATAAATGGATTTTTTAACGCTCATCTTTTTAATTACAATTAAAAGTTTTTTAATTATGAATGAACAATAAAAGGCTTTGAATGTTGCCTTTAAATTTAGTTCTCTTAATGAAAATTGTTTTAGGTTTACAAATTTATTAGGTGATTATCTTTTAAATGAATGATGGATTATGCTCATGAAACAAATAATGGTGGTTTGAACATTTTGCCAATCTTCTCTAGTGACAATGAATTTGTTGTTGTTAAATCATGCACATTCAATAGAGAGCATATTGAAGTAAGAATTGTAAGAGAACAAAGTAGAAGATCAAGAGTTGCGAATGGAGAGTACAGTAAGAGAAAAAGGGGTGATTCAAGACAAGTAGAGAGAATGCAAAAATAGAGAGGACAGGAGGGAGAATAAAGAGTGGAGGAGAAGAGCCCTGAGGGAAGAACTCAAGAAGAATTAATTCACACTGGACATCACATCCTAGATACAACATTGGATGTCTTGTGTAGGCATTAGACAACAACAACCTACTTAAAAGAAATTGGCTACTAAATCCATTGAACAAACCCATCACTTGCTTGATCATTAGTAGCTTATAAACCTACATCAATTGTATTTCCAAAACATCCAAGTTGACCAAAGCAACAAGACTTAATCAACTTATATGCTAGCTAAAACTAGCTATGAGCAAATTCAAGTCAACAACCATCACCTACACCAATTAACACTCCATTCTACCTAAGTCCAACTGCCTCCTTGACTTCCCTAGGTTTGAATTTCAGATATCTTCTCCAACCTGAATCCAAACTAGCTATAAAACCCTCCAGTGTTAAGGTTAAACTCCTTAAAGTCATAACAAACACAAAACTGAAGTGGACATATAAGAAAGAACATCAAGAACACCACAATTATTACTGAAAGAATGCCCAAGATATAACTACTCTAGTAATCTGGCTTTTGTATGTTCAAATTTTTGTTGTCTTAACCAAACGTATTGGAAGGTAAGAACATACTTAAACAACTATTTCAGTCAATTGTGAAAGGAAGAACCTAATAAGAATACTTTAGATCTTGTTTGAGCAATATCCACAGTGGAAAAGAATCCATTTTAACAATTGTGAAAAAATTGCAATCAACAAAATCTAGTGGTGATACGATGCCATTTTCATATTCTGTATAGAAACAACTTTTTATATTGAACTATGTGGTTGTACCTCTCCCATAATTTTCATAAGATGAATGTCAAATTAGGGAACAAAAATTATGCAAAAACCATGATGTGAAACCCAGTATAAATCATCCAGAATAACTAGCCATTAAGAAATGAAAACAACTGATTATAGACAAAATAAGTTGAGATGCATGTGCAGCATACTACAAAAGATAAATATCAACAAAAGGTACAATAATGGGTGACCAATTAGATGAAGCTTTATATATATATATATATATATATATATATATATATAATACGAGAAAACAAGTTGAGATGGTATGAAATATTGACATATTTAGAGGCAATCAATAGATTTTATAATCGGACAAGTTGAATTGATTAGAATGAAAGGTGTGATTGATAGAGGGGTATAATTGATAAAGGGAGACTAATGAAAACTCGAGATGACATAATAAAAGATAATTTAATTGAATAGTATTCCTAGAGCTCAATGGAAAGATAAGATTGGTATAGCTAACCCCGAATAGTTCGGATGGACCTACTATGAGGACAGATAAAATCTGGTAGTTGTGACCCAATTAAAAACTCTAATGCCAAATGAAATATTAGCAAGGAAAAGATACCAAATGGACTAATAGTTATGTCTAACAACATCTTCTTCAATAAAAAAATATCTTTGCACTGTCTTCTTTCAAACATTAACCAAATAGGAGAACATACCATCAATATAGCACATAGTTAAATGAAGATACGAAACCAAAAGTGTTCTAAATTTCCCTGTGTACCTCTTAATTGGATCTTATTGCTCAAAAAATTAACCCACATAAATAACTTAACATGAGATGCTAGGATTATCACTGATATGAATATATGTTTGTCCTAATTTGGGGTTAAATATGTGAATTCTTTCTGTCAATTAAGATTTGTTATATCACTGATAATATCCGGATCATATACGTCATTTTTTATTACCTTTACTAAAGTTTATTTTGTCTCTCTCTACCTTTTACACCTTTCATTCTACTCAATTCAACATTTTTGACTATAGAATTTATTAGCTGACATTGAATATGCTCTGTCAATGGATCTATGATTACCCAATCCTCGCCGTCCACCTATATTAGTCATTATCTTCTACCATAAAAAGGTGCTATCATCAGAGACAGTGGATGCTCTCATTACAAAATCAATATATAGATAAAAGACTAATATATAATTTGTACCTGTGAATTTGCTAAAGTTTCATCCCTCTCATTAAATAGTTTCATTAGAAAAACATGTTCCCTGACATCATTGTGAGAAGGCCTAACCTCAAATGTGCTGCATAATACAAAAATCTCAGGAAAAATGAGAAAAAACCACACGGCTAACAACATTTAATTGAATTTGGAAAAAAAAAAAAACTACCTGAAAACAGTGCGTAAATGTTCCCAAAGGCTCCTTTCTGTAGCTTGTGGGTTTTTCCTCAGAAAATGAAACAAATGCACAGTGATCATTATTGTCCTAATGGTGTCCTCATAGTAACTGTTTCTAGGTTTCACAAGACTTATCCACTTTTTGTCTTTAGAAAGGACCATAATCTTGGGTTCCACATCTTCAAATACCAGCTTCCAGCCAATAACTTGTTTGTAGACTTTCTGAAGGCCACCGTCAGTTGTTCCATGCAAGAAAACAGCATTGTCCGCAACTTCCTGCTTCAGCCCGTCATCGAAATGGAGAGGTAAAACTGAGAACGAAATAGGTGACTCATCGTCATCTACAAAAAAGTAATTTGCAACGGACTGCGGCGCAACCTCCTCATCATCGGAGTCTTCAAGAGACGCCATTATCCACGGAAACTGTAACCCCTTGGAACACCATGAAAAAAAAACAACCAAAAATAAAATAAAATACAGGTCTAAATGTGTGAATAAAAATCAATTGTACAAGGAAAAAAAACTCGATATTTTCACTTTCCCAAGTGTGCCCTAGCAAACTGAGAACCTGTTCCAAAATCTCTTCTTTAATTTACAAGAAAAGAGCAAGTACAATGAATATGTCAGTCGTCTTATAAATTCCCGGACCAACAATCCTTTGTTCTAAGAATCACAGAAAAAAATGGCTGAACCCTAAAACCGGCAAGAGGAAACGACTCGAGCATGCGATAAACATCCAACTACGAATGAGATAGGAACATGAGATGTGAGAAGCAAAAAAGCACAATCAAGAGTAAAAAACGAAGAAAACCCTACGAGGAAGCAGATTAGGCGACGCGGCAATCAGCGTAAACCTCGTCGAAGCGGAGCCGAGAACTGCTCCAGAAATCGGCGACGAGCAAATTCATTCCTTTTATTGAGAGCACGATAAAACCGTTGTTCCTCGATGCCATTGAACCGCAGTTTCAGAACCAAACCGTAAAGTTTTGGGTCATCGGCCCATTAAACGAACCGGTAGATCAATGGTTCGGATTTAACGAAATAAACCAGCAGACCAAATCATAAATTTTTATATTAAATTAAAAATCAACCCAATTAAACTTACTAAAAATCAAAAATCATATATAAAAAATAACTAATATAATCTATTTTGTTATTACACTTTTGCGTTGAGTTTGTGTGTGACTCGCTTAGTCCGAATAACTTGAACAGGTATGAACGAGAGTAAATGATAGAGGTGAAGAACAAAAAGGAGCTTCACAAAGAGAGAGATAAGGAGCAAAATGGCTTGACAATTTCTTGATTATCAGTATACTTTTCTTAGATGTTTTTAATATGATCATAATTTTACCTTGCATCAAACATTAAATTTTTTAAAATTATATATATTTCAAAAATACTTATAATCCAACTAAAAGAAAAAAAATCCTAACTAAAACTAAAACAATTATCAATGTATATTCAACTGTATTCTAACCATAACAACAATTAAATTTTTATCCCACTAAATAAGATCGGATTATATTAATCCTTCTATTTTATTTATAGTTGATCTTTATTATATCATCATATATATTTAAATAAATTTTATCATAATTTATCATTAATGATTAAATCTCTCTTTTCTCAATTAACATGTGTGTATATCATAATCTCACATAACTTAATTAAGATATTTATTAGTCAACTAAATACTAGGATGAAGTTAGAAATTTCATATTGAGAGGGTGAAGGATGTATATTTATATTGAGGGGAGCGGTCATGTCATTGCCCCCATTCACCTTCCATATTCTATACACCTACACCTCTTGTACTAAAAAAAATAAGGGGTCGGCTATCGCCATCACCCCCCCTCCTTTAACTTCGTCCATACTTAAATACATATTTATATTATCTTAAATGCAACTCAATTATATAATTCAAATTAAAATATTCTTTTTAGAGAAAAAAAGATATATTTTTTATTAGAATAGTCAAAAAAAATAAAAGAGACTCTTTTCTATTTATTATCAAAACGGTGTCTCATCCCATCTTGGCGCATTTATATTTTCTAAAATATTTTTATTTCGATGTAGTTGTAACAGCTACGATCTCATACTTATTATGATTATATAGTTGTAATTAGTATAATGGTGTAGCTGTTATAACTTTATAACAGTTATAATCATGCCCAACCCTAGATTCTGAAGGGTTCAGTGTAAAAAAAATCCTTTGTATTCTTATAAAAAAATAATAAAATCAAAGCTATAAAATTAGAAAAAGCAATGATGTGGCAACGCGGCAATGCAATGACAACAACGCTGGAAATCACTATTGAATATGTGTGAATGGAGAAGAGGCAGAACAGAATAGAAGCTCCATTGTGAATGAGATTTTAGTCTCACATTAGGAGTTTCATGGTGTGTTGGTTAGTTTATATTGATTCACATGCATTGAGGATGTGAACAAATGCATGAGGAGAGACTCTCTCTCACGTGTGGGCGCGTAGGGGGTGCAAATTCAGGGGCCGGATTGCACTGAACCATGTTGACTCGTGTTCAATCGATCGACCGATCGATTGAGAGCTTATATCGCACACACAGAAGCATTCCCAATCGAGGCTCTTGGAGATAAGTTCATGTGCACTTCCCAGGTTTAAGAGGCATCAACAAGCAACAAGTGAGCAAGAAGAAGGTTTTTCTTTGTATTCTTGTATTTTTCTTCTTGCGTGTGTTGTATTTGTTGTGTGAGTGTTGTACAAGATTTCTCCACCTCTGGTAGTTATCGAGAAGGAGTGTTTTTATTAGTGGAGTGAGCGTCATGTGTGGATCCTTGGATTAGTCACATCTTTTTGAGGTGGATACCAAATAAATCTCTTGAGTTAGCATTGTGAGTGTTTGCTTCGAGTTATTTTTCGCTACACATCATCATGAAGCAAGCCAACGATGAGCACGCGACGAGCTATTCACCCCCCCCCTTTAGCACAAATCGACCCTAACAAGTGGTATCAGAGCGAGGTCGCTCTTCACCGGAATCATCGCTGGAAGGGGCAAGAAGCTAGAGGGTGAAGAAGTTGAAGCAATTTCATCAAGTTGAAGACTTCATCAAAAGCTCAACTTCAAGATGGAATTCCGAGATGGACTCGGATTCGACACAAGGGTGTCTCCGCCATTTACAATGACGATATTTGATTATTAGAAATCAAGAATAAAAAATTTCTTGATGATGGAAATAGAGCAATGGTTTTCTCTCATGAAAGACTTTGAAGTTCCAAAAGATTCAAAAGGCAAAACTCTCAAGAAAAGCAAATGAAGCAAGGAGCAAATTGGCCAAGTTTCATGAAGAACCCTCTACTGTACCAACTCAAAAGAAATCCAAAGAGGACAATCCATTGGAGCAAGACCAAGAGAAGGAGGACTCCAAGGTTCAGAGGTGCTCAACATCGGAAGAAGAAGCCCAAGAAGCTTCATCCTCAACGGATTACAACGAAAATGGCAAAGAGGGAGCATACTCTTTGTTCAATGGGAAAAAGGATGAAAATGAAGAATCCACCACTCTAGGATTGAGGGGGAGGGGCATTCATTGACACTGGACCAAGAAGAATGAGAGGCTTCTACTTCTGGGTCAAGTGAAGAAAAGAAGAAGAAGATGGTGCCACCTCCACAAATCAAGAAAAATCAAATAGAGGATCAAGTGTCATCCCTACACGTGAAGGTATAATAGGTTCAATTAAAAATAAAAATCATATTATATGTTTTGAGTGTAGGGAAAAAGGGCACTATATGAGCAATGTCCAAAGTTGACCAAGAAAAAGAGTCAACCGACACTAAAGGGCAAGGAGAAGCCCAAGGAGACCGCCCCCACAACAAAGAAGGGCAAGGAACACATTGTGTGTTTCTTGTGCAAGTAAAATGGACATTATCGAAGCCAATGTCCAAAGGGAAAGAAGTCGGTCATGCCCAAAAAAGGAAGCACAAGTCAAGAGGGAGCTCTTAAGAGCAAACCCAAGGTAACATTTATTGATGCAATTCCTCTTAGAAATGGTAAAGAGCATGCTAATTCTAGTTTATGTCATTTTAATGTTATTTACCATAAACATAGGAAGCATGATAGTACTAAGGAAAAATATGTAGCTCTTCATGCCAAAATCACTCAACCTAAGGCTAGAAAGATAGATAACAAATTAGACAATAACTCTAAGGATTTTAGATATGTGCCTAAGAAAAGGAAAAATCAAGGCTTTAGGAAAAAAAATCTAAGGTTGAGGAATTATGAAAAGAAAATCAAGTATTGAGGTCAAGGCATAGAAAACCAAAAGTCATCTAATGGTCATAAAGGTTTGGGATACAAACCTAAGGCTAAGAAGAATGTTCCTTTATACCATAGGGTTTCATATAGCTATGAAACCAAACCTAGGTCTAGGATTCAAGTCAAAGATACAAGGGAAGTTATCCCTAGGAGTATTTTTACAACGACAAATGTGACTAAGACTTCTAAGAAGTCTAAGAAAGTCACAAAGAATGTCACAAGGAAAGTTATCCCTAGAGTTAACATAGAAAAAGTGACCAAGACCTCTAAGAAGCCTAGAAATGTCATTAGGAAGGTATCTAGGGAAGTTATCCCTAGTGAATACCTATAACACTCAAGTAGCACCGATAAATTTTGGATTCCTAAGAATATATTCTCTACACCCTAGATGGGTTAGAGAGTGTCAACTCTAATTGGAAGGGTAATTAACCCAACCTTGACGAAGTTGACACTTGGAGGCATTTTCAAGGTTTTTGTTGACCTTTGAAAACGAAATGGATTAATTGTTTACTCTTTGAAAGAGTAAAATGTGTCAAAATTTGAGGAATTAGACTTAATTTAAATTGACACAAATTGAAAAAGGATAAGAAATGTCAAGTTGAGATTTTGGTATTTTCTTAGGGAGGTAATGGTAATTTAGGCCTTATTCTCTTTGGAAGAGTAAAATGTATCAAACTTTGAGGAATTATAATCAATTTAAATTGACACAATTAATCAAGAGTAAAAGAAGTGCCAAGTTGGGTTTTGGTATTTTCTTGGGGAAATGTGGGCAATCTAGGATTGAGTTTAAGTTAGCTAAGGTTTAAAGATACTTAGATAGATAATCTAGGTATTTTACTTATGCTAAATTGTCATGCTTTGTTTGCCCATCATATGCCATGACATCATGTGTGCATTCATTTTCATTATGAAAAACATAAAAATACCATGACATGTCATACATACTGTTGGAGCAATCCCAGTGGTCCGTGAGACTATGTGTTTTGGTGTTTGGGCAAAGGGTTTAAGTTAGGTTCACCCTTGTTATTTGATATATGTATGTGAGTGTGCAAGTATGCAGGATACACATATGACTCAAATGGATGGCTTCGGGTCCGGTGAATGATGGAGCATCCGAGGGACCGTAGACAAGGCAGCGAGGATAAGGGCCGAGGGAAGCGACTTCAAGGCATACGCGAAGGATGACATTGGGGACGACGAGCTTGTATACATCCGAGGGACGAGAGCCAAAGGAAGTAGGCTTGAAGGCAAGAGGTCAAGGCTGCAAAGAAGCGTCAAGTGAGTCGTAAGGGTGAGGGTCCGAGTGCTGAGAGAGTGTACTCGGGTATCAGTCGACTGCTGGTTTTACCAGTCGACTGGTAGCGAACAGAATGTTTCTGTTCGCTCGGTCAGTGTGGAGCAGTCAACTGCTAGTTTTAGCAGTCGATTGGTATCGAGTCGTTCGGATGTAACGGTCAAATTTTCATAGAGGACAGTCGACTGCATGTTTTGGCAGTCGACTGGTAGGCGGAGTTTTCAACCCGCGGCCTATATAACCAAGGCTTGGAAGCTTGGTTATCCCTAACAAAATTAGTGGTGGTAAATCCTAATTAGTAGTCTACTTATTCTCAAGTCTTTGTGAGTATTATGGTGCGGTTTCTTCACCTATAAGGAGCTACTTAAGATAGCCGGAGTTTGCCGAGGGCTAATCCACCGACGGATCGGGATCGTCCACCTCAAGGACACGCCGTGGAGTAGGAGCCCTAATCTCCGAACCACGTTAAACGAACGTGTTAGCGGGTTGCTTGTTTTTCTTTCCTTTAGTATTTAGTTTTCATATTTGTAGTTACTTTGTATTTCCGCTGCGCATACTAACGAGTGTAGGAAGCAATTGATTTGGGAGTGCCGTCTATCCAACCCCCCTTCATGCCGACCACAGATCCCCTACACATACATTATGTAGCTATAGTATATTTTCTTTTATAAATTATTTCTATGTTGATGTATGTCATAAATCATCATACATTACTTTTTAATTCTTTGCAATTAAGGATAATGACATTTACTAACAAGCAACATCATAGGTGGGTGTTCATAATTCAAAATACCTAGATAGATATGTATGATCCCTCGTTTAGGGCAAAACCAAAATCTATATCTTACAAAAATTATAAGGTGACTTGTATGTGTTTTAGTACACATTAGATACAAGTGAAATGTTAATATGATGAACAAGACTCAAGATGTTGATTTAGTACATCTATTTGAGTTTTTGATTTCATTTAAACACATGATTATGTGTACTCCAATCATTGGAAAAGCTAATGTATATGTCATGTGCATTGAGCCCAGAGAACATGGTTGGAAATTGATTTTGAAAATCATATTAAATATACTTTGGAAAACCATGATGAAGACTATCTTTTGATAGCATTATCAATGATAAGTTAAACACAAACTTGGAAGAAACATTGAAGTTTTTACAAGTCCCCAATTTTGTGTCAATCTTTGAAAATAAGATGTATTTTCTTAGAAAACTATTTTTTTCATGATAGTATATGACTTAAATAATGTCTACAACGAGTTTCATGATTTTTAGAATTTTATAGAATTTTTAGGGAGTTTCTGAATTTCAGCTAAAATTCACTTTCAGAAAACCAAAACTTCAATCGATCAGCCAATCGATTGGAGTGTCTCAATCGATCAGCCGATTGATTTAGAAGGGTTTTCTCGTGAGCAGAAGCTCACTGAATGGATCAGTCGATCGATTCACTCAAGCCTGGATCGATCAGTGGATCGATTCAAGCACTTTTTTCGTGAACAGAAGCTCACGAAATCGATCAGGTGATCGATTGAAATGGTTTCAATGATTGAGACTCAACCCCAATCGATTGAAAAGGCTAATTTTGGCTGGGAAAGCCTGATTTCAGCACTTTAAGTCATTCTTAGTCTAGGAAACCATTTCTAACCCCTTGAAATACATTTGTACACACTTAGAGGGAGTTTTCATGATGGAAACAAGAGTAGATTGATGTGGGTGAAATCTATCAACGGGACCTAGCGGAGTCTCGACCGAGTGTCTACCCCGCTCGACCTAGCAACAGGACCTAATCATGGACGGAGCGGAGTCCTAGACGAGTCCTTAATGCATTAGAAAGTCATAGGAATTGATTTGGGTGAAATTTGACCTCTCTAGGTCCATAAGTGGGTTTTGACCAAAATCTACTTATGGACCTAGGGTAGTTAAATTTCATCAAAATATCAATTAATGTGAAGGGTTGAGTGAGGAGAAGGTAAATATGATATCAAACCTAGGTTCTAACCACTATCAATAAAGTTCTTGTGTTGTGCCATTTGGCACGGAATAGTGTAGTTACTAGAATTCAATGAATAGCACACACTTTCGAGTTTTAATTTACAAGCACAACAAAACCCTATTTTGTAGGTCATAACTTAGAGTTAAAACTTAATTTACAACTCTATTTATTATTCAAGAAACAATTCAACTATACAATTCTCATATCAGGATTAAAAAATGCCTGATATTTTCTCATATCAGACCCAACTTGGGCTTGATATTATCTCACATTAGGGCCACCGGTGGGCTTGCTATTTTCCTATATTAGGCCCACATTCTAGCTAAAATTTATCTTAAGATTAGATCGGCTCTAGAGATCTAAATCAATAATAGAAGGTACCATTGGAGTCCTTGATGCATCAAAAAGCCATAGAAATTGATTTGAGTGTAATCTAACCTCTCTAGGTCCATCAATGGATTTTGACCACAATCCACTCATAGACCTAGGGTAATTAGATTTCACCAAAATATCAATCAATGGGAAGGGTTGAGTGAGGAGAAGGTAGATATGATATCAAACCTAGGTTCTAACGACTTTCAATGAAGTTCTCGTGTTATGCCATTTGGCACGGAATAGTGCAACTGTTGGAATTCAATAAACAACACATACTTTCGAGTTTTAATTTGTAAGCACAACAAAATCCTAGTTTTTAGTCGTAGCTTAGAGTTAAAACTCAATTTACAACCCTATTTGTTATTCAGGAAATAATTCAACTATGCAATTTCCACATCAAGATTAAAAAGGGCTTAATATTATCTCACACAGGCCCACCACTGGGCCTGATATTTTCCATATCAGACTTACCAGTAGGCCTGATATTTTTCTATATCAAGCTTAGTGTGGGCTTGATATTGTTGGAATCCCAAGGTGTTTTGATGTGATCAAACAAGCTAAGTTATGTCCTACGTTTGTTTAACCCTTGTGTCTAAGTGTGCAAGAGCTTAGGAACACAGGAAGTCGAGCGGAAGGCACGGCTAGCGAGAAGGACGGCACGGGGAGAGAGCAAACGGGCTCGGTGCGTCCGAGGGACGAGGTGACCATGGAAGAGTACACCGGTGGACGAGAAGAACGTGCGCGGCGTTCGAGGGACGAGAAACCGTGAAGGAAGGCTGCTCGAGGAGAAGGCCGGAACTTGGGTTCGGGTGAGCCCTATTCCGGATGGCCGAGATCACCCAAGCTAGCGGAGCTGGAGCGAACAAGACCCGGACCGAGACGAGCTGAACCGGAGACGAAAAAGTCAACCTGTGTTGACTTGAGGGCTCAGGAGCCCTGAGCAGTCTGGGGCGCCCTGAGCAGCCCGGGGCGCCCGGAACTCTTCCGGGCGCCCAAACCTGGATTTTGACCAGGATCGCGTCAAACGCGATCTGATCGTTGGGGGATAAAATTTTATCCCCTCAGAGGGCCTGAAATACATTCGGGGCGCCCCGACCAGTGCTATAAATATAGCACTGATCTAACCACTGACCCGACCAGGATTTTGACCAAAACCCACTAATGGACCTAGGGTAGTCAAATTTCACCAAAATATCAATCAATGGGAAGGGTTGAGTGAGGAGAAGGTAGATATAGTATCAAACCTAAGTTTTAACCACTGTCAATGAAGTTCTTGTGTTTTGCCATTTGACACGGAACAGTATAGTTGCTGGAATTCAATAAACATCACACATTTTCGAGTTTTAACTTAGAGTTGAAACTCAATTTGTTATTTAGAAAATAATTCAACTATACAATTCTCACATCTGGATTAAAAAGGGTTGATATTTTCTCATATCAAGTCCACCGTTGGATCTGGTATGACAAATATCAGGCCCAGTGTGACACTGATATGGTCAAATATCAGGCGTATGGTGGGCCTGATGCGAGATAATATTAGGTCCAATGTGGGTCTGATATTTATCATATCAGGTCCAGCTTTAATCTGATTTATCCCATATTAGGCCCACGTTTTGACTTAAATTTATCGTAAGGTTAAATCGGCTTCGGAGATATCTAAATCAACAATAGATGACACTATAATTTGGGTACAATCATATCTCTCTTATTCTACCAAATATAATCTTATTTGAAATTTATCCTTCCATATCGATTTTTTTCAAAACAGTAATCCTTCAACATAACACTCATTAATGTCTTATGATAAAATTGAAACTCTGCTTACTTTATTGCAATGCCACATAAATACATGAAAAGATATTACAAAGCAAGAAGAGATTGACAGGAATGATAGAAAAGGAATAATACATAAATAAAGAAACATAATCATTCCTTTTAGTAAAAAACTGAATTCAAATTGATCTGATTTAATTTAAATATATGCCTTTTAACATTTTAAATTATTAAAATATATCATTTCACGTTTAACCATTAATATTATTGGATTTGTTTAAAAGAATAATAACGTGGCATATTAATGGATAAATGATTAAAATTAATAAAAGCTTAATTTTTTTAGATTTATTTATTTAATTAATACGGAATATATTACTGATACTACAATATAATCAAGCAAATCCATGAACTTATAAAACTCGATCGTGCATGCTAATTAATCCATGACACAAATCTCTACATGATGTTGCAGTTCTCTCACTCATCACTGCGCACCTTGTACGGATATGGATGATAGTACGATTGCGCGGGGGCTTGGTACGCATAATTATAGGTCACCGGTGGCGGCGGCGACCAAGTGATTGCGTCGTTGTTCTTCTAGTAGGGGCCGACGCTGAGGAGCTCGATGCCGACAGGGCCTATCTTCTTCCGCAGGACGACGACCGACACAACGCTTGCCGGAACCACGATCGATCGTCATTTAACGACTGCGAAACTAATGAATATTAACGAATTAATTAATTAATTACCAGGAAATCCTGAGCTCATCTGTAGTGCTTTGGTTCGCTTCTTTGCATCCGAAGTCGGCAACCTCATCACCACCTCAACAACCAAAAAAGAAAATTATTTAAACTAACAATGAAATTAATTAATTATGTAGAAATTATCGACTCACCTGAACCCTCCTTGGTTTTGGAATGTAAAAAGGACAAGAGAAAACGATTAATTATCGTCTTAGACTAATTAACAAGCCTATTTATAAAGATGGTTAAAAGAATATATGGAAAAATATAATAATAATAAACATAATTAGATTATAAAGATTCACCATGAAGATTTTCTTGAATATTTTAAGAAGCAATCGCACGAGATCGAAAAATGACATAAATTCATCGGGTGAATATTCACTCACATTTTCTATTTGTCACATCCTTCAAATCGTGTCATAATAAGCCCGTCTCAATATTTTCCGAGATCCTAGGTAATAATAATAATAATAATAAGCTATTTAATATATTTTTAAATTTTGTGCTCAATTTTTTTCCATTTGAATTTGGGATTAAGAATGACGGATTTAAAAAAAAATAATTTATTTTTTTTAAAATAAATTTTATTTTTATATAAAATTTAGTTTTCTCGTTAATATTTAGATAATTTTTTTAACATTATTAAATTATTTAATATTTTTGAGAAAAGAAAAAAGAAATAGGCAAGAAGTGCAATTAATTAAATTAAATAGAATAAAATCTTGGCTAAGTGCAATTATAAGGAAATAAGATTAAATAAAATAAAATCTTAGTTAATTTGTAATAATGAGAAAATAAGGATACGGGTAAAGTATAAATAGGAATAATAAATTAATTGATAAGATACAATTAATTAGTTAACATTATATTTATTAATGGGTATGATATCATTAATTAATATTAATGACCTAATTTAATTTTTTTAATGTCTACTTAATTATTTTATCAATGAGCCCTAGTAATAATGGGACCCTAAACATACGCCTTAATGACCTATGCCTTGAGTTGGACCGGTCATGATACGTTCTTCCTCCTCCGTTTGCATAGACTCATTTTGAGCCACCTACTTGCGTATATCAGTGATCAGTCTATGTGATCTTACCATATATTCCCAATGCAATAGTTACCAAACTATTCCCTTTTTCTTTCCTTTGTAATTCTTCATTTGAAATAGTATATTTTTATACTGGTTGATATTGGTTTTCGTTTTGAAATGATCTAATAATATTCCTTTTTCTTATTTCTTTATCCAATTATGATCCCACTAATTACTCCAATCACGACAGGAAAAGTTGGATTTACTGGCCAATATTTTCCGTCCAAATTGAATTTGGTCGGTAAACATTTAAAATTACCGGCCAAAATAAATTTAGCTAGTAAATAATTATAATTACCAGCCAAAATTTATTTTGCCAAGCAATTTTAATTATTATAAATTTGGTTGATAATGTGTATTCTTTTATTGTCCAAAATATGTTTTGACTGATAATATTAAAGTTTTTACCAACTAAAGTTAGATTTTGTAGGTAATATTTAATTTTTTACTAACTAAATATATTTATATTTGAATGGTAATGTGTACCAACTAAACTTAAATTTGCCTAGTAATTTTTATTTTTTTATAGATTATAGTTATATTTGGTCAGTAATTTAATGATCAAATCTATTTGACCGATAATAAGTAATTTTCTACTGACCAAAATTAGAGTTTGCCAGTATATTTAATTTATTACTAACCCAAGTTATATTGGTTAGTAATATTTAATTTTTGTACTAACCAAATTTATTTGGTATTTCATTTTAATTTTTTACTAACCCAAGTTATATTTGTCAAGTAAATTATAATTTTGTTATGACTAAAGTTATATTTGACTAGTCATTTTTAATAATTAGAGGTGTAATTGAACCAAGCTGAACAATAAGAGATTTGAGCTCGGTTTGATTGGTTTTTCCCTATGCTCAAGAATTTGTTTGCATTTAAAATATCAATCTAAAAATTCATTTAAAAATATATCCAATAATTATATTCATTTTGATTGCTAAAAACATTTAAAATATCATCCATTTTTTTAGTGGTTTCTTTTTAATATTTGGATAATATTTATATTAATATTAGCTAGTAAAAAATTTTCAAAATATCAAGTGGAATTTATTTTGATATATAAAAAAATAACCCGGTGCACGAATCTGTTTCCAAAATTCGAAACTATGACATTTTGGTCACAAAGCAACAAGTTCTGCAAGGCTCCCATTCAAAATTTATTTTGATATATTTTTAGAAAATTTTTACTATTTAAATTTTTATTTTTTACAATTTTATGATAAATTTTAATAAGATTATGGATAAAAGTTTAATAAATAATTATTATAATCAACAATAATCAATTTTTAAGTCCGACAATAATTATATTATTATAAAACTATTTTCTTTCATTTTTTTATTCATTTTTATGTTAACATTTATTTTATCTTTGTTTACACATCCCTTTGAAAACCCCTTCATATGTCTTTATTTATACCTTTCTGTTGCTTCTTAACGAAAACCCTTCATATTCTTCACAAAAAACCTGAGTTTTTATTTTCGCCGCTACTTCCCTTAGCTTCTTCTTCCCTTCCTCGTGCGCGTCTGGACGTTGTTGCCACAGTAGCCACCCAACCTCCGTCGCCACACCTCCATCTACGCCATCTGCTGACGGTGACGCCACATTCCTCTCACGGCACTGCACCTCATCACACTCTGTTTTTTTTTCTCACAATGTTAGTTGGCGACCCCAGCACCAGTCTAATAATCTTACTGTATCAAGTTTCATATTGCTAGTCAATTTGACTTGCAGATCTATTTAATCACCTGTTTCACCCTCTATGCTTCTACAACATCCACCTCTCCTACAAGTAGACGTCTTTCAATCATATTATTTGTCCCTTGAAAAAATATATCTTAGATTTCCTTCATCCCTTTTGTCATTTAAGTGACAACTTAGTCTCTATATTATTATGAAAAAGTCAGGCGATCTTCCCTCTGGTAGCACCAAGGTGACAATTTTTTTCTAAATTTTGAATATGGCTCATGGCTCAATTCCTTTTAGCAAGACATTACAAGCTTAGATTTTAGTACGCCACTGATTTGATCAACATTAGCTTGTATTATTTTCCTACAAAAGGTTTGAATATCATGGCACCTAGTTCATCATTCATCTTATTGATAAACTCATTATTTAAAATGACTTTGTTTATGCATAATTTAACCATCTTTTATCATGTAAAGACAACAACAATATATAGGATGAAGGTGTTATTTTATAGGAGCATTATTACTTATTAATACTTTTAGAACGAGATAATGAGACAACATTATCATTATTTGAGAGGAATAAATGCTAGTTGAGTAAATTCAAATGTAAACTGAACCAAATTTAGTATTATAAGTTGATCTAGTGTATAATTAATAGTCACATATTGTTGAGCATGTTTATTCTCATTCATAACTATTATTATTTGGATATGCATATTAGATTGTTGAGCATGTTTATATCTATATATCATTTTTTTGGTCTTTTTTATTTAAATTATTAACCTACTAAGTCTTTTTTTTTTTTTTTTTTTTTTAATGTAGATGGCACCCAAACCACTTCACTTACAAACTAGTTTAATCATATCAACTGAGTAATCCCTTATTCCTATTGATGTTGGACTTTTACAAACAACATCTAACGCTACAACCACATTAGTTGTTCCTCCATCTATCGGCCATCCAGATTCACCAACTTTGACTCCAACATTTTCACGATAAAGTATATATTCATAGTTGAATTAAATTCTATTAATTATTTAATATTTGTTTATTATTTGAACTGGTTCAAGAATTGATATTTTTTAAAAAAATTTTATAGGTCGTCATTCACATTCATCATCCCAGCCATCTAAAGGGCTTTCGCATGCGCATCGTATATCAAATGAGACAAGAGGAGGAAAGAAAATTATTGTGACTTTAAAATCAATTTATAGTAGGCCAACGGGCCCGACAACTAGTATATTTACTACTGAGTTTAGGGCATTGGTGTTTAGTTTCTTACCATTTACATACAAAAGTTTTAAAGAAGTCCAAGAGTCAGACAAAATTCAACTAATTCAGTTAATCTAAATATTTGATTTTATTGTAGCATATTTTTATCAGTTACTTTCTTCTGTCATTTTTAGATAATTTACTAGAATGGTAAAATTTATACTTTTATCAGTTATTTAATTAGTGTTTTGAAATTTATCAATTATTATTTTGTGGAAACACTGCATAAATTGATAAAAATAATTTTTTAAAATTTAGCAACAAAATGTATTTTGGCTGGTAACTGAATATAAAATATCGACCAAATATAGATTGGTTGATAATTTTTTTAATATATTACCTGCTATATATATATTTGGTAGCAATTTAAAAAAATATTATCGGTAAAATTTTACTGGCAAATGTATATTTGGCTGATATTATTAAAAACAATTTACACCATTTATTTGGCAAAAATTCTGGCCAAATATATATTTGGCTGGTATTTAAAAAAAAAATTACCGACCATTTGTTTGGACAAAAATACCATCCAAATATATATTTGGCCGTAATTTTTGAAAATATTTACTGGCCATTTGTTTGGCCGATAATTGTCTAAGAAAATACCAGCCAACATAATGATCGGGTATCCCTATTTAACGACCATGGATTACCGGCCAAGTCCTGGCAAAACATATTTGGCTGGTAATCTTTATTACCAGCCATTTTATTTCGCTAGTAACCCCACCTTTTCCCGTAGTGAATACGTTTGATGTTTAAATTTATCAACTAACTGATATCCATGATGACTACACCAACTATTGAAAAAAATGATTAATCAAGATGGGGTATGTCGAACCTGGGATGATCGGTCTAACCTCACGGAATTTTTCTACCGGCCACTGGGGTAAATCGGGAAGCGCTTGCAGCGGGCAGTCCAGAGCCCAATATCCTTTAGTTGTGTGCCTCATTTGGAGAAAAAATTCTTATAAATTCATCATAGTTGGAGCTCGAATCGCGGGTACCTGGATAACAACGTGGATGTCCTACCGCTGCATCACCAACTATGGAAGAAATGACTTGTCGAGCGTCCAATGAGCTGTACACACTCAAATTAACCTTGTTAAGACCAATTGTATCGAAGTTACCTACATAGATATTATCCTCAAGTGTTGTCGCTTATTGCCCCAGCGACACAAGTAAGCGATTATCACACAGCCGAACGGTCGAGACACAGTCGCTTCGGAGGAATTAGGCTGAGTGGCATTTATACACCCGGTCGGACTATGCGAGGCCGAACGGTAAAGGTGTGAAAGTCGTCGAAGACTACTGGTTCAATCAGTCGAACTTGCAGCCTCCTTCGACTAGACTTGAGAGGGAGGCTTGTGATGCAGTGATAAAGGGAAGCCTATCTAGCACGAGGTCAATTGTCAGGGTGGAGGTCAAAGTCAAGACGGTCAATGTCCGGATGTCAAAGGGTCGAGCGGAGGATAATTGTAATGGTCTGTCAGGCGATCAAGCCTCGACCGGAAGGATATGGCCGAGCTGACCCCCACTCAGACTCGGGATGATACGCAAGGCAATCGACGCTTGATACGGAGTGACATGACATCGCACGGGACCTGGCCAAGGACGTAGCGGAGTCCCGACCAAGCGGCTACCCCGCTCGGCGCAGTAACGAGACCTAGTCATGGATGGAGCGAAGTCCCGGACGAGCGGCTACCTCGCTCGACTAAGCAGCGGGACCACTGTAGTATCTCTCGACATCCTTTTGGGAGATAGTGTCGTTGCCATTAGGTGTGGTCGACAGGCGGATTGTACGGTCGTAGCTTCTACTATCGCGTCAGAGATATGCATGCCCTGCTAAGGTATAGTGTCAGGAGTACGTTCCTGACAAGGCAGTTTCATGAGACATATGGGAGAGCGTGCTCATGCCTTAAGAAATGTGCACGCCACACACCAAGACTCTATATAAAGGGAGGTCCTTTACCGGCGGAGGTACGCATGACTATTGAATTCCACTGTTGCTACTGTTGCTCTACTTCTCCACATTTTTCTATTTGTTTTGTAGAGCGGAGCGAAGTCCATGTTCGGTCAACGAAGCTGCCACCTTCTAGTTTTCCAACTTCACGCTTTCGGACAGGATGAGTGTGTATACTCATATTCAAACATATCAAAGAGTTAACCTCAAAATTACTTGAATTAGCCTAAAATACCACCCGTACTATATTCCTTCATCTTGTAAAGTCAACGCGATCATTCATGCTAATTCATGACACAAATCTATGTTGGTGCAGCTAAAGAGATTCGTACAAGTACAGGACAAAGGTCAATAGCGACATGGAAGAAAGAAGAAGTTACAATTTTCTCTTGCTATGGAATCCAAATTAGTAAGGATGAGATAAAATAATATGCAAAAGAAATAAGAGGTAAATGAATTTATTTGGTTTTAATGCCTGGGTTGTTAATCCAAAACTATGAAAAGCATATTAATAAAGCTCCTTTGATAAAAGTCAGAGGTAGAGAAGCCTTTTACCATGGTTAAGCACAGAAGCAATAAACAAGATCGAACGAAAGTAAATATAAGTGGGTTCTTTAATTTCGAGCATCAATCCTTTTTTTATAGTCTTCGTTTTCGATATGACCGTTTGCTGACGTGACACCTTTCAAGCGTCTGGAGGTTGTACAAGCGCTTGGATCCAATCAATGTCAATCCACTTGGCAACGGTATGCTCGATGACTCTGGATAACTTCGGGCATCCCGGGCGCATGGATCACTTGTTGACGTGGACACCATCTTGACAACGACTCCTGGTGATGTGGCCACTCAGTTAGGGTGCTTGGATCCGATCGATGTCAATCTACTTGGCAACGGTATGCTCGATGACTCTAGATAACTTCGAGCATCTTGGGTGCTTGAAAGTGATCCAAGCGTCTGGATTCTACTGAGGTGGGTACTGTCTTAACAATGACTCCTAGTGACGTGGCCACTCAGTTCGGGCACTTGGAATCGTTCCGAGCGCCTGGAGTGGTCAACCTCTATGTTGACCATTCTTCGACATCTACTCGTCTGGGTGATGGTTGGGTCGTCTGAAGTTAAGCTCATCCGAATCCAACTCCGACATTCTTTCTAGAGCATAATTCCTCCTGGCTTTTCATCCCTTGGATCACGTTCTTTTGGCTATGTTGGTGCACTCTTCTGTAGCTCATCGTTTCTCGAAGCCACCGAGCTAGTAAACTTATTTCCCATACTATCCTTCTTGTTCGCTGTATCTTTCGCTAGATTTCTTGTATTCCTAAGTCCTTGTACACTTAGGCACAAGACAGTAGATCTACAAGGTCTAACTCTAACTTGATTGATCACATCAAAAACACTCCACGAGGTACCTACAATCTATACTGCAGTGCTCTTGGACAACACTCGCACCTCGCATAGGGCTTGGTATACATGACTGTTCCCTATACCCTGTTGGGACACTTCGAAACTAGAGGGGGGAGGGGGGGGGGGGGATAAATAGCTTCTCGCACTTCGATGATGATTATTTTCAGCGAAATAGACTCGAAGCAAGCTCCCGATACTAACACAAGGATTTACTTGGTATCCACCTCAAAAAGAGGTGACTAATCCAAGGATCCACACGGAGTGCACTCTTCACTATGAACACAAAATCCTTCTCAGAACAACTGGATGTTTGAGCAGGGAATAATGAGCATTAAACGATCATTAATGTTGCTCATTGGTCTGAGCTCCTATATAAGGAGGCTGCGATCACAGGCAAAAGGTTACACACACTAAAAGTTGAAGCTCTCCACCTACGTTCCCCGTCTGACTCTATCATGTAACTCCTGCTCGGCGAAGTGCCCGCGATAGCAATCGGGTGTCACTCAGTTCGCCGTGACCACCAGTTGTTTATTGAAATTACGGTCAACTGTTGTATCCTGGGAAACAGACGGCCATAGTATGCATCAAAGCATAGCTGGAGGTGGGCGAATCTATTTCAAGGAAACTACGTCAATTGCAGTTCTCGGTCCGCAGCTCAAAGCCCGACTGACCTCGCTCGATCTGCTCTTAAACCTGTTGCTTTGTAGATCTGTCGCTTCGTGACACAGATCTGCTGCTCTGTAACGTAGACTTGCCGCTCTGCAACACAGACCTGCCGCTCTGTAACATTGCATTGTCGCTCTACAACGCAGACCTGCAGCTCTGTTGCTCTGTAACACAGACCTACTGCTCTGTCACTCTGCAAAACAGACATGCTGCCTTGTCGCTCTGTAACACATACCTACAGCTCAGCCGATCTGCTCGCTCGACGACTGAGTCAGCTCTTCAGCACGTAACATAAACATGCCCCAGCTGACAACCTGAGATTATCTGCTCAGGTCATTTGGACTGTAAGTTGAATTTAATTCAGTGTAGTTTAAATTCAAGTAATACGCAGTAAATCTCCGATAACAGATTATTTTTCCAACAATCATAATGTAGGAACTAGGAAGGTGGTTGTCAGTATGAATGAAGAATTTGAAGATGAACAAAAGTAAATTCTTAAAATTGAGGAGGATAGAAATAGAAAAAGTTATGTAAAGGAGGAACTCTGTGTGTTTTTTCTCTCTTTTTTTATTACTTTTACAAAAAGTCCATAATATTTTAAAATTTATTATTAAATCATTATTTTTTTTAAAGCTTTACATAAAAAAATATATAAAATAATTACTTTAAAAAAATTAGGCCCGACCAAAGGGGGCTTATGTGCCAGCCCCACCTTAACCATCCTAGAGTAGACTCTAGTTATAACTCCCTAATTAACTACTACATCTAAAGTTTAGCATGTTTGTGCAATTTCCCTAATCTTTTTCCAGAAGGCTAAAACATCTTAAACCTGTTTGGAATCAGGAACTTAAGTTATCAGTTTCTATAAAAACAACGGGGCACTAAAAGTCGTAAGTTAATCCTCCTCATACTTGATCAATGAACTTTTGTATCCTATATATACACACGCGAATGCCTCCTAGAAATGTTCATGTAAGATTTTTGTTCCACAAGCAGCAAATATTTGATAACAACCTGATTTCCTCCGATGATCCGATGGGCGAAGCCGAGGTGGACCTCCAACCGATGATCACAACAGCCATGACGTTTGGCGATCCCGACTTGCTCGCCAATATGCAAATTGGGAAGTGGCTGCGATCCAATGACAATGCCCTCACAAAAGACAGCATCATCAATATAGTGTCACTAAAGTTGCAAATAGCTGAGTGTGGAGAGATTGACCTAGAACTGGAATGGATTTCCCTGACCCAGTAAATCTGAAGTTCATACAATGTTTACAACTTCAACTAAGTCTTGTTTAGCCACCCTATTTTGTTTCGTGCATATCAAACTTTTTGCAATGTTTGTGGGCGAACAACGAATTATGTTGTCTGTATCGAAGATAAACTTGATAAAGAAAATGGAGACGTAGAAATAAAAATGTTTACTCATTGTTTCCCAGACTTGTTTTGAGAGCACAAACTCTATTATTGTTTTGAGAGCATTTATACTGGCCATTTCTTCATGCCCTAGGCAAAAATTTAAAAAACAATGCTCTTTAATATATTTTTAAATTTTCCTTAATATTTTTCATTTAGATTGAAGATTTAAAGTAATAAGTTTTTTTAAAAATGTTTTTTTAATTAAATATTATATTTTTAAAAAGAATTAAATATTATTATTTTTTAAAAAACTAATTTTTATATAAAATTTAGTTTTATGGCGTGTATTTTGATAATATCTTATTTTTAAGATTTTATAAGAAATACAGAAAAGAATTTATTAGATTTTATAAGAATAGTATTGTTAATTACAAAATAAGATGAGAATTAGAGTAATAATAAAAAATAGAAGGAAATATGTCAATTAAAATATGAAATATATTTAAGACAGAATGTCATATAAAATTATGGTATGTAATTAATGAGGAAATAAAGATAAATGTAAGGTATAAATAGGAAGTGGGAATTAATTGATAAGGTGTGAATTAGCAAGATATTTATAATTAACTAATAATAATGATGTTAATTTAATTTATTTAATATCTTCAATTAATTAATCAATAGGTTTATAGCTTTTGCATAAATATCTTGTTATAGTTAGCGTAAGAAATAGTGGAACAATTGCATCATGATAATTAAATTGATAGCACTGCACGATTATTTAACTTTTCTTTTAGTATTATATGAAAAAAAAAAAAGAAAAATCAAAATGTCACGTGCAGGAGATGTAATCCTGAGCAATATAGAGCAACTACACAATTGCTAAAAGTTGATTTTTCTCGGTTACAATGAAAAGAGAAAAAAATAAATTCGAAAAGCTTAAGTGGTCAGACAATCACAGACAGACTTTTTACAGTTAATCACGGACAAATACATTGGTTGGGAATTGAACCAAGATGCTCTTGTTAGCGTCGTCACTAAAGCCTGTGAATAATAACACAATTAATATTATCAGGTGGAAATAATAACACAATTAATATTATCAAGAGGAGGATTATTTATCAAATTATCGCCTAGATACCCATAATTTCATCCCAACAATAGCACATTTATAAAAAAAAAATTCTCTAAATGAGTCATATAACAACAGAATACTAAACTTTAGACCGCCTACAACAAGCGTTCCTTGATTACGCTACGTCGATTGAAAACTGATCTGATTTTAAATACATGCCTTTTTAACATTTTAAATTATTAAAATATATCATTTCACCTTTAACCATTAATATTATTGGATTTGTTTAAAAGAATAATAACGTGGCATATTAATGGATAAATGATTAAAAATAATAAAAGCTTAATTTTTGTAGATTTATTTATTTAATTAATACGGAATATATTACAATGATACTACAATATAATCAAGCAAACCACGATCTTATAAAACTCGATCGTGCATGCTAATTAATTCATGACACAAATCTCTACATGATGCTGCAGCTCTCTTGCTCATCACTGCGCACCTTGTACGGGTATGGATGATAGTACGGTTGCGCGGGGGGTTGGTACGTATAATTATAGCTCAGCGGCGGCGGCGACCAGGTGATCGCGTCATCGTCCTTCCAGTAGGGGCCGACGCTGAGGAGCTCGACGCCGACGGGGCCTATCTTCTTCCGCAGGACGACGATGAGCTTGACCGAGTCGATCCCCTCCCCCACCACAATCAGCCGGTCTCTGTCCCACGACACCGACACAACGCCTGCCGGAACCATGATCGATCGGCATTTAACGACTGCAAAACTAATGAATATTAACGAAATAATTAATTAATTACCGGGAAATCCTGAGGTCGTCTGTAGTGCTTTGGTTCGCTTCTTTGCATCCGACGTCGGCACCCTCATCACCACCTCAACAACCAAAAACAAATCTATTTAAACTAATTAACAATGAAATTAATTAATTAAGAAGAAATATCGACTCACCTTAACCATCCTTGATTTTGGCTGATTGAAAGAATGTAAAAAAGTCAGAGAAAACGATTACTTTCTTGTGTTAATTGTCATCTTAGGCTATTTAACAAGCCTATTTATAAAGATTGTTAAAAGAATATATGGAAAAATATAATAATAATAATTAGATTATAAATATTCACCGTGAAGATTTTCTTAAATATTTTAAGAAGCAATCACACGAAATCGAAAAATTACATAAATTCATCATGGGAATATTCCCTCACATTGTCTATTTGTCACATCCTTCAAATTGTGTCATGTTCAGGACCGTCTCAAAATTTTCCGAGGCCCTAGATAATAATAATAATAATAAACTCTTTAATATATTTTAAACATTTTTGCTCAAATTTTTTTCATTTGAATTTGAGATTAAGAATGACCGATTTAAAAAATAATAATTTATTTTTTAAAAAATAAAATATTATATTTATATAAAATTTAGTTTTCTCATTAATATTTAGATAATTTTTTAACATTGTTAAATTATTTAATCTTTTTAAGATATTATTGGATTTAAATAAAATTTTATTAATTTTAATTTTGAATTTTAATTTTTTAACTCTGTGGGTTTTTCTCTCTTTTTTTTATCACTTTTACAAAAAAATTCATAATATTTTAAAATTTATTATTAAATCATTATTTTTTTTAAGCTTTACATAAAAAAATATAAAATAATTACTTTAAAAAAAATTAGGCCTGACGGCTGATCAAAGGGCCATCCCAGAGTAGGCTCTAGTTATAACTCCATAACTACTACAACTAAAGTTGAACATGTTTGTACAATTTCCCTAATCTTTTTCCAGAAGGTTAAAACATCTAAATCCTGTTTGGAATCAGGAACTTAAGTTATCGGTTTCTAAAAACTACGGGGCACTAAAAGTCGCAAGTTAATCCTCCTCATACTTGATCAATGAACTTTTGTATCCTATATATACACACACACACGAATGCTTCCTAGAAATGTTCATGTAAGATTTTTGTTCCACAAGCAGCAACTATTTGATAACGACCTGATTTCCTCCGATGATCCGATGGGCGAAACCGAGGTGGACCTCCAACCAATGATCACAATTGCGAAAAGTTGATTTTTCTCGGTTACGATGAAAAGAGAAAAAAAAATCATTCGCAAGATAATTTTTTGTTGTCCAGTCCAGGTATAGGTATCTACTTCAAACCGACTAATTCTGACGAATTTGGTCCCATTAAAATTTCTTATTAATCATCAAAATAAATTCGAAAAGATCCAAGTGGCCAGACAATCACAGCCAAACTTTCAAGAATTAATCACTGACAAATACTTTTGTTGGGAAATTGACCCAAGATTCTCCTGTTAGTGTCACTATAGCCTGGGAATAATAAAATAATTAATATTATCAAGAAAAGAATTGATTTTCACCCCCGGACTATGGTGCAGCGAAACAATATCAAGTTGTCATCCAGACATTCATGTTCCATCCCAACAATAGCACATTTACAAAAAAATTTCCTTTAAATGAGAAGCATAATGACAAAATGCTGGACTTCTTGACCGTCTGCCACAAACGTTTCCTGATTACTCTACGATCGATGGGAAATTTTCATGGGATCAAACTAATCACCCCAAGTACGGCCTTAGTTCATCGTAAGGAAAGTCATTTTGTCTTACATTGACACAATAAGTACCTGTATAAATTCCCCCCATAATTTATCTACTAATATTTTATCGTAAGCCTAGCAATATTAGAGTGTTTATGATGAACGATATCATCTTTTACTTATAAAAAAAATAAAACCAAACAAACAAAAACAAAACCGTCTACTTCTAGATTTAGTCGAACAAAACTTAGACACTTAGATTACCTAAAAAATATATATACGAAGGGAATCGATTCAAACATGAAATGCATTCCTGTGACTCACCAAATTGTACCTATTTAACAACCTGAAATGATCAAGGTCTAGGTTTCATTTGCGTGAAAAGAGTATCACAACAATGTTCGTGTCTAAGCGTTCTAACCGGCTTAAGCTACGTGTTAAGAACCATGACAAGTGTGCAAACCACCATGTGAATGCTAATATGAATTCCGGACGTCGTAAAAAGTGTTATCACAACTACAGCTCATCTGACATATTTTTAAGAGCAGGAAAGTGCGTGGATCTTGCAGATAAAAATGGATAACTGTCTCTTTTTTGTCGGCCACTGGACAACGAACAGCATCTGTTAAAACTTCTGTGATTAGTCTATCCAACCACAAGAATTGCCTCGACTGGAGGAAGATGAATGTGGTCCAGATGGAAATCGAGGGAAGTTAGCTTGGTCCCTCCTTGCTCCATGGATGTTGTAGTCATATGGATCACTTCTCCCAGGAAACTGGCCGAACGGGACCTCACTAATGGGCCTTGCATACTTTGTCATATCAAGATGTGGAGCATACCGATCCATCACTGACGACGCAGGGCCACCTGTGAATTGGCCATAGGAAGGGGGAGTGTATAGATGAGAATGTGTACTTCCTAGCAATATCATTAATGTTGTCATTCACAAGATTTTCGGAAATGTCATTACCTCCCGCTTTAAAAGAAAACTCTACTCCAGTAGTTAAATGTGAGTCTCTTTCCTGTGGAGCTACAGATGATGGTTCCAACGGAAGATGACTTGGTGTATTTCTATTCTGATCGGGCAAGATGCTCATGTCTGATAACTCAACATCGTTCTTCCTCTCTTCCTGCGCCTGACCCTTTTTCTTTCTTCTCCTTTTACGAGAAATAGTGCTTGCATGTCCGGGAGAGATCTTTCTCTTGGTACCATCAGAGCTTTTATGGTTTTCATCTCTAGCTTTTTTCTCTTCTAAAGTGGCATCCTTCACCAAAATTTCAGCTTCCGTATGGTCCTCTGCTGGAAGACTATCTACTGGCTTCTCTGATAAAATTCCTTTTCTGAATGGAGGCCCCTGGTCTTCGACTATGTGTCCCTGGCGTGCAGCTATTCTTTTGTGCTTCACTGTCCAATCGTCACGGCTCCACAGATTCAATGGAGGTGGACTCAAATTCCATTGTTCCAATTGATTATCATTCACATCGACAGAGCCGGGCAAGTAGAATGACTGAAGAAAAAAGATTAGATACAGGTCACTCAAGGTCATACAAGGCATTCTCATACTTGACACCAGACAATCCAGATGTCTACATACCTTGCCTGAGAGACTCTGACTATCTTCCCATATTAAATCATATTTACTTTGTTTCTTATCAAGTCTGTTAATAAGGAGAAAATGAAACATTACACCAGAAATTTACTCACCGAAAGAAGATGATACCAAAAAAATAAAAATTGAAACAAGATAATAAGGATTAAAGATGGGCAAAATTCAAAAGAGCAACCCTGTTTCAAAATAACATCAGAAGAGTGTTTCATCCTATACTTCATCCCAATATGGGCATTATTCCAGCACTATTTTAGCACGTTTGGTCAAAACTATTACAGTGTAGAGCAAAATTACTTTAATTAAGTCAAAATCACTACACATGCAACATTGTTGTATCAACAATACACTTATTTCAACTTGGTCAAAATTGCTCACAGTTCAAACTTGAAGCAATTTTAGTCAAAACTATTACACGTTGTACCAGTTTTGACCTACGTAAAACAGTGTATAACAGTTTGACCAAAATTGCTCGTAGCAGTTTTAACCAACACCGCTACAACAGTGCTGGAACATGGATATTTTGGATGAAAAAAGGGATGGGGTGCCCTTCTGATATATTTTCAATATGTGGGATCCTTTTAACAATAACGAAAATAAGGGGTTCCCTTCTGATTTTTGCCCATTAACAAATGTACCTTTCAGTCTCCTTCGGAACTATAAGAATAACCAGCTTCGGCTTGAACTTTAGTGCATGATCTATGAACTTATTGGCAAGAGCTGCTTTAACACCAAAAGGGGGGTTGAGACCCATGATCTGTTTCAAAGATTTAAGGAACTTAACAAATGGAAAGTAATACAGCTTTTGCTGAAATTTGAAGTATATGTTGCTATACTCGACAGACATATGATGTGTTTTTAATTAGGAGTATTTACTTTGGGTATTATAACATTATTACTTGATAATTCTCTTATTATAACAAAAACAGTATTTTATCCCTCTCATTTAGTATGAGAATAAGTAGACTCTTCTAGGTTTAGGAAAATCTTCTCAATGCTTTAAGAGGGAGACAGGTGAGTCTGATATGACGACATAGCCTCCCTTCCCCTCTTCAAAATCCAGACTTCTCCCTTCTCCACTTTTTTCCCCAACAGTCACTCTTTCTCACTCCCCTTTTCCTTCAACAATGAGAAAGTGTCAATTTCTCTCTACCCTCTCTGTTAGCTAATTTAGCAAACACCATGAAGCCCTGACTTAGCACCTCCCTCTCAAGCACAAACTTGTTCGTATGATCATTGCACGAGGCCACAAACTAGGAGTAATCCTAGCAATCATGTGTTTATGCACTTTGTCACCAGGAAACAGCTGCATATCCGATTGAGAACTCAAAGCAGCCCCTATAACCCTACCGCATCCACACTACTTCCTGTGCCCCACCCACAAGCTCATCTTTGCCTTAGATTAGCATGCACATCTCAACTTACAATAGCTACCTGTTCCTTCATGATAACTTCTAATCCAACACCCAATATGATTGGTTGTCACAATCTTACGCGCCCTAACAGGAAAGGAACTAAGGGCCAATATCAAGTTGGACCGCCACCCAAGTGATGCTCTGACAGTGAACCTTTCATGTGCGCAAATAGCCTCAACTGACTCACTATAAAAGGATACCTTCTTGGACCTGAACCAGTTTCATTTCGAGCATAAAAAATGCATGAACCAAAGCCCGACCTTATAGAAAAAACTCCTAACTAAAAATATTCAGGCGGGTTCTGATTTCAGCCTTTTCAGGTTTCTGAATTTTTCAGAATTTATGAACGTTTTCTTTTGGGAATTTTAGGTTTTATACTTGCAAAATTTTAGGTTTTATAAAAATTGTCACTTTATGGTGAGGATAAAATACAATTAATGCACAGATCATTTATTATTATTTTTGTCTTCATTACCACTTTATAAGTAATAACTATATAATATATAATTATATATTCATATGTATAATTGCATAAATAACTAACTGGCTTGAGTCAGTTTCTTCTAGTTTTATATAAAAACTGAAAGACCTAACCCAAAGCCAGAATATATTTCGTGTCTTCAAAATCCAAACAAAACACCATTAAAACCCAAGAAAACCTCAAGTTTTGGTTTGGTTTGGTTCTTTTTTTAATTCAATACAGGCTGGATATGTCTAATTTTTTACCCACCCCTACTTAGAGTAGATGTTGAAACTCCAATGTAATTTTTATCTAAAATACCTTTATTAGTAATCTCTCTTATTGTCAATGTCTCTCTTCTAGCATCATCCTCATTCTCTTGAGGAATATTTTTCCAACAATATTAACTCCATTACAAAGATAAGTATTTTTCTTGCAACCCTTCATGATTTATCACTTTGTCTATAAAAACTTCAGAATCCTAGGGTATCCTTAATTTGAGCAAATAAAGGAAGAAGATATAAATTCAAGAAGATTTTTCATCATGTCTGGCAATCAACTCTTTTGAAGATCTAGATCATTGCATCATGAAAACCCTCGACCATTACAATAATATTCCATTGTTATGTCAGTTTATTTTTCCATTAGTTTTTAACAAGTTGGACATAGATAATAACGATACTCTAACTTGAGAGAGTGCTAGTTCCCAAATGAAGTATTTATTTTTTGGGTATTTGGTCAAATCCTATACGTGGTGTAATAGTTTTCTTTTAATTACAAAAACATAATTATATTCTTCTAAACTTGTGAAATATCTTACCAATTTTGATCCAGTTGGCAATTCAGTCATCCAGTCTCTTCTTTCAAAATTGAAATCATTCTGTGAAAAACAAACATCATTGGTAAGTCGTACAAGAAACTAAACATAGCAATGTCGTTGATACGGTTGGTAATGGGGGGCCCAAAAGGAAAGGGTGAGAAGGGTCAAGGCCATATAGTGGTCAAAAGTCAAGATGATGTGGCAGTCAATAGTCAAGTTGACTGGGCAGTCAATAGTCAAGCTGACTGGGCAGTCAAAGTCAGGCATATGTGGTATTCAGAGGTCAGGCTGACTTGTCGATCAAGGGGACAAAGTAGTCGAAAGACAAAGGGGGACGACAGGTGAAACACACGGTACAGGTCGGGATCGACAGAGCTGTTCAGAGACAGCTCGATCTACAGGCCTACGTTCGAAGGCCCGGAACACAAGTCACACGGTACAGGTCGGGATCGACAGAGCTGTCCAGAGACAGCTCGATCTACAGGCCTGCGTTCGAAGGCCCGGAGCATAAGTCACATGATACAGGTCGGGATCGACAGAGCTGTTCAGAGACAGCTCGATCTACAGGCCTGCGTTCGAAGGCACGGAACACAAGTCACACGGTACAGGTCGGGATCGGCATAGCTGTCTAGAGACAGCTCGATCTACAGGCCTGCGAGTCGAAGGCCCGGAGCATAAGTCACACGTACAGGTCGGGATCGGCAGAGCTGTTCAGAGACAGCTCAATCTACAGGCCTGCGTTCGAAGGCCCGGAACACAAGTCACACGGTACAGGTCGGGATCGGCAGAGCTGTTCAGAGACAGCTCGATCTACAGGCCTGTGTTCGAAGGCCCGGAGCATAAGTCACACGATACAGGTCGGGATCGGCAGAGCTGTTCAGAGACAGCTCGACTGGCAGGTGACGCTTAGAGGCTGGATCTGATCGAAGGAGGCGAGGCAGGTGCAGGCCACAATAGATCGGATGAACTAAGCCGTGCGGAAGCCGGAGAATCACAATTGTCCGTCAAGGGGTAATCATTACATACCAGCAATATGTGCGAAGGCGGAGGTTTCTAAACGAAAAAGATGCCCTCATAACCAATAGCAGCCTGACAGATGTCCTTCATTACAAGACAAAACCCATGTGTAAAGGTGGAGGTTCCTAAACAAGAAGATGTTTTCGCAACCAATAGCAGCACGACAGGTGTCCGGGACTATACGACAAAACCCCGCGTCTAACGTTTTCTGACATAGTTGCAGGTTCCAGAAGGGAGGCGGGTGCATAAAAAGGGGGAGGATCCTTCATACGCGGGTACGCTCTCGCATCACTTTTTCCCACAACTTTTCACTTTCAGTTGTTTTTTGCTCTCTGTGTTTTTCTGGGGAAAAAAATACCTGACTTGAGCGTCGGAGGGCCGGACCCGGGGACTTTTTCCCTGGGGTTTTGGTCTCTAACGAAGGAGGATCGTCTGAGCGTGTGCAGAGGTCTGCAGCAGCGTTAGCCGCCCGTGAGAGCCGGATCACCCATGACTTTCCGTTAACAATCAGGCCACCGTGACCAGCCTTCGTCCGACTCAATTTTCGGACAGGATCAGTCGTACATCCATATTTATACGAATAGATATTCAAGTAGGCAAACGATTCCACTACATAAAGAAAATGAAAGAGAAGAATCTACTTTTGTAATATTGACTTGAAAAGTGTTTCTGTAGCCATTCCTAACCAAATTAATCCAAACAGGGCATTTTTAAATTGCATTCAATCTAAACTAGTTTCGTCAAATTGCAAAAACAATCTCCTTTCTCCAAGCAAAGAGCTTTTTTCCATGACTCAGTGCAAGCAAATCAAACAAATGCCGGAACAACTTTGAGGTCACCAAGGTTTAGAATGGGCAGCAGCACAATTCTAAATGTTACTCCAAACTAGAAACCAATGTATGCTGGAATTTTGCACAAGGTAAAAGAATCTTAATTGTGATCAATTAGATTATGAAAATTTTCTATCAATCACTGCATCCTCCCTGTCCTTATTTTCTCGTTATCTTTTCCGCCTCAGAACATATTATAGGTGCAAAGAAGTTCAAATTGTTCAACATAGCACAATGAACCATAAATTCTGAAGAACAGAATAATGATTCTCAATGAACCATACATTCTTTCTAGTTCATCACAATTCAGTAAGTTCTGATGTTAACAGACCCAACTGGTTGGCTGGTTGGGTCTAACATAGTTTCTTTATTATTATGCATACTAAGTCTGAAGGTTAAATTTCACTTTTCTTATTCTGATAGATTATAGTAAGCTACTGAGAGACTTCTATATTTCTAATGTGACATATAAGCTGTCACATTAGAATGGTACGCCTGTTATATCCTAAAAAGAAAATTATTTCTCCATCAGCACTACAAAAGGCAATTACCAACACACAGCATGTGCACATGCAAGGGTAGGCAAATAAGAAAATCTATCTATTTTTGTAAGATGCATTCCATGGATTTCTCCATCTTGGGATTGCACAATAAAACCTGACTTTAAACCTAGTCTAGTTGTGTGTAGTGCTAACTAGACCTATGCCAAAACAATTTCTCAAGCTACATTACCTTTTGCCCAGCTTACAAATAACTTGCTGCATGAAACAAACATTAAAATTGATGAATGTTATTTAACTAAAAAATGAAAATGCAGGATATACAACATTTAACAAAAAGAGAACAAAATCACTTAAGAGTAAAATTGGCCCAGCACACGTAGCCAAGCAAAGATATATTTAGGACCCATAACTACTATAGTTTATGAAAGCAGAGGTTTCTCAAATAAGTCTCTGAAAATCTTTGAAATTTGGCGAATCAAACATGAAATGGCATGCCTACAATTATTGATAAACATGGGTAGGATCAATATCAGAACAGGTACATATTACAAAGATCAAAAAAGAAAACTGAAGAAGACATTTTTATTTTTCAGTTCTTACCTTCGGTTGTATGATATCATAGTTCTTGAAATTGCATTTCTTTCCAGCAGAATCAAGCTTTTCTTTCATTAAAATGCTGAAATCATTAGCACCACAGCGGAAATCAACCATCTGGAGATAAACATACACATTCAAGAGGTGACTTGTTTTAGGAGGGGATCTATCATTCTATGCTGCAATAATAAATTAAGCCATCAGAATGCAATCCATATTAGTCTTCACAATTTTGTAGCTGTGGCTAGAAGGACAAGGATTATAGGGAAGATCATCTTCTCATAAAACAAATTAAACTAAAGGTGCAAACAATATAATTTATACAAGGTATTTCTTTCTAAGAAGATTTTACAGCCCACTCTACCGAAGAAGCATATGATGATAATTTCATGCATTTAAAAAGTTTTCATTTAACTAATCTATATAATCAGAGTGAGCACAATCAATATCTATCTCTAACTCGAGGAGTGCTAGACTAGTTTATCATAACTTGCTGAACTATTTTACTCATTACTTAATTACTTGTTTCCTCTATGTATAGGTTCTATTCAAAACAGTTCTTATATCAAGTTGCAACAATGGCATGATAACTTTCCCCATGAAGGGAACCCGCATCAAAAGTATAGTCATATTAAAGTAGAGAAGTAAAATTATCCAAATGTAATCATTTCAAGGTGGTGGATCTCTCCTTCTATGAGCATGTAATAACAATCTATACAACGTGTCACTACATTGACAATTCTAGAGCAAACTTTAAGCCACCAACATATAAAATCTTGCTCAAATCCATAAGCTAACTTCAAGATTGATTACATCTTTCTGAATGAAATAAAGGTAAACTAAGAATTAATTCATAACTACAGGGCACGGACTAGTTTATCATAACTTGCAGGGCACGGACAGCTCCTGTGGAGCTTATACCAGCTAATTTCTTTGCATTTCTACAGGCCGAACAGCTCCATTTGGGGCTTAGAATAATGTACTCTTTTAGTTTATGCAGTAGACGTGGAAGTTATGTCTAGCAGAATAGTTTTATTTCATTAAGAATGCACTTTTCTTTTAAATTGCAATAGGCCTGAATCACGTATATAGCATTTCAGTTTAAGTCTTTATTTGTTATCACATTTATGTGTACAACCCTTCCATGCTATTACTAAATAACAGTAGCTTTGTTTGTTATCAAATGAACATGGACAATCTTAACAGTAGCTTTGTGTGAACACCAGTAGCCTTAACAGTCTTCAGTGCTATTAGTTGAACATAAGTAGAATTCATTTGCTATTAATTAAGCATGATCAGTTCCCTTTGCCATTAGATGTGCACAGTGATACTTTTTAGTCTCTTTTGCTATTAGAATATCTTGAGCATGCAGTTATTAGTTTCTTTGCTATTACATAAGCATGAGTTTCTATCTTTAAGAACTATAAGCAAGAAAGACTAAGGTTTAGACTTGATTTCAATTCCAGAATATTGAATATCAAAAGCGCACACAAGGTGTTTGCTTAAATGCCAAGTAAGGGCAAGTATAAAGAAGTTATAGTTAAAAAGAAAGTATTTTACTTTTAAAGGGCATGTACCGGACACAAGGTCCAAGGGATGGGCTCCAAGTTGCCCCTAGGGACAAGGCCTAGAAGTATCTTAGTAGTTTCGGGATTAGCTACCTCGATTCTTATTAAGAATGCGCACTAAGTGGTACAATGCCGAGCCCAAAAGAAGTTTATTATTATTTTGAAGTATTAAAGTATAAGTTTGAAACAAATGAAACGAGCTTCAAATCTGTCTAGAATTAGAAAGTTAGTTTTCTTGTTATTTGAAGCATGCAGTAGTAGTTTCAATTGTTTTCTTGCTATTAGATTATTCAGCATGTTTAGCTTTATTTGCTTTCAGCATGCCGTTATAGTTTTATTCTTATGAGCATGATTAGCTACACATGTTTAGTATTTCAGTTAGTATGATTCCTTTGCTATTTAGGAGCATGGGTAGTTTTATATGTTAGCATTCAGTTTTAGCATGTTTTTATTTATATACATGCATATCGAGTTTTTGTGAGTAGATAGCACTCACTAAGCTTTATGCTTATAGACTGCACTTCCTCCTACTGCAGATAAAGGAAAGGAAAAGATTTAGTAAGGAAGGCGACAAGGTGGTGGTGATGAAGGTGTGTGATGGCTGGACTATGGGGAGATCAAGAGTTTGCTAAGGAATTGTTAAGACTTTTCTGTTTAGAGTTCTTTAGTTTTCTTTAAATGCTATTATGAGTCAAAATTGTAATTAAGTTTATTCCGCATTTGTAGTTGGGTTCTATTGATGGAGTGATATTGTTGTTTGCTATTATTAGGGTAGTTTCCTTCTTTTATTTGTGATATTATACTGCGTGGTTGTGAAGATATATGTTCCAGCCGCTTGTGGCTGAGTATAGTTTGTTTGTATTGATGATTTAGTCATCGGTACAGGGGAGATTTTGCCGAAATTTTTCGGTAGAGATTCCTCGTGGTTTTTAATTATACCGGTTAAGTAGAGTTAGTAGTTAAGTAACGGTCACTCTTAGAGAGTAGTAGTAGTAGTAAGAAGGGTGGTCGTTACATATCGCGTCTGCCTCGGCAAGGAGATGGCCATCATGGATATGAAGACGGTGGCGGTCGCGGTGGTCCGTCACTTCGATTTCGAGGTGTTGGGCGGCGAAGGGCGGAAGACTCCCAAGTTCGCACTGGGGCTCACGGTGTCGCTTGCTGGTGGGCTGCCGGTCCAAGTTCGTCGGCACGACGAGCAACGCATGCCATCGATAGTGATGCGTCAGCGTGGGTTAGACAGCGGCGATACTCCTACGCGGCGTTGATGTGGGGAAGGTAGTAGGAGGCAGTGAGGCGTCTCTTCCTGTGGTGGTGAGGCCCAGAGAAGCACGAAGCCGGAACTCCATCCCACCTCCTCCCCTTTTGTGGCTGCCGCCTTTGAAGGAAAGATGACCCCTCCTTTTTCCTTTCGTGGCGGCGGAAAACCAAACGCCAAAAGACCTGCTCCTCCCTCTTCTGACCTCCTCCTAGCCGCAGAAGCCCAAACGCCAAACCCCACTAATGTCATATGACCAAACTATCCTCCCTTCCATCTATCCTCATCTCATCATCGCATCATCATCACTTCGATTTGTGTTAAAAAAATTATTACTTACATATATAAAAAATTTGAAATAATATGAAACATTATCTTATCTGTTCTTCTAATTTTCTTAATTATATTATCTTCTTAAATATTATTTTTATACGTAAAAGCAACAATTTTTTAACATGAATTTAAGTTTTTAATTGATCGTTATAGTGTAACAATCGATTCAAAATTGTTATCAGCATAGTAATATTTTGAATTGATTACTCTACTATAACAATCGATTGAGATAGATATAACTGAATACGAAGGGGGAAGGAGGAAGGGGGAAACCTAGACATGAATACTGGATTTGATAATTTTAAAATTTATTTATATAATTAGAATATTCGATTATAGTAAAAGGTTGATTATATTTTTCCCAGATATATTTCATAATCTATCTTCAATGTGTAGAAATGAATTATGAAATCGGTTTATAGCCCATGGTGAAGTGATTAGGAGATGGTATGATTAAAGTATTCGGCAACTTTATCAACTTGATCCAGTCATTTGTTAAAATTTATTGTGATGGGACATTTTGTTTTACCCCCACCATTTATCTTGTTTTCCAAAATTACCCAAAAACGTTTAAATCGTGCTAAATAGAGCCTTTTCATAGTAAGAAGAGAATTCGGAAGCCAGCCATGTGACAATAGCAGTACGGGTAGTTTGAAGGATATTTATTTTTAATAATTTTGATCGATAAAATCAGTAAATTTTAAAGAATGAAATAATATTCCCACAGCATATACAAGAATAAAATGAAATCCTACCTAAGTTTAACTATAAATGTATAAGTTTTTATTTGTATAAAATATTATAACATCTCTCAATGAAATTATCTGTATATATATATTCTTAGTAAAAGTGAAAAGACGACTCTTTTTTAATTAGAATTATAAAAAATAATTTTTTATTAATCATCATAATAACTTCTCTTTATTTTTTAATAAAAAATTAAGCCACATATTATAGTAGCTATAAATTATTATAATATGTCGTCGGGCCATAATACCACGGTAAAATATTTAGATTATTATTGAGGTATTCATGATTTGAACCCTAACTACGACATATCAATAGAATTTTTTTTCCAAATGACAGGCGTAATTAAAAGATGTTAAATTTTTGAATGACGATCGTGTGTACTTCTGATTTATTCTAGTGATCGGTAGAAAATATTCAGACCAGATCGGTCATCCCAAAAATAATTAAGACTAATTGGGATTATCAATTTTTTTTAAAAAAATATTATAATATTATAAGATCGGATCTAAGAGGGCCTACGGTTTCACATTTTTTATAAATTATTATAATATTTTTAATGAGACTAAATGATTTATCATTTACAAATTATTATAATATAGTCTTTTGGGTCACGGTCATTCTTAGAACGCTATCATTTAGGTATCCATGATTTATTTTTTTTCTTTAAATAAGATACACAATTACATGCTAAACTTCTAAGTCGGTTGTGATTGCTTCATGATTTATCGTGAGTGACGGATTTCATCATATTACATAATACAATACGGCTACGGTGTATCTCAGTGACGGATTTTATCATATTGCATAAAATCATATTGCATAATACAATATAACTACGTACGGCGTATCTGACGGATTTCATCATATTGCATAATACAAATTATTACAATACGTTATTTGACTAGCTAGTATTAACTTGAATTAAATAGGAACACTAGATATAAATTATAGCTATTATATATTATAGCAATTAACTTTTCTAATATAATATGAATATGTTGGATTGAGTTAACATACTATTGATCAATATTGACTTAACTTAAACAAGATATTATTTATCATACGTTGGAATAACTATGAATATAATAGCTACTGCACATTCTAAACTAAATTTAAGTTTTTATTTAACTGGGAGAATACCTAACCTGAATACCACCAAGTCAAATTTTGAAAATCAATTATTATAATTATAAAATATAAAATCAAATAAAAAAAATATCAGATGTATAATTGAGTTTAGAACTCTTTGATCTAATTTCTGTTTTACCTGCTCCATTTTTTTTAATCTTCTCATGCACTTGGGGAAGTTACTTTGTATTTTTTTTTTTTAAAAAAAAAAAAGGCTGGAGTTATGTGAGAATGATCCAACTAAACAGTAGTTTCTTTTTAGAAAATTAAATAAGAAGAAGATGAGAGGGTGGTCAATTAGGTTGATGTGGAGGAGAAAATTAAATAAGAATATAATTGTTTATTTGTTTTTACTTATTTATACTATTTTACATAGATTATTTTCTTTTTTTACTAGATCTATATTGTTCATAATTACTGCCAATTTTTCATGACTCCTAATTTCTTATAAAATTTAGAATGTCTTAAAGTCCTCTTTAAAAAAATTTGTGATTGTCTAGTATTTCGGCTAAATATCATAGATAGTTAAACCAACAATCAATGAACGAGTTGATATACGCGCTCTTCAGAGATTATTGGTGAGGAGGATGAAAGGACTTGAAAGGTACTCCAATAGAGAATTAGATTTGTATCAGAAATTCCCCACAGGTCACTCCAACGCTCAAGTTAGGATTTACTTGAGGTAATATACGAGAGTAAGAAGATAGAGAAGAAAGAGAGAACCTGATGAAGTTGTAGAAACTATAGAGTAAAAAATTCTTTGTCCTTATTCTCTCTAGGGTTTATATAGTTGTCAGAAGAATATATTCTTGTTAGACGTTGTAATGCGTATTCCTCTATCATCCTCGTATGAGCTAGTGTGGGAACTAGATCCAATACTCGTTAGTTGTCTTCTCACTCACCCAATGCCACGTGTTTGAAGGAAGGTATCTAGGGGACTATATTTCATAACCCCTTAATCGCTTCTTCATTCACCTAGTGCTACATGATTTGAATAATTCCCCATCATTGTTCATAACTTCTAGGAAAATAAGCTTTGTCAATGAGGGTTTAGTGTGGATATGATCCAAGAGTGGATGAGAAAATAACGTCAATGTAAAGTGGCCTTGAGGATAGATGAAGTTGGCTACTGAGTGCTGAGGCTAAAACAATGACAATGTCAAGATATAAGACTAAGGTTGAGACTGGTCGAGTGATGTCGAGGTCTGAGATTGAGACCCGGATGATGTCAAGATTGAGATTGAGGTTGAGGCCAAGACCTGGGTAATGTCGGGTTCTAAGACTGAGACTAGGATTGAGGTTGTAGTCGAAACTCGGGTGATGTTGGGATCCGAAACTGAGATTAAGGCTGAGATGTAGGTGTTGTTGGAATTTGAGACTGATATTAAGGTCGAGACTCGGGTGAAAACGAGACTCAAGATTGAAACTACAATCAAGACTGGAGACAAGCGACCAATTCTGTCTTCTGCTTGGGCTCTAAGTCCGCATCCATGAAAGTAGTGGCCTCCGCTCGGCTAGGATGGATCTGGACTTCTTCTTTTTCTTCGTACACGAGGGCAGGAGGTTTTTCTGTAATAGTGTTTACCTTGAGTCACGGACTCTTCCGAGCGGCTTTGGCCTCGGTCTTGACCATCTCGACGTAGCAGAGCCGAGCGACAAGTTGGTCGCCCTTGAGTTCTCCAACCCGATCATCTACCGGGAACTTAATTTTCTAGCAGTAGGTAGAGACTACTGCCTTGAACTCGTTGAGGGTTAGTCGTCCTAGGATGACATTGTATGCTGAGGGGGTGTCCACCACAATGAAGTTCATGGTCCTAATCCTCCTGAGCGGCTCCTCTCTGAGTGAAATGGTTAGTCTTGTTTGGCCGATCGGCAAAACTTCATTGCTAGTGAATCCATACAACAGGGTCGTCATAGGTAGCAGCTCACCTCGGTCGATTTGCAGCTGATCGAACGCCTTCTTAAAAATTATGTTCATCGAGCTTCCTGTGCCAACAAAGATATGGTGAATGGTGTAATTAACGATCACCGCTCGGATGATTAAGGCATGGTCGTGAGGGATCTCGACTCCCTCCAAGTCCTGAGGTCCGAAGCTAATCTCGAGCTCGCTCGCCCTCTCCCGGCTGCATCCTACTGCATGGATCTCAAGTCGTCGCGCGTACGACTTCCGGGCTAGATTGGAGTCGTCGCTAGTCAGTCCACCGGCGATGATACTTATTTCTCCTCGGGCGGCATTGATTCTATTTTCTTCCTCCCTAGCAGAGTGCTTATTCCGATCGTTCGAGGCTCGGGAAGGATTAGCACATTCCCTTTGTTGTTGATGTTGGTACCATTCCGGCGACCTTCTTGCGTCTCCTTGATGATCAGTGGACTGGTGTCTATAAAATTACACTAGTACACTATGTGTGTATTGAGCAGGACCATTTGAGGTTGTTCGATTTATACTGACTATATAAAATAACAGAACCTCTATTATTATGGATGTGTGTACTCTTAATCCCGATATAATAACAAACATATATACTTAGTATTTAGTTCTTTAACTTATCAATGAGTGAGATTTATTCGTTAAATCAATAGGCTCAATGAGTTGGGAGATAATACCATTTATATGGTGTGTTGTTGATTATAAAGGGAAACTGTGTCCTATTTAATTTAGGTTAATGATGTCCCCTTGAGGAGCTCATAAGGATTATTATATAAACCCTACAGGTGGACTTAATTTGACATGATAATGAAATTGAGTAGTACTACTCTTGGAATTAGATGTTAATTAATTGAGTTGTCAGTAACTCATTTAATTAACGGACATATGATATCTTAAACACGGGGAGATTAACACACTCATGATAAGGAGCTCCTATTGTAATATGAGATTTGTACGGTAGTTCAATAATAACCCTTTAGTGGTATGAGCTATTATTGATGGACTTGGGTTGGGTGTTCAGGCCGAACATAGGAAGCTCAAGCCCATCAGGAGGCCTAAACCAATTCCTCCTCTAAGTCCCTGTTGCAGCCTCTATATAAAGCCTCGCATCCACCCATCTGGTTTGGTTTAACTTAACTTGGTTTGGTTTAACTTAACTTGGTTTGGTTTAATTTAACTTGGTTTGGTTTAACTTAACTTAGTTTAATTTAATTTAACTTGGTTTGGTTTAACTTAACTTGGTTTGGTTTAATTTAACTTGGTTTGGTTTAACTTAACTTGGTTTGGTTTAACTTAACTTGGTTTGGTTTAATTTAACTTGGTTTGGTTTAACTTAACTTAGTTTGATTTAACTTAACTTGATTTGGTTTAACTTGGTTAAAGAAAGAGAGATTTTTTCTTAACAGAATTAGTTTTAGAAAAAAAATAAAAAGGAGATTTTTTCTAAAGAAAATTCTATTAATTTTTCTTTCTTTGTAACTAATGGCAAGCCTATAAAAAAGGAGTAGGTGGTGGTCCCAAAACCTAACTTTCTAATCTTCCTAATCGTCCTCAAGCCCCTTCTCCACCTAGGGTCGGCGACACACATCCTTCCCTTTGTGGTTGGCACCCCTCATCTCCCCTCTTCCCCCTTGGTGGTCGGCGCCACTCACATCTTCCCAAGCTAGGGCCAGCGCCCCTCCCCTCATCCTTGAGGGTCGGCACCACCTCCACCAAGGGTCGCGCCCCTTTCCTCTCCTAGCTAGGGTCGGCGGCACTTCTTGTTCTTGGTGGTCGGCGGCTTGAAGAAGGGAAGAAAAGCAAGAAGAGGAAGAAGATGAAGAAGAAGAGAAGGAAGAAGATTAGAAGGTGTCCCATCCTAGCGACTCTTTTGTGGTTGGCGATTTTGGAAGAGAAGAGAAGAGGGTGGTGTCGTCTTGGTAGATCTTCGCCCACACGGCGTTCAAGAAGAGGAGAGGAATACGACAGAAGATCTTGAGGTCTTTAGCTACGAAGAAAGGTATAACTAGTTCTTTAATTCCGCTGTATATCTAGTTTCATTTTTCTTTGTATTGATTTTGCATATCAATTTTGAATACCAACACAAGATGTCAGCGATCTTGTGCTTCGAGCAAGGTGCGCTTTGGTCAATCAAGAACTTGTTTGATTGATCAAACACATGTCTGATCAAGCATGTAGGTTGCTAGGAAAGGTTCTGTGCTCGTATAAATTTTTGTACAGGGGATTTACATAGAACGAAATTCCAGCATCCTTCAGTTCGGCGGCGATACCCACCGGGAGCTGGTCGGCTGGCGACCAGCGTTAGGCCGCGGCAAGTCGTTATGCCCCGAAGGTGGAAGATATGATGAGCTATCCTCCATGTTGACCAAGTCGTCCAAAGTCATCTGATCAACGCTACCTATAGTCAGTGACCGGATTGCCTCGGTTCTTGATATCCCGATGTTCGAGGCAAATCCAACGAATATATAAGAGATATATTGATACGAAAATAATGAAATGTAATGTAAAATAAGTACGGTGACTTATCCTGATCAAGGGGGGCACTCAGGTGGGACACTGCTCGAGTTGTTGTAACCTAGAAGAGTAGATAAATGGGTTGGATGAAGATCTGACAGCACAAAGCCGGACGCGGCATGGACTCGAAAGGCGGCATGAAGGTCGAGACCTAGTAACGACACGTAAATCGAGATGTGATATCGATACGTAGGTTGAGATATGATAACGACACGTAGGCTGTCCGCATGTCCGCGTGGCGGGAGATCGCCACGGTGTCGTTGGTTTGGAAGGCGAAGCGATTGCTCCGGATTGGCTAAGAGAGGAAGCTTCGGGAAGCGATCAGAGTGGTGAATGTGCTGACCAACGATCTCATCGACAAGAGGAGGAAGCTGGGGTGCGCCAACGGTCAGGATCTGCTTTTGCGGCACGACGACGAGTACTTGCGGGACATCATGGTCAGCTTTCTCCTCACGAGGCGGGACACCGTCGCCTCGGCGCTCACCAACTGCTTCTTCTGGCTGCTGGCACGCCACGTGGAGGTGAGTGGCCCGATGCGGGAGGAGATCGATCGCGTCCTCTTGAGCGGCAGCGAGGCGATCTTCGTCATGGTGGATAAGAAGAGGGAGATGCAGTACGTGCACGCAGCGATCTTCGAAAGCATGCAGCTTTTCCCGCCGGTGCAGTTCGACTCCAAGTTCTGCACAGTGGACGACATGCTGCTGGACGGGATGGTGGTGCAAGTCCGTTCCTTAACCAGCTTATAGATGTGGACGGAGATGCCGACGGTGTGAGCAGCTTCGGCGGCGACGGAGAGGTTGTCGTGGTTAAACTACGAGGCCAAGGAAGACGAGCGCGGTGATGCTGACGACGACGCAGAGGCAAGCCCTGACCTTGGGCGGCTGCCGCATCACCCATCCCACCACGGTGTTGATCGGCCGCTTCGACCCCACTCCCATCGCTCTACTCTCCTCCTTTCCTTTCTCCCCCACCGCCACCGATTTCGATGAGAAAAAAAAATGAATGCTAGGAGAGACGAAGTAGCGCATGAAGGGAGGAAGAAGCGTTTTGAATCTTATCGATGGAAACGGGGGAGAAGCGTAAGATTTAAAGATGCTTTTGTGCGTGCGTTGGCGAATTGGAAGAAGGTGGTTTCAGGGGTGAGATTTTAGAATTTGTATCTCCGATTCGCATTAATCGCTTGACGTTTAACTTTTTGATTTAATTTCACGCACGAGAACGAAACGGTCGAACCTTGGGATTTTGATGCCCCTTATTAACTTATTACGGTAAACTCTGAACCAATTTAATTACAGCTGTAGAATATTCGAATCCGTAGATAAGTTTAAAAATTAGTCAATTACATATTCAGGGGAGGCTTGTTTGGGGGGTTTGGAATGAGAATTGAATGAAATTTGGTACTTGATTTAGAGAAATGATGATGGAACTCACGGATTCATTCCTCTAAATATAGGAATGGACCATTGCTGGGTAATATGAGGGTATAGGAATCATTCTCATTTCATTAATATTCGCAATCATTCCTATTCTCATTCTCATTCCCTTACCCGAACCAAGCGCCCCCTCAAGCTCCCTTTCGAATGATGGTTATATCAATTAAAAAATTTGATTCGTATTTAATATATATATATCCTCAAATATCATTTCATATATTATATTTAAAGTAATAATCTTTTTTTATATAAATGTGTCTGAAATTAATTATTACAATGTAGCAATCAATTAAAAAATTCATGATCCTGTCTGAAATTTGAGAAGACGGAATACTGATGATGATATGCCTACAATGCTGACCAAGTCGTCATGCCCCGAAGGTGGATGATATGATGAGCTATCCTCCATGTTGACCAAGTCGTTCAAAGTCATCTGATCAACGCTACCTACAGCCAGTGACCGGATTGCCTCGGTTCCTGATATCCCGATGTTCGAGGCAAATCCAACGAATATATAAACAACATATTGATACGAAAATAATGAAATGTAATGTAAAATAAGTACTGTGACTTATCCTGATCAGGGGGCACTCAGGTGGGACACTGCTCGAGTTGTTGTAACCCAAAAGAGTAGATAGATGGGTTGGATGAAGAGCTGACAGCACAAAGCCAGACGCGGCATGGACTCGAAAGGCGGCATGAAGGTCGGGACCTAGTAACGACACGTAAATCGAGATGTGATATCGATACGTAGGTTGAGATATGATAACGACACGCAGGCTGTCCGCATGTCCGCGTGGCGGGAGACCGCCACGGTGTCGTTCGTTTGGAAGGCGAAGCGGTTGCTCCGGATTGGCACAGAGAGGAAGTTTCGGGAAGCGATCAGAGTGGTGAACGTGCTTACCAACGATCTCATCCACAAGAGGAGGAAGCTGGGGTGCGCCAACGGCCAGGATCTGCTTTTGTGGCACGACGACGATTACTTGCGGGACATCGTGGTCAACTTTCTCCTCACGGGGCGTGACACCATCGCCTCGGCGCTCACCAACAGCCTTTTCTGGCTGCTGGCACGCCACGTGGATGTGAGTGGCCCGATGCGGGATGAGATTGATCACGTCCTCTAGAGCGGCAGCGAGGCGATCATTGTGATGGTGGATAAGATGAGGGAGATGCAGTACGTGCACGCAGCGATTTTCGAAAGCATGCAGCTTTTCCAGCCGGTGCAGTTCGACTCCAAGTTCTGCACGGTGGACGACATGCTGCTGGCTTGGATGGTGGTGCAAGTCCGCTCCTTAACGAGCTTATAGATGTGGACAGAGATGCCGACGGCGTGAGCAGCTTCGGCGACGACGAAGAGGTTGTCGTGGTTATGAACTACGAGGCCAAGCAAGACGAGCGCGGCGATGCTGACGATGACGCAGAGGCAAGCCCCTGACCTTGGGCGGCTGCCGCATCACCCATCCCACCACGGTGTTGATCGGCCGCTTCGACTCCGCTCCCATCGCTCTACTCTCCTCCTTTCCTTTCTCCCCCACCGCCACCGATTTCGATGAGAAAAAAAAACGAATGCAAGGAGAGACGAAGTAGCGCACGAAGGGAGGAAGAAGCGTTTTGAATCTTATGGGTGGAAACGGGGGAGAAGCGTAAGATTTAAAGATGCTTTTGTACGTGCGTTGGCGAATTGGAAGAAGGTGGTTTCGCGGGTGAGATTTGAGGATTTGTATCTCCGATTCGCATTAATCGCTTGACGTTTAACTGTTTGAATTAATTTCACGCACGAGAACGAAAGGGTCGAACCTTGGGATTTTGATGCCCCTTATTAACTTATTACGGTAAACTTTGAACCAATTTAATTACAGTTGTCGAATATTCAAATCCGTAGATAAGTTTTAAAATTAGGCAATTACATATTCAGGGTAGGCTTGTTTGGGGGGTTTGGAATGAGAATGGAATGAAATTTGGTACTTGATTTAGGGAAATGATGATGGGACTAACGGATTCATTCCTCTAAATATAGGAATGGACCATTGCTGAGTAATATGAGGGTATAGGAATCATTCTCATTTCATTAATATTCGCAATCTTTCTTATTCTCATTCTCATTCCCTTACCCGAACCAAGCGCCCCCTCAAGCTCCCTTTCGAATGATGGTTATAAGAATTAAATAATTAAATTCGTATTTAATATATATATATATATCCTCAAATATCATTTCATATATTATATTTAAAGTAATAATCTTTTTTTATATAAATGTGTCTGAAATTAATTATTACAATGTAGCAATCAATTAAAAAATTCGTGATTTTGTCGGAAATTTGAGAAGACGGAATACTGATGATGATATGCCTACAATGTTGATCAAGTCGTCATGCCCCGAAGGTGGAAGATATGATGAGCTATCCTCCATGTTGACCAAGTCGTCCAAAGTCATCTGATCAACGCTACCTACAGCCAGTGATCGGATTACCTCGGTTCCTGATATCCCGATGTTCGAGGCAAATCCAACGAATATATAAGAAACATATTGATACGAAAATAATGAAATGTAATGTAAAATAAGTACGGTGACTTATCCTGATTAGGGGCGGCACTCAGGTGGGACACTGCTTGAGTTGTTGTAACCCAGAAGAGTAGATAAATGGGTTGGATGAAGAGCTGACAGCACAAAGCCGGACGCGGCATGGACTCGAAAGGCGGCATGAAGGTCGGGACCTAGTAACGACACGTAAATCGAGATGTGATATCGATACGTAGGTCGAGATATCATAACGACACGCAGGCTGTCCGCGTGGTGGGAGACCGCCACGGTGTCGTTGGTTTGGAAGGCGAAGTGGTTGCTCCGGATTGGCTCAGAGAGGAAGCTTCGGGAAGCGATAAGAGTGGTGAACGTGCTGACCAACGATCTTATCCACAAGAGGAGGAAGCTGGGGTGCGCCAACGGCCATGATCTGCTTTTGCGGCACGACGACGAGTACTTGCGGGACATCGTGGTCAGCTTTCTCCTCACGGGGCGTGACACCGTCGCCTCGGCGCTCACCAACAGCTTCTTCTGGTTGTTGGCACGCCATGTGGAGGTGAGTGGCCCGATGCGGGAGGAGATCGATCGCGTCCTCTCGAGCGGCTGTAAGGCGGTCATCGTGATGGTGGATAAGATGAGGGAGATGCAGTACGTGCACGCAACGATTTTCGAAAGCATGCAGCTTTTCCCGCCGGTGTAGTTCGACTCCAAGTTCTGCACGGTGGACGACATGCTGCTGGACGGGATGGTGGTGCAAGTCCGCTCCTTAACCAGCTTATAGATGAGGACGGAGATGCCGACGGCGTGAGCATCTTCGGCGGCGACGAAGAGGTTGTCGTGGCTATGAACTACGAGGCCAAGGAAGACGAGCGCGGCGATGCTGACGACGACGCAGAGGCAAGCCCTGACCTTTGACGGCTGCCGCGTCACCCATCCCACAACGGTGTTGATCGACCGCTTCGACCCCGCTCCCATCGCTCTACTCTCCTCCTTTCCTTTCTCCCCCACCGCCACCGATTTCGATGAGAAAAAAAAATTAATGCAAGGAGAGACGAAGTAGCGCACGAAGGGAGGAAGAAACGTTTAGATTCTTATGGATGGAAACGGGGGAGAAGCGTAAGATTTAAAGATGCTTTTGTGCGTGCGTTGGCGAATTAGAAGAAGGTAGTTTCGCGGGTGAGATTTTAGGATTTGTATCTCCGATTCGCATTAATCGCTTGACGTTTAACTGTTTGATTTAATTTCACGCACGAGAATGAAACGTTCGAACCTTGGGATTTTGATGCCCCTTATTAACTTATTACGGTAAACTCTGAACCAATTTAATTACAGTTGTCGAATATTCGAATCCGTAGATAAGTTTTAAAATTAGTCAATTACATATTCAGGGGAGGCTTGTTTGGGGGGTTTGGAATGAGAATGGAATGAAATTTGGTACTTGATTTAGGGAAATGATGATGGAACTCACGGATTCATTACTCTAAATATAGGAATGGACCATTGCTGAGTAATATGAGGGTATAGGAATTCAAGCTCCCTTTCGAATGATGGTTATAAGACTTAAAAAATTAGATTCGTATTTAATATATATATATCCTCAAATATCATTTCATATATTATATTTAAAGCAATAATCTCTTTTTATATAAATGTGTCTGAAATTAATTATTACAATGTAGCAATCAATTAATAAATTCTTTATCCTGTCGAAAATTTGAGAAGACGGAATACTGATGATGATATGCCTACAATGCTGACCAAGTCGTCATGCCCCGAAGGTGGAAGATATGATGAGCTATCCTCCATGTTGACCAAGTCGTCCAAAGTCATCTGATCAACGCTACCTACAGCCAGTGATCGGATTGCCTCGGTTCCTGATATCCCGATGTTTGAGGCAAATCCAACGAATATATAAACAACATATTGATACGAAAATAATGAAATGTAATGTAAAATAAGTACGGAGACTTATCTTGATCAGGGGGGCACTCAGGTGGGACACTGCTCGAGTTGTTGTAACCCAGAAGAGTAGATAAATGGGTTGGATGAAGAGCTGACAGCACAAAGCCGGACGCGGCATGGACTCGAAAGGCGGCATGAAGGTCGGGACCTAGTATAACGACACGTAAATCGAGATGTGATATCGATACGTAGGTCGAGATATGATAACGACACGCAGGATGTCCGCATGTCTGCGTGGCGGGAGACCGCCACGGTGTCGTTGGTTTGGAAGGCGAAGCGGTTGCTCCGGATTGGCTCAGAGAGGAAGCTTCGGGAAGCGATCAGAGTGGTGAATGTGCTGACCAACGATCTCATCCACAAGAGGAGGAAGCTGGGGTGCGCCAACGACCATGATCTGCTTTTGCGGCACGACGACGAGTACTTGCGGAACATTGTGGTCAGCTTTCTCCTCGCGGGGCGGGACATCGGCGCCTCGGCACTCACCAAAAGCTTCTTTTGGCTGCTGGCACGCCATGTGGAGGTGAGCGGCCCGATGCGGGAGAAGATCAATCGCGCCCTCTCGGGCAGCGGTGAGGCAGTCATTGTGACGGTGAATAAGATGAGGGACATGCAGTACGTGCACGTAGCGATCTTCGAAAGCATGCAAATTTTCCCGTCGGTGCAGTTCGACTCCAAGTTCTGCACGGCGGACAATGTGCTGCTGGACGGGATGGTGGTGCGACGAGGGACGCGGGTGACGTACCACACCTACACCATGGGGTGGATGGAGGAGCTGTGAGGGGAGGACTGCGGCGACTTCCGCCCGCAGCGCTGGCTGAGGTGCGAGAGAGGGATCTTTGCACTGGAGAGTGCCTACAAGTACCCGGTCTTTCAAGGCGACTATCGTGTAACGACCCGGCCCTTTGGCCTCTTGGGCGGCCCTTGTGGCGGCCCTTATGTCGTCGGCCCATTTGGCGACCTCTCATGTCGTCGACCGACGACCTTTGGCCGTGCCGTTACTCACTAGGACTTTCCACCCCTGGCAAGTGGACTTTTGCCTCCCCCAGGATTCGAACTCTAAACCTCCAGGCTTAAGTATTAGAGTTTATGAATCCTGGTAACCAAGTGAGATCAAAGTCCTAGTGAGTAACGGCACGGCCAAAGGTCGTCGGTCGACGACATGAGAGGTCGCCAAATGGGCCGACGACATAAGGGCCGCCAGTTGGGCCGCCACAAGGGCCGCCCAAGGGTCGTCTCACTTGGTTACCAGGATTCATAAACTCTAATACTTAAGCCTGGAGGTTTAGAGTTCGAATCCTGGGAGAGGCAAAAATCCACTGGCCAGGGGTGGAAAGTCCTAGTGAGTAACGGCACGGCCAAAGGTCGTCGGTCGACGACATGAGAGGTCGCCAAATGGGCCGACGACATAAGGGCCGCCAGTTGGGCCGCCACAAGGGCCGCCCAAGGGCCGGGTCGTTACAATAAAAAGGCGAATTGTAACGACCCAATTTTCCCTATCTCAAGTTCTAAAAGTCCATAAAAATATTTGGAAATACTTTTAAAATATTCTAGAGATTTTTAGGAATTTTTAGAGTATTTTTACGTAATTTTTGGAGGTCGTTTAGTAGGGTTACAAAAAAAAAAGAAGTTTTGACAAAAAACGTTAAAGGTGAGACTCGAACCCAAGACCTCGACCTGAGCCAAACCTCAGCCGGACCCAGCCAACCAACCGGTCTGCAATTGTTTTGTGATTAAGAAGGGAAGCGAATATATTTAAGTAGTAGTTGATGACAGAAGTTATTGGTTATTAAAAGGAGAACTTAGGTTTTAGCCGAAACCTAATTTTCCTTCTCCTCTTTCTCTTCACGCGCGACGGCGTTCCTGTGCTCGGGCGAAAACAACGCCGAGCCTAGGGCATCGACTTCGACGGCCGGCCAAGCACCTTTTTCGTGAGATCTTCACACGGTGGTGGTCACCTCGTCGAGGAGAGCACACGGGTGTCAAGGGCTCGCCGAAACAGCCACACCTCCGAAGCCCTAGAGGTCGTCTCCGTCGGTTGTAAGTGCAAGAACAAGGGGTGAGTTGCTTCTCACCTGCAGTAGGAGTAGTTCCGATTCGTTTGGTGTTTTCTTGTTTGTTCGAGTTTTACTGTGAAGCATGATCAGGGGTTTTGTTTTCTGCCGTGAGGGGTTAAGGAAGATGAAGAGGTTTTTGTTTGGATTAGATTTTTAGATTTAGCTTATTCCTGATTTGGAGTTAACCTGTGAAGTTTGATGCTTAAGGTTTGCTGCCGTGTACTTTAAAAAGCTTAACAAAATCCTTATGTGTAGCTTAATCTGTGAAGAATACAATATCTACACACATCTGTAAAGAATACAATCTCTAGAATCCGAATAGATGTTATGAATATGCAGTGCAGTTATGGTTATTGTTTCTTGCAGTTTATAAGCATGAGAAATTAATAGCTTTATAAAGTATAGATTTTGTACAAACAGAACAGGCTTTACATAAGTTATAAATGCCAGCAGGTTTTAATTTGTTTTGCGCTGAGAAAGGGGCGCAAACAGCCCCATTTCTTTTGTATTGTAGTGAGCACGGACAGCTCTAATAGAGCCTAGAACAGTCTTAGCCTCTTTGCATTTCTGCAGGGCACGGACAGCTCCTGTGGAGCTTATACCAGCTAATTTCTTTGCATTTCTACAGGCCGAACAGCTCCATTTGGGGCTTAGAATAATGTACTCTTTTAGTTTATGCAGTAGACGTGGAAGTTATGTCTAGCAGAATAGTTTTATTTCATTAAGAATGCACTTTGCTTTTAAATTGCAATAGGCCTGAATCACGTATATAGCATTTCAGTTTAAGTCTTTAAACAGTAGCTTTTATTTGTTATCACATTTATGTGTACAACCCTTCCATGCTATTACTAAATAACAGTAGCTTTGTTTGTTATCAAATGAACATGGACAATCTTAACAGTAGTTTTGTGTGAACACCAGTAGCCTTAACAGTCTTCAGTGCTATTAGTTGAACATAAGTAGAATTCATTTGCTATTAATTAAGCATGATCAGTTCCCTTTGCCATTAGATGTGCACAGTGATACTTTTTAGTCTCTTTTGCTATTAGAATATCTTGAGCATGCAGTTATTAGTTTCTTTGCTATTACATAAGCATGAGTTTCTATCTTTAAGAACTATAAGCAAGAAAGACTAAGGTTTAGACTTGATTTCAATTCCAGAATATTGAATATCAAAAGCGCACACAAGGTGTTTGCTTAAATGCCAAGTAAGGGCAAGTATAAAGAAGTTATAGTTAAAAAGAAAGTATTTTACTTTTAAAGGGCATGTACCGGACACAAGGTCCAAGGGATGGGCTCCAAGTTGCCCCTAGGGACAAGGCCTAGAAGTATCTTAGTAGTTTCGGGATTAGCTACCTCGATTCTTATTAAGAATGCGCACTAAGTGGTACAATGCCGAGCCCAAAAGAAGTTTATTATTATTTTGAAGTATTAAAGTATAAGTTTGAAACAAATGAAACGAGCTTCAAATCTGTCTAGAATTAGAAAGTTAGTTTTCTTGTTATTTGAAGCATGCAGTAGTAGTTTCAATTGTTTTCTTGCTATTAGATTATTCAGCATGTTTAGCTTTATTTGCTTTCAGCATGCCGTTATAGTTTTATTCTTATGAGCATGATTAGCTACACATGTTTAGTATTTCAGTTAGTATGATTCCTTTGCTATTTAGGAGCATGGGTAGTTTTATATGTTAGCATTCAGTTTTAGCATGTTTTTATTTATATACATGCATATCGAGTTTTTGTGAGTAGATAGCACTCACTAAGCTTTATGCTTATAGACTGCACTTCCTCCTACTGCAGATAAAGGAAAGGAAAAGATTTAGTAAGGAAGGCGACAAGGTGGTGGTGATGAAGGTGTGTGATGGCTGGACTATGGGGAGATCAAGAGTTTGCTAAGGAATTGTTAAGACTTTTCTGTTTAGAGTTCTTTAGTTTTCTTTAAATGCTATTATGAGTCAAAATTGTAATTAAGTTTATTCCGCATTTGTAGTTGGGTTCTATTGATGGAGTGATATTGTTGTTTGCTATTATTAGGGTAGTTTCCTTCTTTTATTTGTGATATTATACTGCGTGGTTGTGAAGATATATGTTCCAGCCGCTTGTGGCTGAGTATAGTTTGTTTGTATTGATGATTTAGTCATCGGTACAGGGGAGATTTTGCCGAAATTTTTCGGTAGAGATTCCTCGTGGTTTTTAATTATACCGGTTAAGTAGAGTTAGTAGTTAAGTAACGGTCACTCTTAGAGAGTAGTAGTAGTAGTAAGAAGGGTGGTCGTTACATATCGCGTCTGCCTCGGCAAGGAGATGGCCATCATGGATATGAAGACGGTGGCGGTCGCGGTGGTCCGTCACTTCGATTTCGAGGTGTTGGGCGGCGAAGGGCGGAAGACTCCCAAGTTCGCACTGGGGCTCACGGTGTCGCTTGCTGGTGGGCTGCCGGTCCAAGTTCGTCGGCACGACGAGCAACGCATGCCATCGATAGTGATGCGTCAGCGTGGGTTAGACAGATGCGATACTCCTACGCGGCGTTGATGTGGGGAAGGTAGTAGGAGGCAGTGAGGCGTCTCTTCCTGTGGTGGTGAGGCCCAGAGAAGCACGAAGCCGGAACTCCATCCCACCTCCTCCCCTTTTGTGGCTGCCGCCTTTGAAGGAAAGATGACCCCTCCTTTTTCCTTTCGTGGCGGCGGAAAACCAAACGCCAAAAGACCTGCTCCTCCCTCTTCTGACCTCCTCCTAGCCGCAGAAGCCCAAACGCCAAACCCCACTAATGTCATATGACCAAACTATCCTCCCTTCCATCTATCCTCATCTCATCATCGCATCATCATCACTTCGATTTGTGTTAAAAAAATTATTACTTACATATATAAAAATTTTGAAATAATATGAAACATTATCTTATCTGTTCTTCTAATTTTCTTAATTATATTATCTTCTTAAATATTATTTTTATACGTAAAAGCAACAATTTTTTAACATGAATTTAAGTTTTTAATTGATCGTTATAGTGTAACAATCGATTCAAAATTGTTATCAGCATAGTAATATTTTGAATTGATTACTCTACTATAACAATCGATTGAGATAGATATAACTGAATACGAAGGGGGAAGGAGGAAGGGGGAAACCTAGACATGAATACTGGATTTGATAATTTTAAAATTTATTTATATAATTAGAATATTCGATTATAGTAAAAGGTTGATTATATTTTTCCCAGATATATTTCATAATCTATCTTCAATGTGTAGAAATGAATTATGAAATCGGTTTATAGCCCATGGTGAAGTGATTAGGAGATGGTATGATTAAAGTATTCGGCAACTTTATCAACTTGATCCAGTCATTTGTTAAAATTTATTGTGATGGGACATTTTGTTTTACCCCCACCATTTATCTTGTTTTCCAAAATTACCCAAAAACGTTTAAATCGTGCTAAATAGAGCCTTTTCATAGTAAGAAGAGAATTCGGAAGCCAGCCATGTGACAATAGCAGTACGGGTAGTTTGAAGGATATTTATTTTTAATAATTTTGATCGATAAAATCAGTAAATTTTAAAGAATGAAATAATATTCCCACAGCATATACAAGAATAAAATGAAATCCTACCTAAGTTTAACTATAAATGTATAAGTTTTTATTTGTATAAAATATTATAACATCTCTCAATGAAATTATCTGTATATATATATTCTTAGTAAAAGTGAAAAGACGACTCTTTTTTAATTAGAATTATAAAAAATAATTTTTTATTAATCATCATAATAACTTCTCTTTATTTTTTAATAAAAAATTAAGCCACATATTATAGTAACTATAAATTATTATAATATGTCGTCGGGCCATAATACCACGGTAAAATATTTAGATTATTATTGAGGTATTCATGATTTGAACCCTAACTACGACATATCAATAGAATTTTTTTTCCAAATGACAGGCGTAATTAAAAGATGTTAAATTTTTGAATGACGATCGTGTGTACTTCTGATTTATTCTAGTGATCGGTAGAAAATATTCAGACCAGATCGGTCATCCCAAAAATAATTAAGACTAATTGGGATTATCAATTTTTTTTAAAAAAATATTATAATATTATAAGATCGGATCTAAGAGGGCCTACGGTTTCACATTTTTTATAAATTATTATAATATTTTTAATGAGACTAAATGATTTATCATTTACAAATTATTATAATATAGTCTTTTGGGTCACGGTCATTCTTAGAACGCTATCATTTAGGTATCCATGATTTATTTTTTTTCTTTAAATAAGATACACAATTACATGCTAAACTTCTAAGTCGGTTGTGATTGCTTCATGATTTATCGTGAGTGACGGATTTCATCATATTACATAATACAATACGGCTACGGTGTATCTCAGTGACGGATTTTATCATATTGCATAAAATCATATTGCATAATACAATATAACTACGTACGGCGTATCTGACGGATTTCATCATATTGCATAATACAAATTATTACAATACGTTATTTGACTAGCTAGTATTAACTTGAATTAAATAGGAACACTAGATATAAATTATAGCTATTATATATTATAGCAATTAACTTTTCTAATATAATATGAATATGTTGGATTGAGTTAACATACTATTGATCAATATTGACTTAACTTAAACAAGATATTATTTATCATACGTTGGAATAACTATGAATATAATAGCTACTGCACATTCTAAACTAAATTTAAGTTTTTATTTAACTGGGAGAATACCTAACCTGAATACCACCAAGTCAAATTTTGAAAATCAATTATTATAATTATAAAATATAAAATCAAATAAAAAAAATATCAGATGTATAATTGAGTTTAGAACTCTTTGATCTAATTTCTGTTTTACCTGCTCCATTTTTTTTAATCTTCTCATGCACTTGGGGAAGTTACTTTGTATTTTTTTTTTTTAAAAAAAAAAAAGGCTGGAGTTATGTGAGAATGATCCAACTAAACAGTAGTTTCTTTTTAGAAAATTAAATAAGAAGAAGATGAGAGGGTGGTCAATTAGGTTGATGTGGAGGAGAAAATTAAATAAGAATATAATTGTTTATTTGTTTTTACTTATTTATACTATTTTACATAGATTATTTTCTTTTTTTACTAGATCTATATTGTTCATAATTACTGCCAATTTTTCATGACTCCTAATTTCTTATAAAATTTAGAATGTCTTAAAGTCCTCTTTAAAAAAATTTGTGATTGTCTAGTATTTCGGCTAAATATCATAGATAGTTAAACCAACAATCAATGAACGAGTTGATATACGCGCTCTTCAGAGATTATTGGTGAGGAGGATGAAAGGACTTGAAAGGTACTCCAATAGAGAATTAGATTTGTATCAGAAATTCCCCACAGGTCACTCCAACGCTCAAGTTAGGATTTACTTGAGGTAATATACGAGAGTAAGAAGATAGAGAAGAAAGAGAGAACCTGATGAAGTTGTAGAAACTATAGAGTAAAAAATTCTTTGTCCTTATTCTCTCTAGGGTTTATATAGTTGTCAGAAGAATATATTCTTGTTAGACGTTGTAATGCGTATTCCTCTATCATCCTCGTATGAGCTAGTGTGGGAACTAGATCCAATACTCGTTAGTTGTCTTCTCACTCACCCAATGCCACGTGTTTGAAGGAAGGTATCTAGGGGACTATATTTCATAACCCCTTAATCGCTTCTTCATTCACCTAGTGCTACATGATTTGAATAATTCCCCATCATTGTTCATAACTTCTAGGAAAATAAGCTTTGTCAATGAGGGTTTAGTGTGGATATGATCCAAGAGTGGATGAGAAAATAACGTCAATGTAAAGTGGCCTTGAGGATAGATGAAGTTGGCTACTGAGTGCTGAGGCTAAAACAATGACAATGTCAAGATATAAGACTAAGGTTGAGACTGGTCGAGTGATGTCGAGGTCTGAGATTGAGACCCGGATGATGTCAAGATTGAGATTGAGGTTGAGGCCAAGACCTGGGTAATGTCGGGTTCTAAGACTGAGACTAGGATTGAGGTTGTAGTCGAAACTCGGGTGATGTTGGGATCCGAAACTGAGATTAAGGCTGAGATGTAGGTGTTGTTGGAATTTGAGACTGATATTAAGGTCGAGACTCGGGTGAAAACGAGACTCAAGATTGAAACTACAATCAAGACTGGAGACAAGCGACCAATTCTGTCTTCTGCTTGGGCTCTAAGTCCGCATCCATGAAAGTAGTGGCCTCCGCTCGGCTAGGATGGATCTGGACTTCTTCTTTTTCTTCGTACACGAGGGCAGGAGGTTTTTCTATAATAGTGTTTACCTTGAGTCACGGACTCTTCCGAGCGGCTTTGGCCTCGGTCTTGACCATCTCGACGTAGCAGAGCCGAGCGACAAGTTGGTCGCCCTTGAGTTCTCCAACCCGATCATCTACCGGGAACTTAATTTTCTAGCAGTAGGTAGAGACTACTGCCTTGAACTCGTTGAGGGTTAGTCGTCCTAGGATGACATTGTATGCTGAGGGGGTGTCCACCACAATGAAGTTCATGGTCCTAATCCTCCTGAGCGGCTCCTCTCTGAGTGAAATGGTTAGTCTTGTTTGGTCGATCGGCAAAACTTCATTGCTAGTGAATCCATACAACAGGGTCGTCATAGGTAGCAGCTCACCTCGGTCGATTTGCAGCTGATCGAACGCCTTCTTAAAAATTATGTTCATCGAGCTTCCTGTGCCAACAAAGATATGGTGAATGGTGTAATTAACGATCACCGCTCGGATGATCAAGGCATGGTCGTGAGGGAACTCGACTCCCTCCAAGTCCTGAGGCCCGAAGCTAATCTCGAGCTCGCTCACCCTCTCCCGGCTGCATCCTACTACATGGATCTCAAGTCGTCGCGCGTACGACTTCCGGGCTAGATTGGAGTCGTCGCTAGTCAGTCCACCGGCGATGATACTTATTTCTCCTCGGGCGGCATTGATTCTATTTTCTTCCTCCCTAGCAGAGTGCTTATTCCGATCGTTCGAGGCTCGGGAAGGATTAGCACATTCCCTTTGTTGTTGATGTTGGTACCATTCCGGCGACCTTCTTGCGTCTCCTTGATGATCAGTGGACTGGTGTCTATAAAATTACACTAGTACACTATGTGTGTATTGAGCAGGACCATTTGAGGTTGTTCGATTTATACTGACTATATAAAATAACAGAACCTCTATTATTATGGATGTGTGTACTCTTAATCCCGATATAATAACAAACATATATACTTAGTATTTAGTTCTTTAACTTATCAATGAGTGAGATTTATTCGTTAAATCAATAGGCTCAATGAGTTGGGAGATAATACCATTTATATGGTGTGTTGTTGATTATAAAGGGAAACTGTGTCCTATTTAATTTAGGTTAATGATGTCTCCTTGAGGAGCTCATAAGGATTATTATATAAACCCTACAGGTGGACTTAGTTTGACATGATAATGAAATTGAGTAGTACTACTCTTGGAATTAGATGTTAATTAATTGAGTTGTCAGTAACTCATTTAATTAACGGACATATGATATCTTAAACACGGGGAGATTAACACACTCATGATAAGGAGCTCCTATTGTAATATGAGATTTGTACGGTAGTTCAATAATAACCCTTTAGTGGTATGAGCTATTATTGATGGACTTGGGTTGGGTGTTCAGGCCGAACATAGGAAGCTCAAGCCCATCAGGAGGCCTAAACCAATTCCTCCTCTAAGTCCCTGTTGCAGCTCTATATAAAGCCTCGCATCCACCCATCTGGTTTGGTTTAACTTGGTTTGGTTTAACTTAACTTGGTTTGGTTTAACTTAACTTGGTTTGGTTTAATTTAACTTGGTTTGGTTTAACTTAACTTAGTTTAATTTAATTTAACTTGGTTTGGTTTAACTTAACTTGGTTTGGTTTAATTTAACTTGGTTTGGTTTAACTTAACTTGGTTTGGTTTAATTTAACTTGGTTTGGTTTAACTTAACTTAGTTTGATTTAACTTAACTTGATTTGGTTTAACTTGGTTAAAGAAAGAGAGATTTTTTCTTAACAGAATTAGTTTTAGAAAAAAAATAAAAAGGAGATTTTTTCTAAAGAAAATTCTATTAATTTTTCTTTCTTTGTAACTAATGGCAAGCCTATAAAAAAGGAGTAGGTGGTGGTCCCAAAACCTAACTTTCTAATCTTCCTAATCGTCCTCAAGCCCCTTCTCCACCTAGGGTCGGCGACACACATCCTTCCCTTTGTGGTTGGCACCCCTCATCTCCCCTCTTCCCCCTTGGTGGTCGGCGCCACTCACATCTTCCCAAGCTAGGGCCAGCGCCCCTCCCCTCATCCTTGAGGGTCGGCACCACCTCCACCAAGGGTCGCGCCCCTTTCCTCTCCTAGCTAGGGTCGGCGGCACTTCTTGTTCTTGGTGGTCGGCGGCTTGAAGAAGGGAAGAAAAGCAAGAAGAGGAAGAAGATGAAGAAGAAGAGAAGGAAGAAGATTAGAAGGTGTCCCATCCTAGCGACTCTTTTGTGGTTGGCGATTTTGGAAGAGAAGAGAAGAGGGTGGTGTCGTCTTGGTAGATCTTCGCCCACACGGCGTTCAAGAAGAGGAGAGGAATACGACAGAAGATCTTGAGGTCTTTAGCTACGAAGAAAGGTATAACTAGTTCTTTAATTCCGCTGTATATCTAGTTTCATTTTTCTTTGTATTGATTTTGCATATCAATTTTGAATACCAACACAAGATGTCAGCGATCTTGTGCTTCGAGCAAGGTGCGCTTTGGTCAATCAAGAACTTGTTTGATTGATCAAACACATGTCTGATCAAGTATGTAGGTTGCTAGGAAAGGTTCTGTGCTCGTATAAATTTTTGTACAGGGGATTTACATAGAACGAAATTCCAGCGTCCTTCAGTTCGGCGGCGATACCCACCGGGAGCTGGTCGGCTGGCGACCAGCGTTAGGCCGCGGCAATCACGCATATTGTGTGATGCCAACTAGTGGAAAGAGCAGAACATAGGTGTCCATACTTTTCCTTTTGATGCCTTCGACTGTCCGGAGGCAACATGCTAGACTATGTGCACTCTGGTTTCCGAGTGTGGTCGCGCTTGTTCAGCCCTTGGCCCGCTAGGCGGCTGGTGGTTGCCTGATGGTTGACGCTCGGTCGGAACAGAGGGCTCGGTCGACGCCTCCTTTCTTCTAGCCGCCTGGCCTTCCTCCACATTGATGTACTCGTTGGCTTTCTTAAGCATGTGGTCATAGTCCTGGGGCGACTTCCTAATGAGCGATTGGAAGAAATCCCCCTTGACAAGCCCCTGTATGAAGGCATTCATCATAGTCTACCGAATGGATATCTATGGCTATCTGATTGAAACACTGAATGTAGGCTCTGAGCGTCTCCTTGGATCCTTGCTTCAGGGAGAAAAGGTTGACGCTTGTCTTTTGGAAGCGCCGACTGCTGGCAAAGTGGTGCAGGAAAGCTGTTCGGAAGTCCTTAAAGCTACATATTGAGCTAGACGGAAGCCTTCGGAACCAGCGTTGCGCCGAGCCGGAAAGTGTGGTGAGGAAGACTTGACATTTCACCTCATCCGTGTACTGGTGGAGTGTGGTTTCTTTATCAAACCTATCCAGATGATCATCTGGATCGTCCGACGAAGATCCCCGCTCTTGGTTGGCTTGGGCAATCTCCGAGGGTGTTTGGAACAATGCCCGATGAAAAGGTATGGGCACGGGTGGTGCCTCTCCATGCGTGCCGGTTAGCAATCTATTCTGCCCCCAGATAGAGAGTTGCTCCGAGCGGTCCTCTTGTGCTGCTCGGCCTCTTGCTGCTGACGTTGCTTGCTGCGCTTATCGATCAGCTAGCGCCTTCTGTTGTTGCTGCTCGACTATTTTCTATGCTCGGGCTTGCACGAGTAGGTCGAGCTCTTCCTGGGTGAGCATCACTGTGTGAAGTCGTCCAGTGTCTTCCATCCTCTCGGCTCGGATGCAAGTTGTGTTCCCATAGACGATGCCAAATATGATCATGTCTGATAGTCGAGGCGTTGGAAGCTGGGGATGTGGCGCTTCGGTTGACCATGTGTTGACTTCACGCGACCCTGCAACCACAACTGTGTTAGTGCCGATCCAGGGAAGGGGTTCTCGGCATTAGCCCTCCGACACTCAAGTCAGTCACCGTTGATATATGGAAGCAAAGCAAAGTAACGAACAGTAGCAGCAACAGTGGATTCTTGCATACCTCCGCTGAAACTTGGACCCCCCTTTATATAGGGTTCCTATAGCGCGTGTGAACGCTTCCCAAGGTGTGCATGCTTCTCCATGATTTCCATGAAAAGACATGTCAAGAAAGTGTCTCTGACATAATACCTTAACGAGCCGAGCATATCTCTGCCGTGACAGTAGAAGCTTCCGCCGTACGATCCTCTACATGACTATGCCGCCAACCATGCCGTCTGTCAGCAGCACTAGCTCCCAAAAGGATACCGACAGATACTCCTTTTGTCCATTATTGGGTCTAGCGGAAGAGTTGCTCGGTCAACCTTCATCTTGTCCGAACACTGTCTGCCCCTGGGCCGAGCAGGATAGATGCTCGGTCGGCATTCCACTATCCCTTGTTCCACTGATGTGCCGAACGGGATTAGTGCTTGGCTGACAGATTTGGCCCTTGGCCAAGTCGGAAAGCTGCTCGGCCATAATATTGATGTGTTTGAATGTAGTCCGCATCACATCACTCCACTCTGCTGATTTCGAGGATTGATGTAAGGCCGAACGAGGTTGCTGCTGGGCACGCCTTTGTGGATACTTGATACTTGTCTTTCGGAGCGGCGGATGCTCGGTGTTTTACCGAGTTGTACTGATGTTGGATTGGGTCTTCTTTATCCCGGTCGGGCGAGTGGGCTGCCCGAACGGCCGAGGATATAGGGCGTTGGTCCACCTTGACTTTGACCTACACCTAGAGCCATCAATTTAGGTTGGGCCCGTCGGGTTGGCCCGCCCCGTCAAACAATTTAAGTGGGTTAGGTTGGAATTTTATCACCCCAAGCCCACTACGGGTCGACCCGCCTAGGCCCGCAACCCACGCGGGTCGGCCCACAATGGGCTTGGGTTGGCCCGCGGGTTGAGAAACACATGTAAGCTAAATTTTATATTAATTTATTATCTTTCTTTGTTATAATTTTGAAATAAAAATAGTACTTTTCATCTCACATAAGTACTCGTTTGTGTCCATTTATATTTAAAATACATATTTATAGATACATTTGATTGATGAAATCTTTCCGAAGTAAAACGTTAAAGATATGAAATATTTTTTAATTTTTTTAAAAAAAATTGATGGGCCCGCGGGTTGGCCCACCAAACCTGCAACCTGCCTTGAATTGGGTTGGGTTGAAAATTTGGTTAGTCCGCCTCCACCCGCCAAATGGTTGGCCCACCACGGGCCGACCCTCCCCGCCACGAATTGGCCCGTCTGACAGCTCTACCTACACCATGGTCGTTACCCTCCGCGGGGTCAGCCCCTCATCACTGCATCACATACTTATCAAATAAATAGAAAAAACTGTAAGACGATTACTTCAAGACATCCCTCAAATTCTAACAGACGTGAGGTGATGCTTGATTAGACATACTCGGATTAACAATGGTACACCGAACGGGCAAACTTGCATTAACACTTAGAAAAGTTTTACAAAATATCAAGGGGCAGTACAAAAAATAGGCAAACTTTGCAAGAGGCGGGCTCACTCGAGGTAGTCTAGCACATCATCGGGCAACGACTCGATCAACTTGTCTCGACTGATGACCTTGTTGGTTAGAGTGGCAGGGATATGGCTACCACTCTTTAGCTAGTCGAGCGTCCCATCGATGGCGAGGTTAAAAAGGCAGAGGGCCCTATCGGTGAATCGATCATTGAAAGGGTCCGAGCGAAGGTAGTCCCGCTTCATAAGCTCGAACCGGCTTGACTCAGCGCCTTGATAAACCTCCAAAGCAGTTAGGGAGGCCTCCAGTTTGGCTTTCATTAATGCTAGTGTGGCATCCTTAGCGTCCAGTTTTTTTTTTTTGCGCTGCTGCTTGTTCAGCCGATCGGCTCTCCCGCTCAGTGTTCAGTGCCGCCTCCATCTCCTTCAGTCTCTGAGCTAGGACCCAAGCTTCTTTATTCTTGATCTCTAAATCCTTGATGGCTCAAAGCTTCCTGGTGTTAGCCAAGTGGATCTTCGCTTCGAAGGAGGTGACCTACTTGTTGAGCCTCGCCAGCTGCGTTGCCTGCTCGGCGCGCTTGCCCTTTTTTGCCTCCAAGAGCTAGAAGCTCCTCTATAAATCAGCCTTTAACTGGGACACCTCGACGCTCATCTGCTCCAAGCGCACCTGTGAAGTAGTTGATTATCCGCTCGGAGTGCGCAGTTGCTGGACTTCGTGCTCCAAATAGGCAAGTCTATGGCACATGGCCAGGCTCTCTACCCAGAACTGCAGCAACAAGAAAATTGTAAGGGTTGAATGGATAAAAAGTAAATGCAAAAGTAGTGTACATACTGTTAGAGTGTATACTAAAAGCCTAGCTTTTTGTAAACATTTATTTTGAAATAAATAATTACATTGGTCAAATGTCTACATTTATATGCTAAGTGTAGTTGTTCAATTAATTTATATTATAGATAACATGGTGTGTGGTGTCACATACAGAAGATCATGTTATCAATTCCTTATAAATTATAAATAGTAGCTCATGACTAAGATGGAAAGGAACAAACTATTGGAATAGTCGTAGTGTAATTTGGTATTAGTTTATCTTAACTATAAAATTACACTAGTACACTCTGAGTGTATTGAGCAGGACCATTTAAGGTAAGTTCTTTTTATACTAACTGCATAAAAGAATAAGACTTTTGTTATTATGGAAGTGTGTGCTCTTAATCATGATATAATAACAAGCACATATACTCAATATTCATTTCTTTAATTTATCAAAGGGTGAGATTTAGTTCGATAAATCAATAGGCGCGATAAGTTGGGAAATGATATTATTTATATGGTGTGTTGTTAATTATGGAATGAAACTGTGTTCTAGTAATCTAAGTTGATAATGTCCCCAAGAGGAGCTCATAAGGATTATCATGTAAACCCTGCAAGTGGACTTAGTCCGACATGACGATAAGGTTGAGCGGTACTACTCTTAGAGCTAGATATTAATTAAGTGAGTTGTCAGTAACTCATTTAATTAGTGGACATTCGATATCTTAAACATAGGAAGATTAACACACTCATGATAAGAAGGAGCCCATATAGTAATATGGGATTGGTGCGGTAGTTCAATAATAACTCTTTAGTGGAATGAGATATTATTGATGAACTCAAGTTGAGTGTTCGGGACGAACACGGGAAGCTCAAGTTCATCGGGAGACCAAAAACAATTCCTTCTCTCGGTCCCTGTCATGGCCTCTTATTTATAAAGTGTTATACCCACTCATACCCACCTTAAGGTGGTCGACCAAGCCTAGCTTGGAGCCCAAGCTAGGGCCAACCAAACCAAGGTGAGATGGTTTAAAGAGGTGGCCGACCCTAGCTTGAACCCAAGCTTGGTGTGGCCGACCACAATAAATTAAAAGGATATTATTTTATAAAATCTTTCTTATGTGGAAGCCATGGTTTTAAAAGAGAATTTAAAATTTAAATCTTTCCTTTTATAGCTTTCTACAAAAGATTAAGAAAAAAGTTTGATATCTTTCCTTATTTGTAGTTAAAAGGAAGATTTTATTTTTTGATAAAACTTTCCTTTTTTGTAACCATCCTCATGATTTTAAAAGAGAATTTTAAAATTATAAATATTTCCTTTTATAGTTTTCTACAAAAGATTAAGAGAAAGATTTGATATCTTTTCTTATTTATAGTTAAAAGGAAGAATTTAATTTTAGAGAAAACTTTCCTTTTTGTAAATCATTCACATGTTTTAATAGAGAGATTTTAATTTATAAAAATTTCCTTTTATAACCAACCATGAAGGGAATTTTTTAAAGAGAAATTATTATTTTAAAAATTTCCGGAAACAAATTAGGAAGTTTTAATTTTTGTTTGGAGGATGTTGAGGTGGCCGACCAAATAGATACAAGAAAGGAAATTTTAATTAAATTTTCCTTTCATTGGCAAAGAGGATAAGGAAGGTTTTATTTAAATTTTCCTTATTTGCCAAGACCAAAGAATATAAAAGAGAGAGTAGAGGTGTCTCACCTAAGAATAACCTATCATCTATTCCTCTCTCTTTTCTTCCTTGGTGTGGCCGACCCTCTTCCTTCCCTTCTCTTCTTCTTGTGGTCGAACCTCATCTTCTCTTGGAGTTCTGGTGGTAGTCGGATCTTGCTTGGAGAAGAAGGAGAGAAAGGAGGCTTTGTTTCTAATATCCCTTGGAGCTTGATGGTGGTGACCGAACCTCATCTTCTCTTGGAGTTCTTGTGGTGGTCGAAACTTGCTTGGAGAAGAAGGAAGCTTGGATGGATTCTCGTCTCGGTAGATCGTCGCCCACACGACGTCCGAGATAAGAAGAGGAATACGACAGAAGATCGTGAGGTCTATAAGCTATAAAAGATATAACTAGTTATTAGTTTCCGCATCATAACTAGTTCATCCTTTTATTTAGATCTTGAAATACCAAACACAAGAGGCTAATGAATCTAGGTAATCGAATTTATGTTTTCGATTTTGTATTTCTTTTGTTTTTCGAACTTGTAATTCGATTGATCTTTTTGGTTAAACCTAGGGTTACTATAAGAAAATTAAATATTAAATTTCGTTGAAAGGCTTTGTCTAGGAAGTGGTGGATGCTCTCATACCCAAGAAGACCTAATGCCTCACCATATTTAACCTAGAAGCTAGTCTCTGAAATTAATATTTAATTGAATTTGTAACATGGGTGGATTTGGATCAATAATGTTAAGTATCGTTTGTGATTCAAGTCTAAACCACTAAGAATAGATAAGTTGAATCTGGAATCAATAATGTTAAGTTCTGTTTGCGATTCCAAATTTAATTTCTAAAGAACACAATAGGTTGTTAGGAAAAGTTCAAGACTTGTATAAAATTTTTGTACAGGGGAACCGGTACGATATTCCGAGTAGCAACTAACACATACCCCAGTGGGCATCTGGGTGTGACTGTTAGCTAGCTCCCCTAGAGAGATGACCACCGCACGAGCCCGGGCATCTGCCCATATTTGTGCAAGAAGCCCTTGGATCCTTATCTGGTGCTCAGGGGTACGGGATGCCAGGTCGTCCAAATCGCGATACTCGTCGGTCGACAAATGGATAATCACCGTTATTTGTCTCTGGCTGCTCGGGCCAGAGGGGTCTGAGGTCGCCCTGCCCATAGACAGGGACGTGGGAACTGGTCGGATATAGAACACTTGGGTTGCTGGCAAGGATTCAGGTGGCATGAAGGCGACCGACGATGCAAAAATGCTCCCTTACGGTAACCCGGACAAGGACGGTGTCCGATCGGATGAAAGGGGTGTGAAGCGCTGCCTCTGCATGTTCGGGAGGAGCGGTCATAGATATCTTGCCCCGCTCAGAGGATGGTCTCGAACCACCTTGTGTTGGAGTCTGCAGGGCGGAAGTGGCGGAACGAGAGGACGCTTCAGTGCGATGTCTCTTGCGCTATCACAGGGGTTCACCAGAAGTGGCTGACTCTGAAGCCACCGCTATTGGAATCATCGACGGTCATTCAAGAGGAAGGTCCATTGTAACTTCCGCTCCACTAGCAACCATCTGGCTAGCTCCCCCTCCACTCCCCAGTGCTTGCGTTCCCTCTTCGTCGCCGAGCGGATCCTCGTGGGAGTCGACCAGTTGTAGGCCGCGACTTTCCAACTAGGCCATGACCACAACATTGATCTCTGTGTTTGCAAGCTTGCACTTGGTGGCCAGACATGCTCGCAACATAATTCGAGCTGCAAAAGAGGAGGAAAAATCAGTTAGATTCAAAAATAGGGGAAATAAAAAGCATACCTAAGCTGGACAGAAGTTTCGTGTGGATTGGGCTCAAGCCGAACACGTAAAGGACGCCCTCCAGTATCAGCTTATGAATGTGATACTTCTGATCGGTCAAGTTTGAAGTTGCCTGGAGATAGTCCGATCGACTTTTGTACTTCTTGGGTGATGGTGGGCTCATCACTTCTAGCTGCCAGCCGGTTGGGAAGTCTGGCCGTTCGGGAAAGCGAACAAAGAAGTAGTGGTCCCTCCAATGCTTATTGGAGAATGACATTTTGTCAAAGAAGACCAAGCCCACTCGGGCTTGGAACAAAAAGATCCCCGACTCGGACAATTTTGGATAATAAAAGTAATGGAAGAGCCGAGGAGTCAAAATAATATCGTGTAGACGGAACAGAACTACGACCCCGCAAAACAACCTAAAGGAGTTCGACACTAATTGATTAAGAGAAATATTGAAGTATTTACAGACTGCGGAAAAGAAAGGATGAATAGGGAACCATAGACCGGCGGTCAACTGATCCTTAAAGAAACATAAAAAACCTGGCAGTGGTGCATGTGGCCGGTCAAAGACAGAAGGAATAGCAATTTGGTATTCGAAAGGAAATTGGTAGGCAGATTTTAGACCCTCAACGTCGTCCCCGTCGAACTTGGACTCGATGGAAGTATAGCGGAGCCCAGGGACGGGGGGTTACGAGGAACTAGCCATCGAAAACGGGGTCGAGGAAGAACAACGAATAGATTCAAATAAGAAAAAGTGAAGGAGCTTATAGGAAAGATTACCAGAGAAGAAGAAGAAGCGAAGCATCACGGAGGAAGCTTGAAGACGAAAGCGTGAGGAAGGAAGAAGACGACGACACAAGTGAGGTTTATAAATCTCATGGTCGATCGACCTGAACAATCCGATCCAGGGTTATAAAAAACTAGGAGAAGATCCAGCCATTGAATTTGAAAGGGCGCCTGTCACGTCGGCAATGGATATTAGTCTGTCACGTCAAACGTGCGGCGGCAGATAGTGGATCACGTAGCATTCAGCTATCAGAAGCTATTAATGCGACTTAATTAAAAGGTAGGGCCGAGTGCTCGGCCATAATGATCAAAGATTTTCACGGTCTTCAAAAAAATTTGAATGACGTCAAGACGCTCAGCCGAGGGAGCACAAGGAAAGAAGAAAGTTCGCCAAATGTTGTCACCCATCGTCCCGACCGGGCACAGATAACAGAGTGTCACATAGGCGAACGACCGAGGCATCGTCTGCTTGGGGAGACGTGATCCGAGCTGTAGCTACGGCCTAACTTGGCAAAAGGAAGCCGAACGACGAAGACGTGTGTCGATCAAAAACTAGGGAATATATATAGAGTCCGATCGGTCGTGTAAGACACCGAAGACGCTACTTGTCCAATCAGTCGGACTTGTAGCCTCCTTCAACTAGACTTGAGGGGGGAGACTTGTGATGCGGCGATATAAGAAGGCCCACCTAGCACGGGGGTCAACTACCAAGGTGGAGGTTAAAGTTAGGGTGGTCAACACTAGGGTATCAAAGGGTCGAACGGGGGACAATTGCAATGGTCAATCGGGCATTCAGTGCCCGACCAGCGGTAGACATGTCCGAGCAAACCGACCGTCCAGCTCGAGGATAATATGATACAATAATCTGACGTTCAGTGTGAAGCAGCGGGACGTTGAGGAGACCGGATAGCTTGTCCGAACGGAGGAGATCATGTTACTACACAGTTACCGTAGGAAAGAGCAAGTGAGGTCGACGGAGCGGAGGAGTCCCGATCGAGCGGCTACCCCGCTTGGCCAAGCAATGGGACCTGGCCATGGACGGAGTAGAGGAGTCTTGGCCGAGCGGCTACCCCACTCGGCCAAGCAACGGGACCACTGTAGTATCTCTCGACATCTTTTTAGAAAATAGCGCCGTTGACACAAGGCATGGTCGACAGGTGGATCGTACAGCGGAAACTTCTACTGTCTTGTCAGGGATATGCATGTCATGTTAAGGTATGGTGTCAGAGGTACTTTCCTGACAGGTTCTTTCATAGGACATATTGGAGAACGTGTCTACGCCTCGAGAAGCATATATGTTACCCACCAGGGCTCTATATAAAGGGGTTTATCACCGGCGAAGGTACGTGAGATTCATTATTTATGTTAGAGTTACTGTTGCTTCGCTTTCTTTTACTGCTCCGGTGATTGACTTGAGTATTGGAGGGTCAACGTCGAGGACCCCTTCCCTGGTTTGACACTGACATTACTTGTTTTACAGAACGGAGTAAGGTCTACAGTCGGTCAACGAAGCCGTCATATTCCCAACTTTCCACCTTCTCATTTTCAGATAGGATCAGTTGATTGAAAGAGAGGGGGAGTTGAGTCTCGAATGAGTTCGATCTGTGCTGAAAGTGTATTCCAAAAACAATCTATTCGATCGAGAGTGAGGGGAGCTATTAGTTCAACTATTCAACTTTCTGACTCATCGTAAATTTTATCTGCTAACTATGCAAATTTATTGATTCCTTGATTCCTCCGGAGGGCCCCTTTTTTATTGACCGTATCAGTTCCGAACAGATAATCTCGTGGTCATAAGAATGCATAAAATTAACCTCAAATTATGTACATTCATCAAACTTTAGAAGAGAGTTAGAGTTGGAAATACAGCTCTTTTGCCAATCTATTAGAAGAGTGAGTGTTTAATGGTATCCTCTACTACTACCCCTTGCTTGATAAAGCTCCAAACGAACCTTTGCTTCGGGTAGCAAATGATCAAGTGTTGGATCCTGAACCATGTAGCTTTGCTTGGAAGCCCACTCAAGCACTGTCAGCACCTCAGCCTGCGCCAGTGCCTCGCTATCAGGGACATGGAGGGCGATGTAGCACAACAATATCAGTGCTGCAATCTGGACCAAATGCTCGCCAGTAAACCAGCTGCACTAGGTGTTTGGTGCCTCCCGTCTTGATGATTGCCTTGGAATGGTCGAGGTGAAGGTAGTTGTCCGAACAAGCAAATTTAGTCAAGGCAATGGCAGCCTCTTTTGAAACGATAGACTCTGTCTCATCGAGTAACTTCACTAACGGTGCTATGATCCTGGTTTCGGTGGCCCGAAAGGTCCTTGACAAGCAGCCCAAAGCGACAATGCAGGGCACGAGGAGGTCATCGTCGGCTTTGTGCACTATCCTGAGGAGTTGGTCGACCACTGCACGGGCTGCAGGTGAACTTGGCTTGAAGGCGGATCGTCGTAGGTCGGAATCCTGCTCGGCGACACGACAGATCTCCATTAAGGCCATAGCGGAATTATACTGTACCTCGTCAGTGCTTTTTTCGATGAGAACTGAAAAGCAGAGGAGAGCTCTGGATTCGGTGACGCTTTTACAGACGGAGGGATTGCCCTTGCAGAGCTGACACAGGGCCTTGGCGGCCATGGCCTTCATGTAGGCCTTAGTGGCGGGGTCCTCAAACTCGCGCCCCTTGATGCTGGCGCCGGCCAAGGAGACAGGGTGGTGTTTGCCGTTGCCGGCGGCTGGGAGGTTGTGGGTGTTGGAATTGGTGGGGAGCTTGTTGGTTTTGGTTGTCATGGTGGACTGGATAACGGAATGCATCTGGTTTTGGTTGGCTCTCTGCAGTTGGGAGGCGGCGGGATGTTGGACGACTGGTTGCTCAGATGTGTCAGGAACGGCGGCAATGGGGTCACTGGAGACCGCGGTGGAAGTGGTGCTATTAGCCATGACGACGGAGTGGATGGACAGCCCCTTGGAGGGGATGGTGTACTTGCTGTGCTCTTGCACGGTCTCGAAGGCCAAGTGGCCTACGAGAAGGCGGACGACGTTGTTCTGCGCGAAGACATCCTGGCACTTGGGGTGGCTGGCGGCGAGCTCCGACAAGGACCAAGCGACCATGGCCTGGACCTTCATAGGGCCCTCCTTGAGGACTTTTGCGAAAGTAGAGCATACGCCGGCGAGGACCATCGCCTCGACGCTGTCGGGGTAACGGGCGAGGAGGCCGATGGCGTGAGCGGCGCTCTCCTGACCCTCGAGGTGCCCTTCCTTGATGAGACGGAGGAGGGGACCGACGCCGTCCTCCTCAATGATAAGCTTGCCGTAGCGTTCGTTGTCGCGGGCGAGGGAGACGAGGCTGGCGGCGGCGTCAGCACGAGAATCCAGAGAGCAGATGAGGAGAGTGGCGATCTGCTCCCAGATCAGGAAAAGAATAGGCTCGTTCTAGGCGATGGGGGGAAGGCCGAGATGGATGTCGTCGTCGGAGCCACCGGCAGAGGAAGAGACGCGGATGAGCCTTGAGACGTCGCCGACGGAGTTGTCGAGCTGCTCAGGAGTTCAGGAGTTATATTCAAATCAGAATCAACAGTTTCTCTTTGGCCAACTTCCATGGACTGCTCAGGAGCATGCACTTCATTTTTTGCATCTTCTAATGGTTTCTCCATGCAAGATGAGGTATTTTCATTGGGCAGGGATTGATGCAAAAGATTTTTATCCACTTTCGAACCTGTTCAATCAGATACGATGCAAAAAATATTCCAAGAGAGAAAAAAAAAGAATATACAAAAGTTGTAAGATTCACCTTTTGAACAATTAGCCAAGTAAACCTGGTGTCTATCCAGTGCTTTACTGTCTTCCTTATATGCAATTTGCTCACCTATCGGTAGCATTCTGGATAGTTCACACAAAGCCTCAATAACAAGCTCTTCATCCTTTGTAAATGCTTCAAGCAGCTACAGAAAAAAGAAAATAAGGATGAGATATACCACTAATTATAAGTTGTAAGCAAAAAAATTCTACCACTATAAACTGACCCCATTCTGCTTCCCTTCCCTTCCGCCACTGTTTGGTAACCCCTGAAGTCTATTAGAAGTTCGATAGTGTTTCTTCTTAGCATTTGGTATCGTGAGAGATAAGGGCCCTCTGCTGCGTTTATTCATAGCTGAAGCGAAGAAAAAAAGATGACGAACTAGTGTAAATTAACCTGAAATAATATAAGCAAAACATTCATGCATAAAGACACAAGCTATATAACCATGTCATGTTTGGTAATATTTCACGAAAGGAAAGGCAAATAGTTGCAGAAAGGTTCTGAGAAACTAAAAAACTTCAAATGACAATAGAAATTGTCTGAAAAATGATTTCTATATGATTCTTAAGTTAATAATAAGCATTAGAAGTGACAAACAAACAAAATTAGAAAATGTTGCTAATCAAGCCCAAACTTTCAAGTATTCTGGTTCCACAACACTTGCAAAGCATGTGGACAATTTCACAATGAGTTTGGATTGCAATGGAATACAATGTAAAATGGACTCCATGTTGATTATGAAGAGTATGATCATGACAATTTGACTGAAACCAAAATTTAGTGCTACCATCTGCGCATCTCCTCAATAGCATCTCTCACAAAGAGGGCTCTCTTGATACATCATTTACATTCATAGTGTCAATATAAAACTCGCTGATACACTTTTATATGGTTCTCTATATCAAGCGGCCTTGCCCCCGGGGCAGGGTTGAGTTGGCTAATGCGGAACAAAGTTACTATCATAGGGCAAGGGTTCAAATCTCGGCAAAATCGAGGGAAAAAAAGCCCTCCTCTGCATTGGCCAACTACAGCTTCCTAATTTACCTCTTCACAGGTGGTCGTGGGGTAGTTCATGTGGGGCCGTTAGGATGACAGATTCCATCTTTTTGCTACCATCTATATCAAGCGGCCTTGAGCAATTAGCATACCTGGACTGGAACAAATTAACTATCAACCTATGGTGCCTTCTAAACATATCTATGTTTTATTTACTTGGTGATCTAGCAATGAAATTTTTTTCAGCTGCGCATCTAATCAAGCTGTCTTATTCAGTTTCTGTTATTTAACCATTGATTTTTTCTATGGATAGGATTGGAATAAGAGTGCAGTCAAGCCAATCATTACATTTCTTTGTTCTTTTGTTCCTGAACTTCGGACATATCTGCCCCTCTTTTTCTACCGTTTCATGCTCCTCTGGAATCATATTTTTTTGATATGGTCGTGTGATCCAAAAAAGGCATAATTTTCACAACATATTACCTAAAGATAACTGTTGCGCACACTTTTCTTCTTCCGACAACAATAAAGCAACAATAAAAAAATAGCAAATTCATACCCGATCTCAGTTTCCTTGGAACAAGGGCAAGATCAACAGCATCATTCTCCTCAGCAACCTTTTGAAGCAAAACAATCAGCTAAATAAACACAACTTAATCAGCGCAAAAGGCAAAAAAGGATCAAACCTTTCCACGCAGCCTTTCTTTCTGTCTACTAGGTAGACTAGTGATAGAAATGGTATTAAGCATTGGTTGGAAAGAACCTAGACCCACTTCTTCAGACTCACTGCTGCCTGTGTCGCCAGAGGCATCCTTATTGCTTGCTTTCCACCTGGAAGCACTAACCATTTCCTTCTTCCGCCTATCCATAGGCACACTACCATCCACTCCATCTCCCAAACTGCAATCACCGTAATCATTTGAAACTGCAAATATGTAACAAAACTTAAATAAATTAGGCATAAAAGATACCCATCATACGAATGAAGGAGGGTGAGAGCATGGAAGAGGACAAAGATAAACAATCTAGCACACACAATGTGTGTCACAGTGGTGAACACAAGACAAAACAGTTCCTTGTTATTATTAATTTATTTAAATAACAACAGCTAGGTCCCTCCCCGAGTAAATTGGATGAGGGACCGAGGGCAATCCAGGGAACTCCAAAGGGAAAGCGTACAAGGTACCGGTTGGAGAAGAAGGGCCCATTGGCTGCTGTCGCGCTGCGGGCGAGGACCGATTAGCCATGCTTCTTCCACGCATCAAACCTCGCTATCCCTCCCTGTCCTTTGATTCATCCATGATCAGACGGCTAGATCTTCTTCGTTCAAACCTCGTCTCGCACTATGGATGGCCCAAGCCTACGAGAAGAGATTTTTAGCATCCTTCTGTTTGCCACTTTGTGATATCAAGAAACTAGACAGTCATATTTAAGACAGAGAGAGAAAGACGCTCTCTCCAATCCAACGCCGACCACAAGAAACGAAGATTCTCGCTCGGTTTCTCGATTCCGGTCCTCAATCCGATTCCATCGAAGTTAGAAACCCGCCGCGAAGCGATGCAAAGGGACAGACAGACAGATCGAAGCTTCTCCTCCCTCTTCACCAACAACAACAGCGGCCCGATGCTTCTCCAACGGCCCCTCTCTGCCTTGTCTCTCGCTCGCTCTCGCTCTCGCTCCACTTTATCCCCGTTTCTTAATCCCCCTTCCTCTCCCGTTAGAAGCATCTTTAAGAAATTAAATGAAACAGTCAGAAGCATCTTTAAATCTTACGCTTCTCCCCGTTTCCATCCGTTTCCATCCGTCAGAAACGCTTCTTCCTTCCTCCCTTCGTGCGCTACTTCCTCTCGCCTCACATTCGTTTTTTTTTGTCTCATCGAAATCGGTGGCGGTGGGGGAGAAAGGAAAGGAGGAGAGTAGAGCGATGGGAGCGGGGTCGAAGCGGCCGATCAACACCGTGGTGGGATGGGTGACGCGGCAGCCGCCCAAGGTTAGGGCTTGCCTCTGCGTCGTCGTCAGCATCGCCGCGCTCGTCTTCCTTGGCCTCGTAGTTCATAACCACGACAACCTCTTCGTCGCCGCCGAAGCTGCTCACGCCGTCGGCATCTCCGTCCTCATCTATAAGCTGGTTAAGGAGCGGACTTGCGCCGGTGCGTCGTTCCTTGCCTTTCTGTTTTGGCTGCTTGGCCTTCTTTCATTTCTCGCTTATTCGATGGGTTATTTAGTGTCGTTTTACCTCTTTTTTATTTTTTATTTTTTTCCTTCCGAATTTATTCGACGTCCGACGAGATACCTAGAACCCGTTGATTTACGATCAACTGAGAAGAGTTAATAGAGATGCATTTTGTAGTTAGGGTTTATTGCTTCTTGATTCTAAGACTTCGGATTTTCAATTCGGAGCTTGGGAGGAAGCAATGGCGTGTCGTCTACACACTAGTGATCTAGCATAGTTCAGTTAATCTGCATTGGTCAATGAATCGGATAATTCACTGGAAAGTTTCCAAACAAACTCATTTGACATGGAGACCAGTTTGTCGCACCTTTTTTTTATAAGAGAGAGAGGAAAGTTAAATAAGTAAAGGCAGTTACTCGACTATATAGTCAAACTCCTAGGGGAAAAGCGTTTTTCTTTTTCACAAGAAAGGTAAAAGCGTTGCTTTTCAAGATAAGGATCGACCTGATTGGGGAGGGAATTTGGATGTATATGCTGGATTTTACATGACATTGTTTTGGGTAGATTACACAAAGAATAGTTCATCATGTAAGCAAAGGATCATCAATGTAAAAGCCATTGTTCCTTTTTGCATGGTTTTTCAATTGAGATGGTTCTTGATTTTTTGAGGATCATATCGGACAGTCAGAGAAATAGTTTTACATCATTCCTGAATTTTGTTTAACCTGTTGATGATAAATCCATGACTTATTATAATATGCAAAGACTTATCATGCAAGATAGTCAATTTGAAATACAGCAATTGAAGATACTGTTGTTGTGTGAGGAACCTGTCACCCTTGTAATTAAAATAGAACTACAATTTCAGTTACAGGTTGGTAAGATTAATGCAATGAAACCTTTAGTTCCGCCATCCAATCATGACAATTGGGATTTCATGGATCTATAAGCGTGCGTGATATTTGATGAATGAGACTTCACGTAACATGTTTATTTGCTAGTTTTCAATTTCCACTGTTTATTTTATTGTGGAAAAGATGTCAAGCTTTTGCTTGTAGCCAAGATACCTGTGCATTTGTGGATAGTTGTTAGTCGTGCACATCCATCTTTCTTTATCACACTGAACTAGGAGATTGGAACCTAATGCACTATACTCCAAAATTAAATTAATTCTAGCCTTGTTTTCAATGTTTACCATTTGTTTATAATTCTAGTTTGCTTATTTCAACATCTATATTTTCAATCTCCAACTAATTATTTTGGCGTTCAATTTTCACAATGCAGGGCTTTCGCTTAAGTCTCAATATTTAACAGCTTTATTTTTAGCTGTAAGACTATATTGCAGCTTTATTTTGGAAAATGACATACATACAGTGCTAGATACTGCAACACTTGCAACTACTCTTTGGGTAATTTACATGATTCAATATAAATTAAAATCAAGCTACATGGAAGACAAGGATAATTTTGCAATTTACTATGTGGTAAGATTCTGAAAGAGAATAATTGATCTAGAAATTTTTAACTTTCAGTTGATTATTTCTTGACTATGTGCTGTTAAATTTAGAGAAGTAATAGAGCATGTTTAGATCACCAACTTTTTAACTTGTCATTGTTAAGGCTTTGATCTGTTCATACACATTAAAAGCATTTCAAGTATTTTTCCTGAGACGATCTTGGAATTGTTTTGGAGTTGAATCTTTATTGTTCACTCATGTTCTCTGTTTTGTTTCGAAATTATCTTGAAACATACCATGAATGTTTACAATAACCTAAAGTTGTATTAAAGACTAGCTAACAAGATATTACAGTCTTAAATTCCTAACTCTTCCTCATTTTATTTGCTTCCCATTTCATATTGATTTAACAGCAACAACATTCAGGAGCATTGAGCTAAGATCTTAGTTTTTTTTTTTTGAATGGTAACGTGGTTAAACCCTAAATAGACGGAAGGGAACACCTCATTTATTCAATGTCTTAGAATGGAGATAATCATATGCATTATACTGAAAGTTCAATCTTCCTATTAAAAATTGAGATAAATGCCATTAGTTCTGCTTTTCTGTCATTAATTTTGTAGTTGAAGATATGAGATATCCACAAGTTCAATGTTCCTTTTGCACAAGTACTGCACAAAAAACTTTTCGTTGCTACTTTTTAGTAACTAACACACACTACATGTAGAATTGCAGTAGTTGCAGATGTTTCCAAAAAATTCACTTTACACAGTACAAAATTAAGATAACTTTGTTCTTTTCTTCAAACATCCAGTTGATATTGTGAAAATTTGTCATGGAGAAGTTACCATCTTTCATACATATTGTCCTTAGATGATATTTTCTCTGATATATTCTTTTTTCCTTGTAGATTGTTCCTTCTGTCCTGTTAGCTGTTGTAGTTCATCCTTCAACGACCCATTTTATTTTTAATAGGATTTTCTGGGCATTTTGTGTTTATGTGGAGGCTGTTTCAGTTTTGCCACAGTTACGTCTTATGCAAAACACTCAGGTATAAGTTGAAAACTGATAGCATTGCTCTCGTATCAACTTTTCCTTTTAGTAATTCTGCCTAATGGCTGCCAGATTGTCGAGCCATTCACAGCTCACTATGTATTTGTATTGGGGGTTGCAAGATTCCTGAGCTGTGCACACTGGGTCCTAAAGGTGCCACTATATGTTTCTCTGCTAAGTTTTACCAATGTCTGAACCATTTCACTTGAACCTTTTGTTTTTAATCTTAGTCACATTGATTTGATTCAAGTAAGATGCCAGTATTATCTGCTTAACCTTCTCGGCAAAATCCTTCTGACATAATCCGATTCTTCAGGTTGTGGATACTCGTGGAGGCTTGCTGACTGCTATGGGACATGGTTTGTGGCCACCTATGGTTCTTATTGCTGAGATTGTTCAGACCTTTATCTTGGCAGATTTTTGTTACTATTACGTGAAGAGGTAAGTATTTAAGTTCCGAATTCGATTGCCCAAGGATTAGTTTTTGAATTTCTTATCCCATTTCCCTCCCTCTTTTCATCTTTGTTGCAGTGTATTTGGTGGCCAGTTGGTGTTGAGGCTTCCTTCTGGTGTGGTATGATCTTCCAAAGAAGCAATTCAAATTCCAGATGATTTTTTTTCATACTTGTCATGTTATAGAGAATTTATTTCAACATTTACCATAATAATTCCTACTTCAAAAATAATTATCCTGGTTATTTAAGTAGGAAAAAAAAATCCTTTCCTCTAGAACATTTTAATACATTGAAAGCTTGTATTTCCTTCAAGAATCAAGTCTTAATATCAAGCTTTGATTCTAAATTATCTAATTGGAATTTGATACTTTGACAATATCATTCATTTGCTAAGTACATTGTTGTTTTTGTTTAAGTTTCATTTTAAATCTATGTTTCACAAATGTTTGTACATTTTGGTTAATTTAACTTGAACCGTTTGTAAAATTTTTAAAGACTTATAAATTTGTATCTGACAAATATGCATGTCAAAAACTACAATAGAGTTCTATATTACTTAATCATTCAAACACCCGTTAAGGTCTATTTTTTCATTAAAAGTTTAAAACATGTTTAAAAAATTATTGTTTTAGAAAAGTGACATAATTTTTCTTCATTAATAAAGTAATTTGATTGTTGGAGAAAGTTTATGTTTTTTTTTTATGGAGTTACGAGTTTACGAAAGATAATTTTTATTATAATTATTTAGATAATTTCTATTTAAAATTATTTAAATAGTATATTCCAACTACTCTTCTTTTGACACTGCAGAAACTATTTTTCCTTTAACTGGGTATTTAGCCATCAACTATTTTAGTTTTATGTTTATTTTTATTTTTTTAGTTGGTAAGTATTCAGTTTATATAGATTAATTTTAAATTGATATAATGAACAGTTGATCAATCTAATATTCTTAAATCAACAATAATCTCTGGACAACTAATTTATCTTGTAAAATCATACTATAAAATATATTAACAAATCTAAAACTTTTAAAATTAATTTTTGTGGCGTAATAATTAGAAAGTAGCATTTAAACTTGTATAATTTTAGTTTGTTTTGTTGATACGCTAAAATCAAAATTAATTTCAAAATCTTGAAATAAAAAATCAATTCAAATTTTCTGTCCTCATATCCCGTATCCTCATATATCCTTATCGATCGAACATATATGATAATCTCATGATATACATTATATTCTTAAGATGTGATATAATCCATTCAATTAATAAATTATATTCTTAAGATGTGATATAATTCATCCGATCAATAAGTGTAATAAAGTGGACATCAGATCTGGGAAGATAAGATTTGAGCTGATGAAAAATAAGTATAAAATGTTGATTTCCATTAACTTCTTTGGAAAATTTAAAATGCTTATATATTTATAATTCATATAAATAAAAAAGTAATATTTATAATCGTTAAAGAATCAATATCCTGCTGCACACCGCCACCTGTGCACGACAACCGTGGGCGAGTTTGTGTGGGCGGTGTGCTTTATTTTTAACATTAGTTACAAATACTTTAATTAAAATATAGTAGTTAAAATGACTATAGGAAAAAATTGGAATAAGAATATTTTTAAAATAAAAATAGAATTAGTACTTTTTAATAATTTTAAAAATAAAGAGAGCCCTTTAATTTATTTTCTCCAAAATATAAACATTTCTATTAAATTTGTATAAAACATTATATATGATTAATTATCAACTTAATGCTGGATGATTTAGTTGGTGGATTTAAAAATAAGGAAATAAAATGATAGTTGATCCTGTCCGAAAGTTGAATCAACGGATTCTGGGCACGTGGCGCTCTCCGAGTTGCTGACGTAGATCTTTGGCACGTCATACGGCGCTCCGGTGAACCTGCACAGAAGTCGGCCCGGGAAGGGATTCCCGGCGACGACCCTCCGACGCTCAAGTTAGGTAAGCGAACAACGAAAAAGTGGCTCCAAGTATCAGAGATTACGTACCTCCGGTGAAGTACGAGGCTCCTTATATAGAGCTGGGAAGGAGTTCATGCACACTTACCGAGGCGAATACGTGTCCCCAGCTCATACCTCCGTAAGGGCGTGTCAGAAGGCTTACCTGACACCATACTGCTACAGTCCAAGCATATCTTTGATGGGACAGCGGAACCCCTTGTCGTAAGATTTGAAGTATGGCCGGATTATAGAGCACGCCCGCTGTCAGAAGATGTCCTTTTCTCCTTACTCCCTGCCGGTCGTCTGGCCGGCCAGCACTCGCCTTACGTCCGGCCGATCATATATAGTGATCTACTTGGGAGATTCTCGGTAATGTGCTCTGTGGAGACTGTTAACAGTATGCTACCTTATGTCTTCGGCCGAGCGTGCCATCCGCTCGGCCCTATGATCCTGCTCCTCCGAGCGCCGGAACCCCGACTCCCCCCGGGGCGCCTTTTGTCCCCAGATGGACACCGGTCTGCCGGCCGGGCGGTCGATCAACCCTTCTCCGGTCGGCCTATTGATCCAACCTTTTCTCGGGTGTCCGGTTGGTTCATCCTTCTTCTATCGACCACCTGGTCCTTTGACTTCCACGTGGCGTTGACTCCCCAGAACGGGGGTCCCCTGTTCTTACCGCCGGATCACTTGCCTCCCCTTAAAGTCTAGTCGAAGGAGACGATCAGTCCGACTGACTGGACTGCGAGTTTAGCCGGGCGGCTACTTCGTGCCATTATCCTCCGCTCGGCCTCCCGCAGGGATGGCCGTAAGGTTAGTCAACAACAACATTCCTCGAATCTCCTCGTAATCTACGCCAATCTCTGACATTAAGGCTGAGCATGCGCTCATTAAATGCATCGAATAGCTGACTGCCACGTGGCGCACTGCCATCATCGTACGGCGGCGGCATGGTCGAGCGACGAGATCGAGACGGTTTGAAATGAACGGCTGGATGTGTGCTTTGGCTCCCGTGACTTGGATCCGACGGTGGAGGTCGCTCGGGCTCCGCCCTATAAGAGCTTCGCTTTCTACTCCGTGGTCTCACTTATTCTCTTGCGTGCCCACGGTTATTCCTCGCGGTCCAGAGTTCCGGTGATCGTGTTCTCCTGTTTCCGGCGATCTCCTGTGGTCCTCCTTCGATCCTCCTCTTCCTTGTAAGGTTCTCTTTTCTCTCTGGTCTTTGTGCTTTCTTTGCATTTCTTTCCCAAGTTCCAATCTTTGGGGCCTCTCTTCGTCTGCTGTCTTCTTTCTTCTGCCTTTCTTGGCCTTTTTAATTCCTTCCGATCGGACCATGGCTAGTTCTTCTTATCCTGAAGATCGGTCACTTGGCCCATGGTACACTACTATGGAGTCACGATTCGATCGTCATGACTTTGATATTCTGACAGATAATTTTGAAATCCCCGGTGATTTTGAACTTCTTTTAGTCGGTCCCTCCGCTCGGCCACAAACTATCCTCTTTTTTGTACTTTGGCTACTCGGCCTTATTTACTTTAATATAATCTCCTTTTGCTTGTTGTTCCCTTGATATGATATCTCGAATAGAAGTCTACCTGTGTGCTGTCTGCTCGCCTTATCAAATACAGTTATAGGGATTTTTACGAAGTATTTCGCATAGCTTGTCCGCTCGGCTAAACATGTCTTGCTTTGACAGAATGTTCGCTGGATGTTAGTACCTTTGGGTACTGGGTCGAGCGGAACGCAAAGGCGGTCAAACGCTTATCGATGGCGAATAGCTTTGGATACTTATTTGCAAATCTTTTTTATTGCCTTTTACGCTCGGAGGGTTTATAGACGCCGGCTCGTCTCTCGATTTTTAACGTCGGAGCTCGACGGTCTTCCGCTCGGAGGGTTTATAGACGCCGGCTCGTCTCTCAATTTTTAACGTCGGAGCTCGATGGTCTTCCGCTCGGAGGGTTTATAAACACCGGTTCGTCTCTCGATTTTTAACGTCGGAGCTCGACGGTCTTCCGCTCGGAGGGTTTATAGACGCCGGCTCATCTCTCGATTTTTAACGTCGGAATTCGACGGTCTTCCGCTCGGAGGGTTTATAGACGCCGGCTCGTCTTTCGATTTTTAACGTCGGAGCTCGACGGTCTTCCGGCCGGAGGGTTTATAGACGCCGGTTCGTCTCTCGATTTTTAACATCGGAGCTCGACGGTCTTCCGGCCGGAGGGTTTATAGACGCCGGTTCGTCTCTCGATTTTTAACGTCGGAGCTCGACGGTCTTCCGCTCGGAGAGTTTATAGACGCCGGCTCGTCTCTCGATTTTTAACGTCGGAGCTCGACGGTCTTCCGCTCGGGGGGTTTATAGACGCCGGCTCGTCTCTCGATTTTTAACGTCGGAGCTCGACGGTCTTCCGCTCGGAGGGTTTATAGACGCCGGTTCGTCTCTCGATTTTTAACGTCGGAGCTCGACGGTCTTCCGCTCGGAGAGTTTATAGACGCCGGCTCATCTCTCGATTTTTAACGTCGGAGCTCGACGGTCTTCCGCTCAGAGGGTTTATAGACGCCGACTCGTCTCTCGATTTTTAACGTCGGAGCTCGACGGTCTTCCGCTCGGAGGGTTTATAGACGCCGGCTCGTCTCTCGATTTTTAACGTCGAAGCTCGACGACCTTTAAGGCTAATTCGAACATTGCCGTTCGGCGAAGCTATTCGTCATCCTTTATCATTTTTGCTGCCTTTCAACGATGCTCAGTGAAGAAGGGTTTTCTGTGTCCTCGAGATGTACTTCAGTTGTTGGGGCTGTTGCGGACTCTTCAGATGACGGATCAGTGTTGGAGTTAGCCTCGACTTGTTCTTCGTAGAGTTTTAAGAACTTTTCCCAAAGTTCTTTTGCGTCGTTGTATTCGCCGATTCTTTTGAGATCTTCATTTGGTATCACGGTTAGGAGATGAAATTCTGCCCGTCCATTTGCCATCGATTCATTACGCTGCTTTTTGTTCCAGAGGCGTAGATCAAGTCTTTCTCCGTTCGTGTTCTTCGGTTCTTCATAACCAGATTTCATTATTGAAACAATACCAACATCTGAGTTTAGATATACCTCCATTCTTTGCCTCCAAGAGGCAAACTCCCCCTCGAATGCTGGTGGGTAGTCGCTAGCTCCGGCCATTGTTTTGTTGCTTCAGACGGCAGTTAGTCCTTCTGAGGCGTCTCGGCTCTGATACCACTTGTAGGACCGTTGGGCCGGCTAGAAGGGGGTTGTTGGATATCCTGCTAACACAAAAGAAAAACAAACCCTCCTCGAACTCTTTAAGCTAACACTTGCATAAATAAACTAAGCAGTAAATTAAAAGCATAAAGAAAAGGCGAGGCAAAAGTATTTACTTGGTTACAACCGATGTGGTTGTTAATCCAAGGAAGATTAAGCTCAATAAAAATCTCCTTCAGACGGAGAAGCCTCGTACAACAATGTAGCGCAGAAAACAGAAGCTTAGACTAAAAGAGAGCGTGCAAGCACTGGATTTACAATCAGTGAGTTCATTCTAAAGCTTCTGGACCAAGGCTATATATTTATACCCTTGGTCGGGGCGCCTGGAAGGGTTCCGGGCGCCCTGGGGGGATAAAACTTTATCCCCCAACGTCCAGAACGCAAAAGATGCGTTCTGGTCAAACTTCACGTTCCGGGCGCCCCGGGCTGTTCCGGGCGCCCCGGAGCAAAAAGTCAACTCTGGTTGACTTTTGCGTTCGGGACCTCTGCTCCGTTTCAGTCCCGCCTCGGTCCGGGTCTTCCGCTCCGGATCCGCTTACTTGGGTGATCTCTGCCATCCGGAATAAGGCTCACTCGAACCCAACTTCCGGTCTTCTCGAGCAGCCTTCCGCTCCGGCTTCTCGTCCCTCGGAATCGCTGCGTGTTTCCTTCTCGTCCACCAACGTACTCATCCGCAGTCTTCGTCCCTCGGTCACACCCTGTGCCGACCTTCTCGCTAGCTGCGTCTCTTGCTCCCCGAGCAATCTTCCGCTCCGGCTTTCGTCCCTCGGAACCACCACACGCTTCCTTCTCGTCCACCGGGGTACTCTTCCGCAGTACCTCGTCCCTCGGACTGCCGTCCTTCTCGCTAGCTGCGTCTTCCGCTCGAGTACCTGTGCTCCTAAGTTCCTGCACACTTAGACACAAGGTTAAATACAACGCAGGACCTAACTTAACTTGTTGTTCACACCAAAACAACCTTGGGGTTCCAACAATCTCCCCCTTTTTGGTGTGATCAACCCAAGTTAAGCTAGGGTCAAAAATAGATATGAAAAATTAAACAATGTTCAATTTTCAATTTTCAATTTTCAATAACGTGCAACATGATAGAAAAAATGAATTCTACCTCCCCCTAGACTTATATTTTCCCTCTTCTCCCCCTTTGATCACAATAAAAATGGGGTTTGAGAAAAAAACCAATCTAAGGGTTAGACACTTAGAAAGATTATAGAAATCTATTTCAATGATTTTCCGAGAAAGCATATTTCCAAGTTAAGGAAAAAGATTTCTAAGTCAAAGAATAACTTTTAAAAAATTTCTAAGTTTTCACCAAAAAAACTTTCTAAGCTCAAAAATTTATACAAGAAAATTTAGAAAGATTGATAACATTAAAAGAATTTTCTATGCATTTATTTATTTTAATACTTATATCAAAAAGTTTTAAATTTCCATTTCAATTTATTAGAACTTCTTAAATCACACTTTTTCAAATTTAAAGCCACAAATATTAAACGTGCAAAAAATTGTATCATGTTAATTTTTATAACTTTTTAAATTTCTACTTCACAAAAATATTTCAATGGCATAAACTTGATAAAAATTTTCGACAATCTAATTTGTAAAAATTCTTTCGGCAATGTGCAAAATTCGTTTGAAAGAATATTTTGTGATAAAAATTCTAATTTGCAGGAATTTATTAATAAAAGATTTCTTAATCCGAAACACTTTTTTGATGACTCAATTTCTAAATCGCAAAACTCTTTCGAGAAAGTAATTTGTAATTCGAAAAAATATTCGAAGAAAGTTTTCGACAACACTTCTAATTTGCATAATTCTTTCGAATAAATGTTTTGTAATTTACAAAAGTTTTTCGATGAAATTTCTAACTTGCAAAATTCTTTAAATAATATTTTTGATTTGCAAGACAGGTTTGACAATTGATTTTCTAATTCGAAAAATTCTTTTGATGATTCAATTTCTGATTCGAAAGACTCCTTAGTCAATTTTTCGATTGAATCATTTAATTGATCAGAGGTTCGAGTCCATACCTTACTTACCTTGTCGGCCATTGGTTCTCCCCCTGTTGAATTGCTTTCTTCCGAAGTTTCTCCCCTTTCAATGATGCTCAGTGAAGAAGGGTTTTCTGTGTCCTCGAGATGTACTTCGGTTGTTGGGGCTGTTGCGGACTCTTCAGATGACGGATCAGTGTTGGAGTTAGCCTCGACTTGTTCTTCGTAGAGTTTTAAGAACTTCTCCCAAAGTTCTTTTGCGTCGTTGTATTCACCGATTCTTTTGAGATCTTCATTTGGTATCACGGTTAGGAGATGAAATTCTGCCCGTCCATTTGCCATCGATTCATTACGCTGCTTTTTGTTCCAGAGGCGTAGATCAAGTCTTTCTCAATTCGTGTTCTTCGGTTCCTCATAACCAGATTTCATTATTGAAACAATACCAACATCTGAGTTTAGATATACCTCCATTCTTTGCCTCCAAGAGGCAAACTCCCCCTCAAATGCTGGTGGGTAGTCGCTAGCTCCGGCCATTGTTTTGTTGCTTCAGACGGCGGTTAGTCCTTCTGAGGCGTCTCGGCTCTGATACCACTTGTAGGACCGTTGGGCCGGCTAGAAGGGGGTTGTTGGATATCCTGCTAACACAAAAGAAAAACAAACCCTCCTCAAACTCTTTAAGCTAACACTTGCATAAATAAACTAAGCAGTAAATTAAAAGCATAAAGAAAAGGCGAGGCAAAAGTATTTACTTGGTTACAACCGATGTGGTTGTTAATCCAAGGAAGATTAAGCTCAACAAAAATCTCCTTCAGACGGAGAAGCCTCGTACAACAATGTAGCGCAGAAAACAGAAGCTTAGACTAAAAGAGAGCGTGCAAGCACTGGATTTACAATCAGTGAGTTCATTCTAAAGCTTCTGGACCAAGGCTATATTTATAGCCTTGGTCGGGGCGCCTGGAAGGGTTCCGGGCGCCCTGGGGGGGATAAAACTTTATCCCCCAACGTCCAGAACGCAAAAGATGCATTCTGGTCAAACTTCACGTTCCGGGCGCCCCGGAGCAAAAAGTCAACTCTGGTTGACTTTTGCGTTCGGGACCTCTGCTCTGTTTCAGTCCCGCCTCGGTCCGGGTCTTCCGCTCCGGATCCGCTTACTTGGGTTATCTCTGCCATCCGGAATAGGGCTCACCCGAACCCAACTTCCGGTTTTCTCGAGCAGCCTTCCACTCCGGCTTCTCGTCCCTCGGAATCGCTGCGTGTTTCCTTCTCGTCCACCAGCGTACTCATCCGCAGTCTTCGTCTCTCGGTCGCACCCTGTGCCGACCTTCTCGCTAGCTGCGTCTCTTGCTCCCCGAGCAATCTTCCGCTCCGGCTTTCGTCCCTCGGAACCACCACACGCTTCCTTCTCGTCCACCGGGGTACTCTTCCGCAGCACCTCGTCCCTCGGACTACCGTCCTTCTCGCTAGCTGCGTCTTCCGCTCGAGTACCTGTGCTCCTAAGTTCCTACACACTTAGACACAAGGTTAAATACAACGCAGGACCTAACTTGTTGTTCACACCAAAACAACCTTGGGGTTCCAACAACTAATACCACGTTCGCCAACCAGCTGGGGAACTGGACCTCGCGTATGTGGCCGGCCTCCAGGAGTTTCTCGACCTCCGCTCGGATTATTGCATTTTGTTCGGCGCTGAAGTCCCTCTTTCTCTGCTTCACCGGCCGAGCGTCCGGTCGGACATGGAGCTCGTGTTGCGCTATACTCGGTGAAATTTCGGGCAACTCATGCGTCGACCAGATGAAGACATCATGGTTTCTCTGGAGGCATTGGATCACTTCCTCCTTCTGGCTCGCCTCCAGATCAGACGCAATAAATGTCGTGGCCTCCGATCGGGTCGGGTGAATCTGCACTTCCTCTTTTTCTTCATAAATCAAAGAGGGTGGCTTTTCAGTGATAGTGTTCACCTCTATCCGGGGTGTTTTCCGAGCTGCATTGGCTTCTGCCCGGACCATCTCGACGTAGCATCGCCGAGCTGCTAGTTGATCTCCTTGTACTTCTCCCACTTTGTCCTCGACGGAGAACTTGATCTTCTGGTGGAAAGTGGAGACGGCCGCTCGGAATTTACTAAGAGCTGGTCGCCCCAATATGACGTTGTATGCCGACGGAGAGTCCACCACCACGAAGTTTGCTGTCCGCGTTATCCTGAGTGGCTCCTCTCCCAGCGAGATAGCCAGTCGGATTTGTCCGACCGGCTGAACTTCATTGCCCGTAAACCCGTAGAGGGGGGTCGTCATGGGCAGCAGCTCGGCCCGATCAATTTGTAGTTGGTCGAAGGCCTTTTTGAATATGATATTGACCGAGCTTCTTGTGTCAATAAAAACGCGGTGAATAGTGTAGTTGACTATTACCGCTTTGATGAGGAGAGCATCGTCATGCGGCACTTCGACTCCCTCCAAGTCCTTGGGCCCGAAGCTGATTTCGGGTCCGCTCGCCCGTTCCTGGCTGCAGCCGACAGCATGGATCTGGAGCTGCCGGACGCTTGCCTTTCTTGCTCGGTTAGAATCGCCTCCGGTCGGCCCGCCTACTATAATGTTGATTTCGCCTTGGGAAGTGTTGCTTCTATTCTCTTCTTCCCGAGCAGACGGTCGGGACCGCTCCCTTGACCTCCGGGGATTTTCATGCCTCGGAGTGTGATGTCGCTCGGGAGTCTGCTGTTGTCGCCTATCGGCTACCATCTGATCGGCTTCACGAGGCCTCTGTCGCCTGTCGGATGATGGCGATCGGCGGTGGCCACTCCGGAGCACGGGATGAGCGATCAAGGGAAGACTCCGACAATCCCTCGTGTTGTGCGTGTCCGTCCGGTGGAATGAGCAAAACATAGGGGTCCATACTTTTTTCTTCGGTCTGGGCCGCTCTGCAGCCACTTCTTGTACATGGGACCTAGCATGGGGGGAGCGGATCGCTTCGGCCCTCGGTCCTCCGGGTGGCTGATGAGTAGCGTGCAGCTTCCGCTCGGCAGGAGGAGCCCGCTCGGTTGGGATTTCCTTTTTTCGGGCCGCTTGGGCTTCCTCCACATTGATGTATTCGTTGGCCCGGTGTAGCATGTGGTCGTAGTCTCCGGGCGGCTTCCGAATGAGTGATCGGAAGAAATTCTCATCCACAAGGCCTTGTGTGAAGGCATTCATCATGGTTTCCGAGGTGGCCGTAGGAATATCCATGACCACCCTGTTGAACCGCTGGATATAGGCTCCGAGCAATTCTCTGGGCTCTTGCTTAATGGCGAATAAACTCACGCTAGTCTTCTGGTAGCGCCGACTGCTTGCAAAATGGTGGAGGAAGGCCATTCGGAAGTCTTTGAAACTTGTGATGGATCCGTCTGGAAGCCTTCGAAACCACCGTTGAGCCGATCCCGAGAGGGTGGTAAGAAAAACTCGACACTTCACTCCATCTGTGTATTGATGCAGGGTAGCCGTGTTATCGAATTTACCCAAATGGTCGTCCGGGTCGGTGGTTCCATTGTATTCACCGATCGCCGGGGGCACATAGTGCTTCGGCAGAGGGTCCCGCAAGATGGCCTCCGAAAACTGACGGTTGATCCGCTCGGGAGAAGCGTCCGCTTGGGGGGCTTTGCCTTTTCTACTGTCTCGTCTCGGTACTTCATCTGAAGAAGATCCTCGATCACGGTTAACTTCTGCGGCTTCTGGAGGTGTGCGGAATAGAGCCCGGTGGAATGAAACCGTGGCAGTTGGTGCTTCCACTCGGTCACCTGATGCTAATGTTGCTTGCTGCTCAGTCCGCTCGGCTTGCGACTTTTGTCTTTGTTCCACAAGCTTAGTGGCTCTGGTCTCAATCAAAGCGTCGAGCTCCTCTGTGGAGAGCATCACCGAGTGCGGTCGTCCAGCCTCGTCCATTGCTTCCGATCGGATGCAGGAGCGTTCCCACAGACGGCGCCAAATTGATCCTGTCCGAAAGCTGAATCAACGGACTCTGGGCACGTGGCGCTCTTCGAGTTGCTGACGTAGATCTTCGGCACGTCGCACTGCGCTCCGGCGAACTTGCACAGAAGTCGGGCCGGGAAGGGATTTCCGGCGACGACCCTCCGACGCTCAAGTCAGGTAAGCGAACAACAAAGAAGTGGCTCAAAGTATCAGAGATTGCGTACCTCCGGTGAAGTGCGAGGCTTCTTATATAGAGCTGGGAAGGAGCTCATGCACACTTACCGAGGCGAATACGTGTCCCTAGCCCATACCTCCGTAAGGGCGTGTCAGAAGGCTTACCTGACACCATACTGCTACAGTCCAAGTATGTCTTTGATGGGACAGCGGAACCCCTTGTCGTAAGATTTGAAGTATGGCCGGATTATAGAGCACGCCCGCTGTCAGAAGATGTCCTTTGTCCTTTTCTCCTTACTCCCTGCCGGTCGTCCGGCCGGCCAGCACTCGCCTTACGTCCGGCCAGTCATATATAGTGATCTACTTGGGAGATTCTCGGTAATGTGCTCTGTGGAGACTGTTAGCAGTATGCTACCTTATGTCTTCGGTCGAGCGTGTCATCCGCTCGGCCCTATGATCCTGCTCCTCCGAGCGCCGGAACCCTGACTCTCGCCGGGGCGCCTTTTGTCCCTAGATGGACACCGGTCGACTGGCCGAGCGGTCGACCAACCCTTCTCCGGTTGGCCTATTGATCCAACTTTTTCTCGGGTGTCCGGTCGGTTCATCCTTCTTCTATCGACCACCTAGCCTTTTGACTTCCACGTGGTGTTGACTCCCCAGAACGGGAATCCCCTGTTCTTACCGTCGGATGAATAGTAAAAAATAATATTTAAATTATAAATTTAAAAATAATAATTTAAAATTATTTTTAAATTTATAACAATCAAATAATATTACATTTTTATTTTCTATTCACATTCTTACCATCAAACTAATATTTATATTCATTCCCGTGTCAGTTAACTGTTTTATTCAGTTTTAATATGTTTTTCTTAAGTATAAATTATCATGGAATCGAACAGATGTCGTTCGCTTGTCACTTCCACGATCGGAGATTTTTGCTTCCCTGTCCTATCCCGAACACTAAAGCCATAAACTCTTGACCACGTGGCTACCGACTGCGACGGCGTCTACCCCATATGACTCATCTGGGCCCCGTATTTTGTCGGGAAACGGAGACTTAAAGGGCTTCGGCTGACGTGGACGGCAACGATCCCTCCGAATTCGAAACGTTAACGCAAACAAAAAGCGTAGTGCGTGTCGCGAGGAGGACTGCAGATCAGGTCCTACGTGGATAGACAGGTGGGATTCCGATGTTGGCGGTCGGATGGCGGCCTATGGATCTGGTCCGTCGGATCAGTGATGGTGAGGTACGTGCTCGTTTTAAAGCCCGATGATGTGACTGTGCCTAGTTTTATTTTTATTATTATCTTACATTTTAAATTCTCAGAAACGTTACAACATTTATGTATAAAAGCATAACTTTTACACATTTATAATAGATATAATTGTATAGTTGCTATAAGCTAAATGATGAGTGAATAAGGACACAGGTTGAATTCGCATGATAATAATTATGAAATTTAATTGTGAAAATGTGAATATTTTTAAATATGTTAAATAGATATTATAATAATTATGAAATTATAATTACTATAATATGTATAGTAACCACACACTATAACTATTACAACGTGCTTAATCGGTTTAAGCTGGAAATAGTAATAAGAATAATATTAAAGAGTAAGAGAATAAACATACACGACAAGATACGTCTTTTTATGGAAAAAAAAAAAGAAGTAAAAATGGGAGGTCCTGTATGATTAACAAAAAATTGGACACCTTTCGATTTTTATCCTAGAGCTTTTTAATTTCGGATTTACCAAAAACCGCCATCATGTTTCTTTATTTATGAAAAATAAAAAATCTTTCCTAAATCCCCTCTCACCTTTTCTAATACATCATCTTTCTTTATAGAATTGTCTCGGGACTATGATATTATGATAGGATGTTTAAATTATCGATCAAGTATTCATGGTTCGAACTTCAGCTATAATATATTTATAGAAATTTTTCTTCCAAATGAGGGACGTAATCAAACGATGATGGACTTCTGGCGTGATCGTTGTGTGCGCTTCCCGATTTACCCTGATGACCGGTGGAAAACTTCTGTGGGGTCAACTTGATCACCCCCATAAATAATAAATAAGACTAACTGGAATTAATATTATCAAGAGGAGGATTGCTTATCAAATTATCACCTAGATACCCACAATTTCATCCCAACAATAGCACATTTATAAAAAAAATTTCTCTAAAAGAGTCGTATAACGACAGAATACTAAACTTTTAGATCGCCTACAACAAGCATTTCATTACACTACGGTCGATTGAAAACTGATCTGATTTTAAATACATGCCTTTTTAACATTTTAAATTATTAAAATATATCATTTCACCTTTAACCATTAATATTATTGGATTTGTTTAAAAGAATAATAACGTGGCATATTAATGGATAAATGATTAAAAATAAGAAAAGCTTAATTTTTGTAGATTTATTTATTTAATTAATACGGAATATATTACAATGATACTACAATATAATCAAGCAAACCCACGATCTTATAAAACTCGATCGTGCATGCTAATTAATCCATGACACAAATCTCTACATGACGCTGCAGTTCTCTTGCTCATCACTGCGCACCTTGTACGGGTATGGATGATAGTACGGTTGCGCGGGGGATTGGTACGGATAATTATAGCTCACCGGCGGCGGCGGCGACCAGGTGATCGCGTCGTCGTCCTTCCAGTAGGGGCCGACGCTGAGGAGCTCGACGCCGACGGGGCCTATCTTCTTCCGCAAGATGACGATGAGCTTGACCGAGTCGATCCCCTCCCCCACCACAATCAGCCGGTCTTTGTCCCACGACACCGACACAACGCCTACCGGAACCACAATCGATCGGCATTTAACGACTGCGAAACTAATGAATATTAACAAAATAATTAATTAATTACCGGGAAATCCTGAGGCTGTCTGTAGTGCTTTGGTTCGCTTCTTTGCATCCGACGTCGGCAACCTCATCACCATCTTAACCATCCTTGATTTTGGCTGTTTGGAAGAATGTAAAATGGTCAGAGAAAACGATTACTTTCTTGTCGTTAATTGTCATCTTAACAAGCCTATTTATAAAGATTGTTAAAAGAATATATGGAAAAATATAATAATAATAATTAGATTATAAAGATTCACCCTGAAGATTTTCTTGAATATTTTAAGAAGCAATCGCACAAGATCAAAAAATGACATAAATTCATCGGGGAATATTCCCTCACATTGTCTATTTGTTACCTCCTTCAAATTGTGTCATGATCAGGCCTGTCTCAAAATTTTCCGAGGCCCTAAGCAATAATAATAATAATAATAATAAACTCTTTAATATATTTTTAAATTTTTTCTCAAGTTTTTTTTCATTTGAATTTGAGATTAAGAATGACCAATTTTAAAAAAATAATTTATTTTTTAAAAAATAAAATATTATTTTTATATAAAATATAGTTTTCTCACTAATATTTAGATAATTTTTTTAACATTGTTAAATCATTTAATCTTTTTGAGACATTTTGGAACGTAAATAAAATTTTATTAATTTTAATTTTGAATTTTTTTTGTGATGGAGTATTTTACTTTACGTTAATTGGATAAAAAAAATCTCTGATTCATGTTATTATCGAGGAAGAAAAAGTGTTTATTAGTTTTATAAGATATTTAATTAAATAGAATAAAATCTTGGCTAAGTGCAATTAATAGGAAATAAGATTAAATAAAATAAAATCTTAACTAATTGTAATGATGATAAAATAAAGATAATAGGAATAATGAATTAATTGATAAAATGCTATCATTAATTAATATTAATGACCTAATTTAACTTTTTTAATGTCTACGTAATTATTTAATTGCCCCAATAATATTAATGGCCTATGCCTTAGCCGAGCCCGGTCATGGTCATGATAAGTTATTCTTCCTCCTCGGTTTGCATAGACACATTTTGAACCACCTGCTTGTATATACCAGTCTCTGTGATGTTATCAAATATTCCCAATACAATAGTTACAAAATTATTCCCTTTTTCTTTAATGTTTAATTCTTTGCTTGAAATAGTATATACGAAGATACGAAGGGAATTGATTCTAACACCAAATGCACTCCTGTGACTCACCAAATTGTACCTATTTAACAACCTGAAATGATCAAGGTCTAGGTTTCATTTGCGTGAAGAGAGTATCACAACAATGTTTGTGTCTAAGCGTTCTAACCGGCTTAAGCTACGTGTTAAGAACCATGACAAGTGTGCAAACCACCATGTGAATGCTAATATGAATTCCGGACGTCGTAAAAAGTGTTAATCACAACTATAGCTCATATGACATTTTTAAGAGCAAGAAAGTGCGTGGATCTTGCAGACAAAAATGGATAACTGTCTCTTTTTTGCCGGCCACTGGACAACGAACAGCATCTGTCAAAACTTCTGTGATTAGTCTATCCAACCACAAGAATTGCCTCGACTGGAGGAAGATGAATGTGGTCCAGATGGAAATCGAGGGAAGTTAGCTTGGTCCCTCCTTGCTCCATGGATGTTGTCATATGGATCACTTCTTCCAGGACACTGGCCGAACGGGACCTGACTAATGGGCATTGCATACTTTGTCATATCAAGATGTGGAGCATACCGATCCATCACTGACGACGCAGGGCCACCTGAGAATTGGCCATAGGAAGGGGGAGTGTATAGATGAGAATGTGTACTTCCTAGCAATATCATTAATGTTGTCATTCACAAGATTTTCGGAAATGTCATTACCTCCCGCTTTAAAAGAAAACTCTACTCCAGTAGTAAAATGTGAGTCTCTTTCCTGTGGAGCTACAGATGATGGTTCCAACGGAAGATGACTTGGTGTATTTCTATTCTGATCGGGCAAGATGCTAATGTCTGATAGCTCAACATCGTTCTTCCTCTCTTCCTGCACCTGACCCTTTTTCTTTCTTCTCCTTTTACGAGAAATAGTGCTCGCATGTCCGGGAGAGATCTTTCTCTTGGTACCATCAGAGCTTTTATGGTTTTCATCTCTAGCTTTTTTCTCTTCTAAAGTGGCATCCTTCACCAAAATTTCAGCTTCCGTATGGTCCTCTGCTGGAAGACTATCTACTGGCTTCTCTGATAAAATTCCTTTTCTGAATGGAGGCCCCTGGTCTTCAACTATGTGTCCCTGGCGTGCAGCTATTCTTTTGTGCTTCACTGTCCAATCGTCACGGCTCCACAGATTCAATGGAGGTGGACTCAAATTCCATTGTTCCAATTGATTATCATTCACATCGACAGAGCCGGGCAAGTAGAATGACTGAAGAAGAAAGATTAGATACAGGTCACTCAAGGTCATATAAGGCATTCTCATACTTGACACCAGACAATCCAGATGTCTACATACCTTGCCTGAGAGACTCTGACTATCTTCCCATATTAAATCATATTTACTTTGTTTCTTATCAAGTCTGTTAATAAGGAGAAAATGAAACATTACACCAGAAATTTACTCACCGAAAGAAGATGATACCAAAAAAGTAAAAATTGAAACAAGATAATAAGGATTAAAGATGGGCAAAATTCAAAAGAGCAACCCTGTTTCAAAATAACATCAATAAGTGTTTCATCCTATACTTCATCCCAATATGGGCATTATTCCAGCACTATTTTAGCACGTTTGGTCAAAACTATTACAGTGTAGAGCAAAATTACTTTAATTAAGTCAAAATCACTACACATGCAACATTGTTGTATCAACAATATACTTATTTCAACTTGGTCAAAATTGCTCACAGTTCAAACTTGAAGCAATTTTAGTCAAAACTATTACACGTTGTACCAGTTTTGACCTACGTAAAACAGTGTATAACAGTTTGACCAAAATTGCTCGTAGCAGTTTTAACCAACACCGCTACAACAGTGCTGGAACATGGATATTTTGGATGAAAAAAGGGATGGGGTGCCCTTCTGATATATTTTCAATATGTGGGATCCTTTTAACAATTTACAAAAATAAGGGGTTCCCTTCTGATTTTTGCCCATTAACAAATGTACCTTTCAGTCTCCTTCGGAACTATAAGAATAACCAGCTTCGGCTTGAACTTTAGTGCATGATCTATGAACTTATTGGCAAGAGCTGCTTTAACACCAAAAGGGGGGTTGAGACCCATGATCTGTTTCAAAGATTTAAGGAACTTAACAAATGGAAAGTAATACAGCTTTTGCTGAAATTTGAAGTATATGTTGCTATACTCGACAGACATATGATGTGTTTTTAATTAGGAGTATTTACTTTGGGTATTATAACATTATTACTTGATAATTCTCTTATTATAACAAAAACAGTATTTTATCCCTCTCACTTAGTATGAGAATAAGTAGACTCTTCTAGGTTTAGGAAAATCTTCTCAATGCTTTAAGAGGGAGACAGGTGAGTCTGATATGACGACATAGCCTCCCTTCCCCTCTTCAAAATCCAGACTTCTCCCTTCTCCACTTTTTTCCCCAACAGTCACTCTTTCTCACTCCCCTTTTCCTTCAACAATGAGAAAGTGTCATTTCTCTCTACCCTCTCTGTTAGCTAATTTAGCAAACACCATGAAGCCCTGACATAGCACGCCCCTCTCAAGCACAAACTTGTTCGTATGATCATTGCACGAGGCCACAAACTAGGAGTAATCCTAGCAATCATGTGTTTATGCACTTTGTCACCAGGAAACAGCTACATATCCGATTGAGAACTCAAAGCAGCCCCTATAACCCTACCGCATCCACACTACTTCCTGTGCCCCACCCACAAGCTCATCTTTGCCTTAGATTAGCACGCACATCTCAACTTACAATAGCTACCTGTTCCTTCATGATAACTTCTAATCCAACACCTAATATGATTGGTTGTCACAATCTTACGCACCCTAACAGGAAAGGAACTAAGGGCCAATATCAAGTTGGACCGCCACCCAAGTGATGCTCTGAAAGTGAACCCTTCATGTGCGCAAATAGCCTCAACTGACTCACTATAAAAGGATACCTTCTTGGACCTGAACCAGTTTCATTTCGAGCATAAAAAATGCATGAACCAAAGCCCGACCTTATAGAAAAAACTCCTAACTAAAAATATTCAGGCAGGTTCTGATTTCAGCCTTTTCAGGTTTCTGAATTTTTCAGAATTTATGAACGTTTTCTTTTGGGAATTTTAGGTTTTATACTTGCAAAATTTTAGGTTTTATAAAAATTGTCACTTTATGGTGAGGATAAAATACAATTAATGCACAGATTATTTATTATTATTTTTGTCTTCATTACCACTTTATAAGTAATAACTATATAATATATAATTATATATTCATATGTATAATTGCATAAATAACTAACTGGCTTGAGTCAGTTTCTTCTAGTTTTATATAAAAACTGAAAGACCTAACCCAAAGCCAGAATATATTTCGCATCTTCAAAATCCAAACAAAACACCATTAAAACCCAAGAAAACCTCAAGTTTTGGTTTGGTTTGGTTCGGTTCTTTTTTTAATTCAATACAGGCTGGATATGTCTAATTTTTTACCCACCCCTACTTAGAGTAGATGTTGAAACTCCAATGTAATTTTTATCTAAAATACCTTTATTAGTAATCTCTCTTATTGTCAATGTCTCTCTTCTAGCATCATCCTCATTCTCTTGAGGAATATTTTTCCAACAATATTAACTCCATCACAAAGATAAGTATTTTTCTTGCAACCCTTCATGATTTATCACTTTGTCTATAAAAACTTCAGAATCCTAGGGTATCCTTAATTTGAGCAAATAAAGGAAGAAGAAATAAATTCAAGAAGATTTTTCATCATGTCTGGCAATCAACTCTTTTGAAGATCTAGATCATTGCATCATGAAAACCCTCGACCATTACAATAATATTCCATTGTTATGTCAGTTTATTTTTCCATTAGTTTTTAACAAGTTGGACATAGATAATAACGATACTCTAACTTGAGAGAGTGCTAGTTCCCAAATGAAGTATTTATTTTTTGGGTATTTGATCAAATCCTATACGTGGTGTAATAGTTTTCTTTTAATTACAAAAACATAATTATATTCTTCTAAACTTGTGAAATATCTTACCAATTTTGATCCAGTTGGCAATTCATGTGGTTTCACAGTCATCCAGTCTCTTCTTTCAAAATTGAAATCATTCTGTGAAAAACAAACATCATTGGTAAGTCGTACAAGAAACTAAACATAGCAATGTCGTACATCCATATTTATACGAATAGATATTCGATTCCACTACATAAAGAAAATGAAAGAGAAGAATCTACTTTTGTAATATTGACTTGAAAAGTGTTCTGTAGCCATTCCTAACCAAATTAATCCAAACAGGGCATTTTTAAATTGCATTCAATCTGAACTAGTTTCGTCAAATTGCAAAAACAATCTCCTCTCTCCAAGCAAAGAGCTTTATTCCATGACTCAGTGCAAGCAAATCAAACAAATGCCGGAACAACTTTGAGGTCACCAAGGTTTAGAATGGGCAGCAGCACAATTCTAAATGTTACTCCAAACTAGAAACCAATGTATGCTGGAATTTTGCACAAGGTAAAAGAATCTTAATTGTGATCAATTAGATTATGAAAATTTTCTATCAATCACTGCATCCTCCCTGTCCTTATTTTCTCATTATCTTTTCCGCCTCAGAACATATTATAGGTGCAAAGAAGTTCAAATTGATCAACATAGCAAAATGAACCATAAATTCTGAAGAACAGAATAATGATTATCAATGAACCATACATTCTTTCTAGTTCATCACAATTCAGTAAGTTCTGATGTTAACAGACCCAACTGGTTGGCTGGTTGGGTCTAACATAGTTTCTTTATTATTATGCATAGTAAGTCTGAAGGTTAAATTTCACTTTTCTTATTCTGATAGATTATAGTAAGCTACTGAGAGACTTCTATATTTCTAATGTGACATATAAGCTGTCACATTAGAATGGTACGCCTGTTATATCCTAAAAAGAAAATTATTTCTCCATCAGCACTACAAAAGGCAATTACCAACACACAGCATGTGCACATGCAAGGGTAGGCAAATAAGAAAATCTATCTATTTTTGTAAGATGCATTCCATGGATTTCTCCATCTTGGGATTGCACAATAAAACCTGACTTTAAACCTAGTCCAGTTGTGTGTAGTGCTAACTAGACCTATGCCAGAACAATTTCTCAAGCTACATTACATTTGCCCAGCTTACAAATAACTTGCTGCATGAAACAAACAATAAAATTGATGAATGTTATTTAACTAAAAAATGAAAATGCAGGATATACAACATTTAACAAAAAGAGAACAAAATCACTTGAGAGTAAAATTGCCCAGCACACGTAGCCAAGCAAAGATATATTTAGGACCCATAACTACTATAGTTTATGAAAGCAGAGGTTTCTCAATAAGTCTCTGAAAATCTTTGAGATTTGGCGAATCAAACATGAAATGACATGCCTACAATTATTGATAAACATGGGTAGGATCAATATCAGAACAGGTACATATTACAAAGATCAAAAAGAAAACTGAAGAAGACATTTTTATTTTTCAGTTCTTACCTTCGGTTGTATGATATCATAGTTCTTGAAATTGCATTTCTTTCCAGCAGAATCAAGCTTTTCTTTCATTAAAATGCTGAAATCATTAGCACCACAGCAGAAATCAACCACCTGGAGATAAACATACACATTCAAGAGGTGACTTGTTTTAGGAGGGGATCTATCATTCTATGCTGCAATAATAAATTAAGCCATCAGAATGCAATCCATATTAGTCTTCACAATTTTGTAGCTGTGGCTAGAAGGACAAGGATTATAGGGAAGATCATCTTCTCATAAAACAAATTAAACTAAAGGTGCAACCAATATAATTTATACATAGCAGAAACTTCAACAGATGGAGTCATACAAACAAAGGTGTACATATTACAGTCAGATTCAGTTTTATTTTTAAAATTATTATCACTATATCCTTAAAAATTAGGTCTCCATAAAGCCTACAGAATAAGAGCCTAGCTCAAGGGAAAGTTGTCAAGGAGGGGAGACATGCCACAGGCCATGCTAGAATTGGGGTTCCATGACAGCCTGGTTGATGTAGCCAGGTTGTCACTATATTCGCGAGGTATTTCTTTCTAAGAAGATTTTACAGCCCACTGTACCGAAGAAGCATATGATGATGATAATTTCATGCATTTAAAAAGTTTTCATTTAACTAATCTATATAATCAGAGTGAGCACAATCAATATCTATCTCCAACTCAAGGAGTGCTAGACTAGTTTATCATAACTTGCTGAACTATTTTACTCATTACTTAATTACTTGTTTCCTCTATGTATAGGTTCTATTCAAAACAGTTCTTATATCAAGTTGCAACAACGGCATGATAACTTTCCCCATGAAGGGAACCCGCATCAAAAGTATAGTCATATTAAAGTAGAGAAGTAAAATTATCCAAATGTAATCATTTAAAGGTGGTGGATCTCTCCTTCTATGAGCATGTAATAACAATCTATACAACGTGTCACTACATTGACAATTCTAGAGCAAAATTTAAGCCACCAGCATATAAAATCTTGCTCAAATCCACAAGCTAACTTCAAGATTGATTACATCTTTCTGAATGAAATAAAGGTAAACTAAGAATTAATAAAATACTGTCTTCATAACTACAGCGACCAACAAGAAACTTACCGTATCACCATCCTGAACATACCACTGCATTTTATCTACAATCTACATGGAAAGAGCAGGTTTATGAGGACAAAAGAAAGTACCATTGACATAATGAAGTAAATAACATAGGAAGGAAACTCAGTAATTATACACTTAATGGCATATAAAAAAATCAGAGATGTAGATATTTTGCGTTACAAAGGTAGGAAGTTAATTATTGATCTGAGTCACTAAAACTGCACACGTACACAAACCCATAAGGATTAACTCCAATGTTATTAGTTAGCATTAATAATCTCAGGTATTAGCTGTACTAAATTTACAATAGAATATTGACCAGATAATATTTTTCTTGTAATAACTTGCTCAAAGAAAAAGGAAATGTGATTTTCTCCAAGGAGGTGATAATCTCAGAATAATAACTAGTTATATAGTGTAAAAATTATAAGTTCCTATAAAAATTATACATAATAAAACATAGTAACAAAATACATGATTTGATCGCACACATACAAAATGCAATGTATACAACAACAACAAGAAGCCTAATCCCATTAGCGGAGTCAACTACTTAAGGCAAAACAAAAATTTTGTATTCCCACTATGATGTTAGAATTAATATGTTAAAATAAAATCTGTATTATGAAATATATACACACATACTTTTATGCTCCTTTGCGGTAATTTAATAGTGGGAGACAAAAAAAAAACCAATAACACCATCTCATCAATTGATGTAGTCATTTAACTTAATATTTACATATGTCAATTAGATAGAAATTCATAATCAAACCAAACATGCCAATTAATAGGTAGATGAAGGAATACAATATAATATATTTATCTAAATGTAGAAGAATAAAATATCACTTTATGATGCTACGAGCAAAAGATTAGAATTGCAAAGAAGAGGATGTTAAATTGAATGTGTGGACATATAAAGATGGAGATAATAAACGAGAACATTAGAAAGTCGGGCTAATGTCGAATAAGGGAAAACTTCAAGAAGAGACAAGTTTAAGATATATATACATGTACTTAGGCATCCAATAAATGTCCTAGTTAGACAATGTAAGACCATCATAAATAGTCACATTAATAGAGGAAGAGGGAGACCAAAGAAACTTAGTTAGTAATAATAAAATAAAAGAAAATTTATTTAAATATAGATCAGGATATACTAGGGGATTAAGACTAATGGCGTAGGAGAATCCACATAGCTAATTCTAATTAGTGCGATAAAGGCTTTGACTGTTATTATTGTTCAATTATACTATTTAAGATTTGTTGTTGTTGTTCAATGATACTACGCAACCTTTAAGATCTATTTGATTCACTAAAAATTAGTTTTTTCCTTGCATCATGAAAATAAAAAAGTTTACAAAAAAAAAAAATTATTAGTCTTATTTTGACTCCTTAAGAGAAAAAAAAGACGGTGCACGAAGCTCCTGCTAATACGGGGTCTAGGAAAGAAAAAAGATATTCTTACGCAAAGGTTAATAGTGTTTCTTAGAAACAAGAAAAAAATAATCTATTTTTATTGATTCATGTATTTCTTAAAATTTTGTTAACATTTATATATTCATAAACAATCTAGTTTTATGAAGATATACATTATTTGACCGAAAAAAATCTAGCTTTATTCCTTTCGATAGAGCTTGACAGGAAATGGTATCCATGCAGTAAAAATACAACAACTAAGCTTTATCCCACTAGGTGGAGTTGGTTATATGGATCCTTCTACGTCATTGGACTACTATACCCTAGTATATTATTATCTATACTTAAATAAATTTTATCTTATTTTATTTTTGCTAACCAAATCTTTTTTTATCTTCCTCTTCATCATTTGATGTGCGTATTTGTCATAGTTTTACATCGCCTAATCAGAGCATTTATTGATCGTTTAAGTACATATCTGTACCATCTTAAACATATCTCTCGAAATTTTTCCTCAATAGATACAACTCCAACTTTCTCTCAAATCCTCTCATTTCTTATTTTGTCCATCCTTGTATGTCGACACATCCGCCTTAACATCCTTATCACTGCAACTTTTAGCTTCTACTTATGTGTTCGAGTCATAGTCTATTATTCAGTGTCATATAACATAGCAAGTCTAAACGTCGTTTTGTAGAACTTCCATTTAAGTTTTAAAGGTACTTTATAATGGCATAAAACACTCGACACTCGCCTTTATTGTTATCATCCTGCTTGTATTCTATGGAAGGCATCTCTATCAATCCCTCCATTATTTTGCAAAAATGATCTTAAATACTGAAAGTTCTCTATTCTAGGCTTGTTATCTCCTATCTTAACAATTGCGTCTAATATAGCTAAACTTAAAAAGGGCAGCCCGGTGCACGAAGCTCCCGCCATGCGGGGTCCCGGGGAAGGATCCATTGTACGCAGCCTTACCTTGCTTTTTGCAAGAGGCTGTTTTCAGGATTCGAACCCGTAACCTTTTGGTCACATGACAACAACTTTACCGTTGCGCCAAGGCTCCCCTTCGTCTAATATAGCTAAACTTAAATTTCATATATTCTGTCTATCTTCTACTTAGCCTAAAATCTTTCACTTTTAGTGTTTTCCACCAAAATTCTAGTTTACCATTTACTCCTTTATACGAGTGTCAAAAATGAATCCTACAAGTAAACCCTACCCGAGTCGACTCGAAAAAAATCAGGTTTGAGTTGGGGCTTTTGGGTTGAGGATTTTCGGATTCAGGTTGAGTTCGGGTTAGGAGTTTTAGGGTTGATTTAGTTTCAGGTCAAGTTTGAGTTGACCTCGGTTGACCTAAATTTAGGATTTAAGATTTTTTTGTTTAAATCAAATTTTGTTATGAAAATTACGATGTTTTATGTACATAAATAACAGAATGTAGTATAACAATGATAAAATATTGAGATAAAAGTGAAGAATTATAAGAAAATAATATAAAGATTTTTTCGAGTAGGGCGAGTTATTCGAGTTATCCAAGTTCGGGTTTAGGATTTTCGGGTTGAGTTCATATTCGGATTGATATTTTTTTGGTAATTGATCATCAACTCAACCCGAACCCACTCAACCCACCTAAATTAACACCCCTACCTTCACATGTCTCATCTACCAAAACAAAATCATCTACAAACAACATGTACCACGGTACTATGTTTTGAATGTGTCATGTGAGTTTGTCAAGGATTAGTGTAAAAATACAAGGAAGTTGATCCTTGATGTAACCCTATATTTATTGAAAATGCTTCAGTTAATCCGTTTTAAGTCTTTACTCTAGTCGTTAGATCCTCATACATATCCTTAATTAGTTTAACATATACTGCTAATACCTCTCTTTTCTAAGATTCTCCGTATAATTTCTCTTTGGACTCTATCATAAGCTTTTTTTAAGTCAATAAATACTATGCGTCAATCTTACTTTTGCTCTTGATACTTTTCAATTAGTTGCTTGGGAAAATATATAACTTCTATTCTCGACCTTCGAGGCATAAACTCAAATTGATTTTTAGTTACCGAGATCTCCTTAATCTTTTTTCTTTTCTTTTTCCTAAAGTTTCATGGTATGACTCATTAGTTTAATACTCCTATAATTTATATAATTTAATACGTCTCATTTATTCTTTTATAAGATAACTAGAGTACTTATCCTCCATTGATCAGACATTTTTTTCATTTTCAATATTATGTTAAATAATTTTGTAAATTATTCAACACCTTGTTTACCTAGACACTTCCATACATCTACAGAACATCATCTGGTCCAACGACTTTTTCATTTTGCATCCCATTTAAAACTTGTTCTACTTATGAAATTTGAATTCTACAATAAAAATTTAAATTTCTATACTCATTTAACTTGCTTAAATTACCTAACTTAATTTGGTTACCTAAACCTTCATTAAAAAGTTGATAAAAATATCACTTCCACTGCTCTTTTATTTCTCCATTTATACCCTATTGCATTTATTTTTAATACACCTTATTTAGATAAAATCTCTTGTATTCAATAAATGTCTCTTTCCCATTCTTTTGTATTCAATTTTTGATATAACCGTTCAAAAATTTCATTCTTTACTTCATTCACTATTTTTTAGCCTCACTGCTTTCTTAGCCTCGGTACATTTTTTAAAATTTTCCTCATTCTTACAAATATATAATTTCTTATAGGTTATTTGTTTTTTCCTTCCTTTTTTTTTGTACTTTCTCATTCCACCACTAAGATTCCTTAATTGGTGGTGCATGCCTATTTGACTCACCAAATACACTCTTGACTACTACTTTCAACTTTGATACCATCTTATCCTATGTCATATTAAAATCACCGCATATTTCACCAAATGCTTAATACTCTTACCCTCTATTGATACTATAATTTCAACTTTGACTCACTTAATGCATATTCCACCACTTAATTATAGGAGTCGTGTATATTCCTTCTATTAATACTATAATTGAGGCATATATCCAACTCTACTAACCTATGTTGGATAGTTAAATTTTCTCCAAAAAAGACTTTGTAATCTTCACAAATCTTTCAATCCCTCTTCCTAACCATAAGAAAGTCAATTTGCAATTTATTATTCCCACTTTAGAAAGTAACCAAGTGTTCTCTTTTCTTAAAAAAATGTATTATCTAGTATAAGGTCATATACCATCGTAAAATCCAATATAGTTTTCCCTTCATTTCTCGTTCCAATCTCATTATTCCCACTTTTGAAAGTAACCAAATGTTCTTTTCTTTTCTTTTCTTAAAAAATGTATTATCTAGTATAAGGTCATATACCATCGTAAAATCCAATATAGTTTTACCTTCATTTCTCGTTCCAAACCCATAACCTCATGCACCCTCTCATATTCTTTATTTTTCACTCCAACATGCTTACTTATTTAGATCACCTCCTATTAAAATTATTTCATTTGACGGAATGTTTTCTAATACTTCATCTAGATCGTCCCAACTCTCAAAACCTTGATTTGGTAGCTTCATCTAATCCTACTTGAGTTGCATATATGTTAATTACGTTTATAGTTTCTTTCGCCACTACTATCTTGAGAACTATAATTCTATCCCCCTTTATAACTACTCTTCATCCTTTAATAAACTATTTACAAAAAGACCCACTTTATTTTTTGTTTTACTCTTTCTAATGTACCATAACATAAAACTCGAGTTCTCTATTATTTTTGTTTTCTCGCCAACCCATTTTGTCTCTTGTACACACAAAATACTAATTTTTCTCCTAATGATCATATCTATTACCTCCATTGCTTTACTAGTGAGAGTTCCTATTCCATGTTGCAAATCTTAGACTATTAGTTTTCGTATTATATTTGTTCTTATCCAAATTATGGTGTGAGAACTCAGACCTATTTAACACTACACCAAGTTATCATAGAGATGTAGTGGTCCTTACTGTCAGATCTTGCAATGCGAACTCTTACATATTTACCACTATAGTTGAGTTTTGGAGATGTAGCAGTCACAACTGAGTTTTGGAGATGTAGCAGTCATTGCCGAGATGTTAGTCAGACTTGCAATGCATTCCTTCCATGGAACAATTTAACATTAACACAATAATTTAATGAATTCATTCATTGAACATTGACATAGTTTAACGTTAGCTGATAATCTCACGTATCCCTCCTCCTTTATCCCGGCTTGGAACATTTGTGATAGTTCCAAATCATGTAGTAAAAATAAGCATTTAAAATAGATGTAGATATGAAGATAAGAGTAATGCAAAGAAGCTATTGTATCATGTATCAGATGCAATTAACTGCACCAAAGCACAACTATTGTAAATTACTTACCTGTTTAAGCTTGTCTACATTTGTGAAATGACGGCCAAAAGATGTATAGCGCATTCCATGGAGAAAAGGTGCAAGATAAACTCTAAGCCTTTCCTGAAAGAAAGAGACCAAACGTCAAGATCATCTTTATTAATCAGGCTCTCAATCTCTGCAGCTGAAGCTTAAATAATGCTCCTATAGAATCATTGCCACTGCAACCAACTTATTTGATGATAAAAGAGTAACAATGCCTTCCATAATAGATACAATAGAATCAGACCCACCCAGGATAGATAAAGTTTGTCACAAATATTGACGTATGGCAATGCCAGAGTACATAAACATTCGTGAACAAAATTAATTACAGTAAAAAAAATGCAAGAGAAAGCATTCTTAATGGGGAAAATCCAAAAGATCCAAGATTGTCATAATCAAACAATCCCAATAAGGATCAGCTAAGATGGATAGAAATCAGAAAAGAAGGATCCTATTTTGGTTGAGAATCAGGCAACTTAGGACACTGTTATGTGGTACACAAGAATCCTAGGAAACTGCCAAAATCAACTCACGTCCAGAGGAATTGATTGGAATCCAATGAAGCTGCAAGGGCCAAACAAATTGGCTAAGATTTCTCTAGAGAAAACAGTTCTAACATGAGAAAGGGTACAAAGTGAAAGGAGATGGAATGATATGATGATAAAATAAAATTAATGATGATAATGTCATAAAAAAAACAAGAGAGAGAGAGAGTAGCAAAAAAGGCTAAATGTTTTAACTATCAAGTACTTTTTACATTAGCACTAATCAAAATTAAATGCATTAAGTATTAAGTAAAATGAACATTGGATATATGAAATGTATGTTTGAGAAAAAAAAACAAAGATGAGATGAATGCAAATGAAAATTTTCAAGGCGACAATTTTAGATATCTCACATTCATTATTCGATAAAGGCATCGTTAATAGGGACAAAGAGTGAATAGTTAAAAATATAGAGGCTTTTGGAATCTTCATTCTTGGATGGTTGTGTACCCCTTAAGCTAAAAGGAAAATTTTATGAAGTTGTCATGCAATCTACAATAGTTTATGTATTAGACTCTTGAGTTACAGAAACTACATTTGAAATTTTAATGAAGAAATGAAATTGCTTATTATGGCTGTTGTGAGGTTGTCGAAAAAGGAAATATAACGCCATTAACAACAATTATTGGAGAATAATGAGAAGTATCTTTGACAAATGAAAAAACAAGAGAAATTTATTTGAGATGATATAGGGACATATTCAAAAATGACCCACAATATCTTTAGTTAAATGAGTTGAATCAATCCAAAAGGAAGGAAGAGCTAAGAAGTAGAAGAATACCAAAGAAAAATCACCCTAACATAATAAAAATAATTTAATTAAATTGAATATTTCTAGTAGCAACGTATCAAGCTCAAGGGAGGGATAAAATCCATCATACATATAGCATACCTCAAATAGTTTGGACAAATACAGGCTTCAAGATGAAATTATAGATCTTTTGTGCGGTATCAATCAATTGATTGCGATCTATATCACATTGAAAATACTGAATACAAAGCATATAATGTTAAGTTGATGTAAATACCCTCCATTTGATCATCTGCCTTAGTATCTCAGGTTCACATATAGCTTTAGCATCCTCCACAGAACCTCCTTTCTCCAACTTTTGTAATACTGTTCGAATAGCCTACAAACAGAATCCTAACCACATTAATTTGAAAAATAAAAAATGGTAAAAGAATGAATTTGACTCAGATATTTTTATGGTCAATTATGTACCTCAACAGAACCCTCAACCTTGCCTAGTGTAATGCTCTTATCAATATTGTGTCTTGTACCACTGCCATATGAATGAGTAGATGGCCTTGGATATTTTCTAATTATATCTTCCATGCTTAAAGAAGCTGAAACCTGTTTGAATATCTCTGAAGCCCTTCACAATGGTATTCATATTAGAAAAATATCAGCCACTAGGTTGACAATAATTAGAGCTACATTTCGAATTATGTTATGTGGAATGAAGTAGATAGATACTTTGTAATTTATTATATGAAAAAAAATGACTCAGGCAAAGGGAATTCCTTCACCACCAGAATTAGCTGTATAAAAAAAACTCACTTGAAATAGCATCATGACATTATGAAGAGTTTTGAAACAATTCTTTGGCCAAAAGGAAAACAAAGGCTTACCGTGCTTTTGCTTCATTATCTATACTAGGGAATGAACTTGGTCTTTTTGCAACTATGGAAGAAGGGGCCGGTGCTATGCCCCTTGACTCTTCTACAGGAATCTTACCGCCCGCAATAATTTTCTCATATTTGCCCCGTTCATGCCGTGGACTGGCAATTGATTCCTGCTCTTTCTTCTGAGAAACAACTATCCTTGCAACTTTTTCCTTGGAGCGATTTCCCTCTGAACTAGCCACTTTGACTGGCTTTAAAGTTACCTGGTTTTTTGTCAACTCACTAGAAATGATACTTTTCTTTTCTGCCGATGCTTTAACTTTTCTTTTTGGCAAATCTAAACGTTTTTCAGTCTCTGGATTTTGAGGAAATATAATATGATTTCTAATTGGAGTTCCCAGTCCTTCCTTGATGTGGTGTTTTCTGGAGAGGAAAAAAAGGGAAAAGAACAGTAAAATAACAGAACTTACAAAAATTCTTGAACCAGGAAAAAAACACAAAAACAGACATACAGGCAAAATATCAAGATTCGATTAGGATGAAGATCATCCCAAGCCCTTTGTTCAATACCCTCATTGTTTTTGAATGCTATCTCCCTGCAATTTTCAGTTAGTAAAGAAAATAAAATGCATTCTCTTAGCTCCTTCATGATTCATCTTTATAGCATAAAACACAGAGTTACCTTGGCAAGCACTTTCTGTGATAAGATTTCGGACATCTTCTGCACATTGCAAATCGCAAATCTTTAACCTCCTTGTTTTCTCCTTGTTTGCAAACAACACACTTGTGAACAGGGCATGTAAAGAACTCCCCAGCTATTATTTTTGTTCGAAACTCAGAGGCTTCACTTTCACTATGAGGAAAAACCCATTCTGCAACACACTTTGGGTGGTAAAAGTGACCGCATGTTGCAGAAACACAAGCATATACCTAGACAAGCAAATCAAAAAAAAGAAAATAATGAATTATTATTAGTAGAAGGGGAGCCAACGGTAAAATTGTTGCTTTGTGATCAAAAGGTCATGGGTTCAAATCCGAAAACAGCCTCTTGCAAAAAGCAAGGTAAGTCTACATACAATGGATCCTTCCCCTGGACCCCACATGGCGGGAGCTCTGTGCACTGGGCTACCCTTTGAATGAATTATTATTAGTAAGTGATATACAAAAGCCATGCATTTGAGACAAGTAGCAATATAATAGAATGTGAGATTGACAATATCCAGAGAAACATAATAAATAATGCACTTAGAGCTACCTATTCATGCCAGCATTTGGAACTCTCTTGATAAACACAAGACAGAAGGGACAGAATAGATATGAAGAAGACCAAACAAAGTCACAAGAAGATAACCAGATCAGAAGTTGAAATGAATTGGTAAATACCAAGTAGACTCAGTGAAAATAGGATGATCCATACGGAATTAGAGGTGTTCCCTAGAAGTTAAATTGAATAAGTAATGTGGATTCAAGTCAAATATTTAATATTACAGCCTAAAAGCATCATGCATTACACCTACAGGTAGTGGCAGAGTATTTTGTTTGAGACATAGCATATCCTACTCAACATAAGGAGGTAGAAGACAGAAACCAAGAGCAATCAAGTGGCGGTGGAAACGACCTTGAGGATGACGAAGATTGTTAACTTAATAAATTTCATGACACTGATTTAGAATAAGAAGAGAAAATATGATATTATCAACGCAAAGGATGAAGGATGAATTAAAGAGTTATAATAAACATATGGAAGATGATGAAAATGCTGAATGTTGACAGCCATGACCTATTTGAAGCTTATTATTAATTGTTATACAGAAATTTGTATGATATCTAGTATATTTTGGAACTTGGAAATATGATGTTTGATGATGATAGAATAGATTGATGATTTAGAACCTAAGGTGATGTTTTGCTTAAGCCTTTGTCATGAACTTGTATGCTGCTTCACTTATGAGGATAAAGTTTTTTCCGTTCTAATATTCACATGTTTAAACATATTTTGGAGTTAGATGGTCGCTGAAGATTTATTTCAAATTTGAGAAACAAGTGTCCAATTTTTCACTTTATTTGTGAGTAATAATAGTGAAATTAAATTGCAGGATCTTATGGTATGAATCCATGGAATCCAAACTATATAGGGAAGAGAGTCTAGCTACATCTGTGATAATTGAGTTAATTAACAATGGACGAACATTCTTATCTATAAACATCAGCTTAGTTTAAACATATCAACTAGATTATACATAAATATATATAATGAAATAGACATTTTTGGGTGGTAAACTGTGCACCAATTGTAGTGTATTGGCATTCCATGTAATCACACAATTTTTTTAAATTAAGTTCCCCCAACCCACCAAAAAAGAACTAGCAAGATTTAATGAGTAAAAGATTTAGCATTCATAAATTGGTGGGGGCATTTAGAAATAATTAAATTCCAGAGACATTATGTGGAAAAGGAAAAAATATCCTGCAAGTCACTCACACTTGGGAATTGGGATCTTTGCATTTCACTAACTTCTCACATCAATTAGATGTTCAAAGCATACTAAGCTTAGTGTGTCATAAAATCCAACTAGTTAGCTAGTAAAAGGATAGCTATTGCTCAAATCTCGTGTCATAAATTAAACAAGCTCTGCTGTTTTAGACCTCAATAAAAATTGAAATACCTTGTTTGCATGCAATTGGAAGCTGCATAATAGGTATGGAACAAAGAAATGGCAACAACGAGATCCCAATATACAGATCAACATCTCATTCAACTTATAGGGAATAGCAATATCAGACTGGAACCAAAATTGTTCAAACATAAAAGTATAATGGAAAAAAAAATAAATCTTTTATAAGATACCATATTACCTCGGCACCATTTGTCTTGTCAGATGAGCCTAGTTTGCCACAGCAAAAGCATTGATGCTGCTTATATAAGCAGTTGTTGCATAAGAAGTTCTGAATCAACTGTGTAAAATTTTACAATAAAATTATAAGAAAACCATAGGAAGAAGAGAGCAGTCCATTAACAGAATTCCTGAAAAGTCCCTTAACAGTACTTCAACATCTGCTGCCGTTGCGAAGCCGAGAGATCTACACAATGAATTTTTTCCAGCTGACTTGTAGGCATGAAAGGAACGCAAACAAGGTCCATCACAACTGCATTATAGTTTAAATCATGCTCTCCAAAGACAAAATAAGATAGAGAAATCTAGAAATTTCAAACATAGGAATGCATCATGTTGGACCAATCTTTAATTAAATCTACCCAAAACTGATAATTGGTATACAATGCTTTTTTGCATGTGTGACTCATAGAGCAATTGCTTACAAGAAAAAATGATAAGCATGTTAGTACCCCGATGGTTGAAGGGGAGATGATTGGAACCCCAAGTTATTTGACTACGATTTTGATGTTTAGATAAAAGGATTTAAGTTAGGTCATGCATTGTTATCTAATGTGTGTTTATTGTATTGGGACTTAGGAATACACACAGGATCACTCAATAACTCATAAGTCTGTTGAAGTACAAAAAAAAAAGATGGTATAGGGCATCTAAGGGACCAGAGGATAAGGAAAATCAGAGATGGATGTACCTAGAGCAAAAGACGTGAGCATACGAGAAGGATGACACCGAAAGGGAAACGTGGAGCTTGGTGCATCTGAGCGACGAGAGGCTTAACGGAAGAGTACAACAATAGAGTTAGAAGGAAGCACAGAAAGTACGCTAGAGGGCTTGGTGCATCCAAGAGATGCGAGGCTTAGTGAAAGAGTACAACGGTGGAGTGAAAAGAAAGCAAGACAAGTGAGTTGAAGGTGCATCCAAGGGACGAGAAGCTAGGTGGAATGTGGAAGGTGGAAGGTTGCATAGGTAAGTTGTTGAGAGATGAGTTGAGTCAACCTGTAATTGGGCAATGTAGAACTCAATTTAGGCGGACTCGACCTTAGTAGACTTGAGTCAAAGGTTATCCAATCCATCGGAACTTTAGTCGACTAATAATGTTTTTCAGATCCAAGACGACTCAGTTAGTAGATCCAAGCAAGGTGATCAATTGATCGGAGAAGGCTTCCATTCAACTGAAAAGGTGTCAATTCAATCAATCGTGTGATCCAGATCAAACACGGGCGATGCAATTAGAAATCTAGATTAACCGAATGTTCGATCAACCAGAAAGGGTGTATAGTCGACTAGAAGCTACCACAATAACAACTATCGATAGACGAGACACTTTAGTGGATGAAGCTAACAGAACAAATCAAACCCATGCGGTTGATCAGAAAGGGTTTTAGTCAACCAGAACTACACCACATCAACTGCAGTGAATAACAAAGCACCTCATAAAGAGAGAGATTATAGGTAAGATCAAAAGGCACGAGGCATAGCACGATCACACAGAATACAAAAATTGCATTCCTCTTTCTTAAGCTTTTAGTGTCTTTAGTTTCTTGTATTATTTCACATGTTGTAATAAGAGGTTTCTCCATTCTGACATTTTACCAAAGAAGAGAAAGCTAGTGGAATTCATGTGCATAGGCTGTGGACTAGCAAGAGTTCTGCACCACATAAATCATTGTGTCTCTTGGTATGTGTGTATGCTCTTATATTTGCTTATGTTTTAACAAATGTGTGTTTGTCCTTGTTTAAAACACAGCAAGAAAAAATAATTTTGCTTTGCAGGTGCACTATTCACTCCCTCCCTCTTTAGCGGTCCTAACTTAGGGTAATCAACACCCTATCACAGCATGCACCCACAAAAGCATGCAATATGAATTATGCCTTGGTGCCATATTGTGAGCAGAACTAAAGAATGGATAACAAGTTCAAACACCGATGTCAGGATCTCTCACTTAAAATCAATTCACCATCTAGTAGAATTTTTCTATCAAGTAAAAAATGATAATTATGTGCCACTCTATCCATGCAAAAAAGCTTCAGTTTTGTTTTCATAAAAATGATCAGCATTAAGCATTCTTCTAGCTATCTCCCACTAGACCAAGCTAGCACTCTTGGCTTGAAATTTCAATCAAGAAAAGTAACAGCATATATGGAGGGAAAAACACTCATATAGAACTTTCTAATAGAACAAGGACTGCCATGTATAAGCTTCTTGATAACGTGATGTACTTTGTCTCCTACCATCCCTCCTCTCAATTTGCTCAACCTATTTTGTGTGGAATCAAACAATTGGATCACCTCTCTTTTTTTTCATCTCAAAACGTTAACAAGAACCATCTCATTCAAGAAGCTTCAACTTTTCAAACTGTGCCACAATTTCTATCTTTGATTGAAACAATATATCTTGCATATGGTCCAATGTATAGTAACAGGGAGATTAAAGAAGGAAGGAGATGACAAATATATACTTAAGTTCAGATGCTGTGTTCCATCTAAAATGATACAGTTTACTATCCTGTATAAACTAAAAAATAACATCATTATCTCATTCATCTTGTCCTTTGTTGTAGCATGTTAAGGGATGTTGAGCATGATAAGATAAAGATTGATATGACAGCACAAGAGACAAAATACTTAGTATACAGTAGAAGATTTCAAACTCCAAACAATTCAATAAGTCACTGACTATGTTTCAAGATCTGTATTTATTAAATTAAAAAAAAAAACTGTTCTTGATATATAACAATAGCAATAAAAGACAATGGAGTAAGAATATTGCATTAAAACTAAAAATGGAGAGGATTAATTTCATATGATATAATGAGCAACTTGCAATAGGAATCAAGGGAGCTGAATCATAGAAAAGTGACACAAATTATTTAGACATTTTGAAATATTTTATTTCTTTGTTATCATGACAACATTTAAATGAGCATTAATAATTTTTTTAAAGAAAAAGGGAACAAAACTGAATAATACCACAAAATGTTACCACCATCGTCACAAATTGCGCAGACTGAATCATATAAATCAGAGTTATCATCTTGTTCTTCATTCACAGCATCATCTCTTGGACCTTCATCCACCTCTCTTGGGCCTTCATCCTCATCATCATCAACAATAAACGATTGCTTCACATCAGAAGCATCTTGATCATCCTGAAAGTTTCATTTTGCCAATGAATTAATGTGATTTGAGATCACTCTAAAACTAATACAAAGGGAAATAGTTTATCCAAATAAAACCATGATCAGCACCAACCTCACTAAACCTTTTCCTCGGCTTGTCCATGATGAACCCTTGAAACAACTGTTCAAATATGAGCATCAAGAGAACTCTAAATAATAACAAAAATCTCATTAACCCTTGTAGTTTATACTCTTTTTCAAAATGACCCTCTGAGTTTTACAATCACCAAAACACCTGAGTTTTAAAACTCTTGCCATTTCAAACACATAAAAAGTGACATGACACACGCAACATATCTGTTACATCACTATTTCATTAGATGAATTAACAACGTTGGTTGAGGACGAATGACAATAGTTTGAAAACTTCAGGATATTTTAATGATATTGATATTCCAGCAGATGTTTTGAAAGAGGGTAAACTTAAGGGGATAAAATGAAAATTTCCCAAAACAATAAGATACTATTTAACCAAAAATATTTGTGTAAACTAAATGATTTGAGGGGAAAAAACTCTTCCAAAAATACGCATTGATAGCAAGTGCAAATGATGTAGCATGAACACACTCACATACTAAATTGATGCACCAAAATTAATCTCTCAAATCACACAAAACATTGAAAGAAATTGATGAAACACCCATGTGTCGTTTTGGCCTCTTTGGGTAACATGACTAAGTTATGCTTTGTGAATCTAAATTATAGTTAGAATCTAGTTGATTATTTTCTAAAATGATCAAGTCAGCAGGAGGATTTGGAGGATTTTCAAAGCTTGCATTAAAGGGTTTTTCTAAAATATCATCATCTAACTGACCATCTAAGGTTTCATTATTAAAGGACACATCTGAGGTGTCACCAATGGGTTTTTCTAAAATGCTATCCAGAGGTTTGCTTCACGTTAAATCATAAATGGATTTGTTAACACTCATCTTTTTAATTACAATTAAAAGTTTTTTAATTATGAGTGAATAAAAGGCTTTGAATGTTGCCTTTAAATTTAGTTCTCTTAATGAAAATTGTTTTAGGTTTACAAAGTTATTAGGTGATCATCTTTTAAATGAATGATGGATTATGCTCATGGAACAAATAATGGTGGTTTGAACATTTTACCAATCTTCTCTAGTGACAATGAATTTGTTGTTGTTAAATCATGCACATTCAATAAAAAGCATATTGAAGTTAGAATTGTAAGAGAACAACGTAGAAGATCAGAAGTTGCGAATGGAGAGTAGAGAGAGAAAAAGCGGTGATTCAAGACAAGTAGAGAGAATGCAGAAAGAGAGAGGAGAGGAGGGAGAATAAAGAGTGGAGGAGGAGCCCTGAGGGAAGAACTCAAGAAGAATTAATTCACACTCACATCACATCCTAGATACAATATTACACGTCTTATGTAGGCATTAGACAACAACAACCTACTTAAATGAATTTGGCTACTAAAACCATTGAACAAACCCATCACTTGCTTGATCATTAGTAGCTCATAAACCTACATCAATTGTATTTCCAAAACATCCAAGTTGACCAAAGCAACAAGACTTAATCAACTTATGTGCTAGCTAAAACTAGCCTTGAGCAAATTCAAGTCAACAACCATCACCTACACCAAATAACACTCCATTCTACCTAAGTCCAACTGCCTCCTTGACTTCCCTAGGTTCGAATTTCAGATATATTCTCCAACCTGAATCCAAACTAGCTATAAAACCCTCCAGTGTTGAGGTTAAACTCCTTAAAGTCATAACAAACACAAAATTGAAGTAGACATATAAGAAAAATCATCAAGAACACCACAATTATTACTGAAAGAATGCCCAAGATACAACTACTCTAGTAATCTGGCTTTTGTATGTTCAAATCTTTGTTGTCTTAACCAAACGTATTGGAAGGTAAGAACCAAGGTTTAAAATCTCGATCCGTGCCGAGATTTTGGTCCAGACCGGAACGATACGATTTCGGTGTCATATTGTGTCATGCCGATATAGTTTCGGTATTTTTTATTTATATATAGTAATTATTAGATAAATATATTTATTATGTATAATTTAAAAATAAGTTGTATATTGATTTTATATAAGTTCTTCATTATTAAACAACTTAATATAAAAAATAATTAAATATAACTTTCTTTAAAGAAAATTGATCTAACAATAACTCAAATTAAAATTGATACATAACCTTTATAGTTCTCCAATGTCCAGATTAAATAATCATAATTATATAAATTAATATAAAATACTATTTTATATAAAATAATTATATAAATTAACTATTTATTTATTTAATAATTTAAATAATATATATTTAAAATAGTAAAAAAATTAGAATATCAATTAAATATTAAAATAGTAAAAAAAATTAAAAAAATTTAAAAGTATCAGAATATAAATTTGATTTATTACAATTTTATTAAAAAAATTAAAAATTTTAAATAAAATTTAAAACATTAAAAACAATTTCAGAATATTATTTAATGAAATTTATTAATTTTAAAAAAAATTAAATATATTTTTTATATTTTATTGGGATAATTTAATTAGGGTTTATGAAAGCCTTTTTAAAATATCACACTTAGAAATTGTTTGATTTATTAAAGTGTAATATTAGTTTTGAATAGTAAGCCCGCTCTCCCGACCCCCGTGTGCCCCTCGATGTCCGCGATGGCAACGGAGGCGTCCGACGCCCCCTCTGGCGGCATCGGAATCGTCCCACGGCGCTTTCGGCTCCCCTAGAAGCATCGTGACGCCCCCACGGATGCCATCGCCCGCGATGCTGACCCCCCCCCCGACGCCACTGGCGGTGGCAGCACCCGAGGCGTTCAATGACGCCTCCCTGCTGCTTGAGACGCTCGTGCATGTCCCCTCGGGATGGTCTAGTGGCTAGCACATAAGGTGTTGTCACCATGAGGTCTGGGGTTCAAATTTCGGCATAACCAAGGTAAATGTCTCCCTTATGTGCTAGTCACTATTCCCAAGGCTAGTAGCCGCCCGTGATTTACCTCCTCCGTGTTGGCCCTTGGATGGGCTGGCGGGGACGCTGGGGGCGAGCGTATTCGCCTTTTGCCACCTTGAGACGCTCGTGCATGACGTACCGGTTTCGGTTCGCCAGCAAAACAATAAAACTGTCCGTGCCGAGCGGCACGAAACGGTATTTCAATCGCTGGTAAGAATATACTTAAACAACTATTTCAGTAAATTGTGAAAGGAAGAACCAAATAAGAATACATTTGAGCTTGTTTGAGTAACATCCGCAGTGGAAAAAAATCCATTTCAACAGTTGTGAAAAAATTGCAATCAACAAGATCTAGTTGTGATAGGATGCCATTTTCATATTCTGAATAGAAACAACTTTTGTATATTGAACTATGTGGTTGTACCTCTCCCATAGTTTTCATAAGATGAATGTCAAATTAGGGAACAAAAATTATGCAAAAGCCATGATGTGAAACCTAGTATAAATCATTCAGAATAACTAGCCAGTAAGATATGAAAACAACTGATTATAGACAAAATAAGTTGAGATGCATGTGCAGCATACTACAAAAGATAAATATTAACAAAAGGTGTGTGTGTATATATATATATATATAAAGAGAGAGAGAGAGAGAGAGAGGCGATCAATAGATTTTATAATCGGACAAGTTGAATTGATTAGAAAGAAAATAAGTTGAGATGGTATGGAATATTGACATATTTAGAGGCGATCAATAGATTTTATAATCGGACAAGTTGAATTGATTAGAATGAAAGGTGTGATTGATAGAGAGGTATAATTGATAAAGGGAGATTAATGAAAACTCGAGATGGCATAATAAAAGATAATTTAATTGAATAGTATTCCTAGAGCTCAATGGAGTGATAAGATTGATATAGCCAACCCCGAATAGTTGGGATGGACCTACTATGATGACAGATAAAATCTGGTAGTTGTAACCCAATTAAAAACTCTAATGCCAAATGGAATATTACCAAGGAATAAGATACCAAATGGACTAATAGTTATGTCTAACAACATGTTCTTCAATAAAAAAATATCTTTGCACCGTCTTCTTTCAAACATTAACCAAATAGGAGAACACACCATCAAAATATCACATAGTTAAATGAAGATATGAAACCAAAAGTGTTCTAAATTTCCCTGTGTACCTCTTAATTGGATCTTATTGCTCAAAAAATTAACCCACATAAATAACTTAACATGAGATGCTAGGATTATCACTGATATGAATATATGTTTGTCCTAATTATTTGGGGATAAATATGTGAATTCTTTCTGTCAATTAAGATTTGTTATATCACTGATAATATCCAGATCATATACGTCATTTTTTATTACCTTTACTAAAGTTTATTTTGTCTCTCTCTACCTTTTACACCTTTCATTCTACTCAATTCAATTTTTTTAACTATAGAATTTATTAGCTGACATTGAATATGCTCTGTCAATGGATCTATGATTACCCAATCCTCGCCATCCACCTATGTTAATCATTATCTTCTACCATAAAAAGGTACTACCATCAGAGACAGACAGTGGATGCTCTCATTACAAAACCAATACATAGATAAAAGACTAATATATAATTTGTACCTCTGAATTTGCTAAAGTTTCATCCCTCGCACTAAATAGTTTCATTAGAAAAACATGTTCCCTGACATCATTGTGAGAAGGTCTAACATCAAATGTGCTGCATAAAACAAAAATCTCAGGAAAAATGAGGAAAAAAAACAACACAGTTAACAACATTTAATTGAATTTAGAAAAAAATAACCTACCTGAAAACAGTGCGTAAATGTTTCCGAAGGCTCCTTTTTGTAGCTTGTGGGTTTTTCCTCAGAAAATGAAGCAAATGCACAGTGATCATTATTGTCCTAATGGTGTCCTCATAATAACTGTTTCTAGGTTTCACAAGACTTATCCACTTTTTGTCTTTGGAAAGGACCATAATCTTGGGTTCCACATCTTCAAATACCAGCTTCCAGCCAATAACTCGTTTGTAGACTTTCTGAAGGCCACCATCAGTTGTTCCGTGCAAGAAAACGGCATTGTCGGCAACATCCTGCTTCTGCCCGTCATCGAAATGGAGGGGTAAAACTGAGAACGAAATAGGTGACTCATCGTCATCTACAAAATAGTAATTTGCAATGGATTGCGGGGCAACCTCCTCATCATCGGAGTCTTCAAGAGACAACATTATCCACAGCAACTGTAACCCCTTGGAACATCATGAAAAAAAAAAATCAACCAAAAAATAAATAAAATACAGGTCTAAACGTGTGAATAAAAATCAATTGAACAAGGAAAAAAAACTCGATATTTTCACTTTCCCAAGTGTGCCCTAGCAAACTGAGAACCTGTTCCAAAATCTCTTCTTTAATTTACAAGAAAAGAGCAAGTACAATGAATATGTCAGGCATCTTATAAATTCCCGGACCAACAATCCTTTGTTCTAAGAATCACAGAATAAAATGACTGAACCCTAAAACCGGCAAGAGGAAACGACTCGAGCATGCGATAAACATCCAACTACGAATGAGATAGGAAAATGAGACGTGAGAAGCAAAAAAAGCACAACCAGAGTAAAAACGGAGAAAACCCTACGAGGAAGCAGATTAGGCGACGCAGCAATCAGCGGAAACCTCGGCGAGGCGCGAACTGCTCCAGAAATCGGCGACGAGCAAATTCATTCCTTTTATACAGTAGACGATAAAACCGTTGCTCGTCCGATGCCCTTGAACCGCGGTGTCAGAACCAAACCGTAAAGTTTTGGGTCATCGGCCCATTAAACGAACCGGTGGCTCGATGGTTCGGATTTAACGTAATAAACCAGTAGACCAAATCATAAATTTTTATATTAAATAAAAAATCAACCCAATTAAACTGACTAAAAATCATATTTTGTTATTTAAAAATATTTCATATTTACAGCATTATTGTTAATTTATTAAAATATTAGTTTGAACTCGGCAGGTAGACCATATCGAATCCAAACGCACGATTAAATTCCACTACATTAATGATTCTCTTAGTACCGGTCCTATGAATATTGAGAGAGGTACATACAGGTACACAGACGTTAGGTGCATGGTGAGATAAACTTCAGATCGTCAATTTCAGATAATCGATCGCTAACTATTACGCCAGATATGTCATGCATCCACTATCTATATTATGTCTTGGGAGCACGCATGACTAAATTCCAGCTCAAGTATGAGGAATGGCAAGTGATGAATCAATAGAAGCTACAACCAGACATCGAGGATGAGAAATTCAAATCGCTCTACAAAGATCAATTCTATCAAATAAATAGGAACTATGAGTTACTAAATACTCATGCCGGTCATGTCTCTTGTTTTCACTCTAAAATTGAAGTAATCTATCAAATGCTAGGTCACTACCATATTGGCGTTCTTGGTTGACAACCCCGACTAATCATCCGAGACGATAACTTATCGTATAGCAATTGACCTTTGATGTAAGCGCGAGGCCGGTGTCGATATGTTGCTAATGTTCAAGTGGTAGTTCAGTCAGGTATCAACCAAATTCATGTGTCGATGCAATTTGGAATTCACATTACAATAATTAGTCCGAATAACTTGAACAAGTATGAACGAGAGCAAATGGTGGTGCTGAAGAGAAGAAAAGGAAAAACACTAAGAGAGAGCTAAGGTGCAAAACGGCTTGACTTCCTTTGATTATAAGTATATTTTTCTTAGATTTTTTTAATATAATCATAATTTTACCTTGCAACAAACATTAAATTTTTTAAAATTATATATATTTAAAAAATACTTGTAATCCAAGTAAAAGAAAAAATCCTAACTAAAACTAAAACAATTATCAATTATATTCAATTATACTCTAACAATAATAACAAATAAATTTTTATCCCACTAAACAAGATTGGATTATATTAATCATTCTACTCTATTATCTTATCATCATATATATATTTAAATAAATTTTGTCATTACAAACTAAATCTCTCTTTTTCTCAATTAACATGTGTATATATCATAATCTCAAGTAATTTAATTGAGATATTTATTAGTCAACTAAATACTAGGAAGAAGTTAGAAATTTCATATTGAGAGAGTAAAAGATATGTATTTATGCTGAAGAGGATGGTCATGTCATTGCGACATGATCCTCTGGTCAGAATTTTGCGGATCAGAAGATGCACCACAAAAGTTTTTTGATTGATTTGTATGGATCTCACCTGCTAAACAGGTGGGGTCCATTCAAATCAATTAATCAGTGTAATGGTTCATTCTCTGGACCGCAAAATGTGGTCCAAAGGATCTGCTCATATTGCCCCCATTTGCCTTCCATATTCTATAACCATGCACCTCTTGTACTAAAAAAAAATGAGGGGTCAGCCATCGCCATTGCTCTCGTCATTTGGCTTTGTCCCTACTTAAATATATACTCTATCATCTTAAATGTAACTCAATTATATAATGACTTGATAGTAGAAAGATTAGTGAGAAGAGCGTTATAAGTTTGATTCGAGGAAGGTTAATTTACACATCATCCACATTTAAGAATTGAAAAAAGAGCTTTGTCTTGGGCCTTCCGAGCATTCCGTTAGGAATTCTACTCTTGGAGTGCTTTGAAATTGATGTAATGTAGTCCACAACATCGAGATTGTGATCCTTGAAAAATGTATTGGAGTGAACATTTATCCAAAATTGAGAAGGGTGAGCCCAACAACATCTTCCACCATGGAGATTGGCAGACTTGCAGCAAATATGCTGGGTTGAGAAAAGATGGTTTGGATCACTTCATTGAAAATTGAAGAGGCTGAAGATTGTATAATAGTCTCATATGAATGCTGAATAAATTGGGGTGCAGGAAAGATGATGGAAATTGGGGCTTTGTCGATAGAAGAACTAGGCTGATGATTGCTGTCAGACAAAGTGAGCTTTTAGGCTTCCATTAGCACTTCGCCTGGGTCTATCCCCTCTTCGTCATCATCACGGAGGATGGAGGAGAAGGGATTGGGGTTGTCGTCGATGAGGACTAATCCATGGTTTTGATAGCAGCGGCAGGAGGAGCTGCGGAGGTCGATCTTGTCGTTGACATGGGGTAAAGGAGGCGTGGAGTGCAAAGGGTTGGGGGTTAGGGTTTGGTGGGGAAAGATGGGAAGGTTTGGGGCTTGAGGGAGGGGCTCATGGGTATGATGGTAGGCCAGGGCAATGAAGAAGTCTTCAACATCAACTCTTATCTCATCGTCAGCATCTTTTGTTTTCAGGAAAAATTTTGAGGTTTTCCATCGCTCTCGAAGCGAGTTTAGTTCAACTAGAAGACGTTGGAACTTGGAATAAAATGATTCTTCGTCTTTTTTTCATATTCTCCAATTAGTGATCTTAATTTTACCTTATCTGTCATGTGATCGTCGCAACGGCTCCAATTTCCAATTGTAAAGACACTTGAGAGTTAAGGGGAGATGAATAACTCTCTTCGATTATTCTTTTTGATTTGTAGTGGATATTTGAAGCTAAGGACATTACAATGTTAATACCTTGATTTACTTGGTATCTACCTTCTTAAGGTGACTAATCCAAGGGTCGACACCAACAATCACAGTTTTCACTATGAACTCTCATTTTTAAAATAATACCGAAGGTGAAGAAACCTCTTACAACAATATTAGGGTTTACAACTCTCACTCAAGGAAAAACACATCACAAAGTTGAAGTAGAAGATATTACAGATGAAACACGATTCTCCTTTGAGTTGCTTAAGAGAGTGTTGCAAATGAGAGCTTGATCTTAGGCACAAAGAGCACAATAGAGCAATGGAACAGTGTCTTGTTTTCTGCCTTAAGTTCTCCTTTTAAACTCCTCTAAACCAGGCTATTTCTCTACTTTTTGTAGCCACCAATCATTAGAAGAAGCCCCCAATCAATTAATAATCCTTTGACATTGACTATCCGTTGAATGGTCACTGACTCTAGATCGATAGTTGAGATTAATTCATTTTAAATCTCAATCGATTGGTGTTAATCACCAATCGATTTGTCACCTTAATCGATTAGTCAATTATTTTGGGGGCTTTCTATTCTAGCGAAGAAAACCTCCCACTAATCGATTGACAGTGCCCCAATTGATCAATGAATCAATTTGTGAGCTTTTTATTCTCTCGAAGAAAACCTCCTAATTAATTGCACCGATTGATTTGCATGGCCTAATCAATTGGTGAATCGATTTAGAAGCTTTCTGTCATGATCAAAAGGAATTAGATATTTCCACAATGACATGATATTATTCACTTTGGGTCTAAGCTCTCATGGTTTTGCTCTTGAGCTTTATTCAAAAGACCTCATATAGACTTGCAACCCAACAATCTCCCCTCAAACAAAGGACTTCCTGCCCCTCGATCCATCCGACCTACTAGAACTTCCTTACCTAGTCACAACTAGGACTTCTTGCCTGGTGTCTGGTCCTCTTGATTCGAACATAAAAGCCTCCACTTTCTTTGTTCGAGGTCAATATTTTACTCACATAGCTCAATTAGACTATAGCTCTTGTGCACAGTCGGCGGTTAGACCTTCTGGCAGTCTGAGCTTTGATACCAATTATTAGGACCAAAATAAATTTAGATATCTCTACAATAACATGATATTATCTACTTTAGGCCTAAACTCTCATAGTTTTACTTTTGGGCTCTACCTAAAAGGGCTCATATCAATGGAGATATCTTTCCCTTATAAACTTATGATTTTTTTCATGTATTTTCAATGTGCGACTTTATTTGCAAACTTGCAACCCAACACTTTCTGTGTGCTCGAATTTGATTACTAATCGATTGATAATCTGTGCCAATCGATTGATACATCATTTGGCTAAATCGTGAATTCTAGGTTTACACCAATCAATTGTCAATAATGGCAACCCCGGAAACTTAGCTTTAGGGTTTTAGCACACCAATCGATTGGTGAACCCTATAATAGGGGTTTTCACCCCCTAATCCTTGAGCACACACTCCCCTTTGATATCTCAATCAATTCTAATTATCTCATTTCAGATGAACCTCCTGTTCCTTAGACTTTTTGCATGTTGCTTTCTCATCTCCAGGTCTTCATCTACTCTTACATCTGGTCTCACAATCTGTTTGGATTTCCACCTTTTGCCAAGAATCTAGTTCTTAATCTTCTTGGACTTCTCTTGTCTTACATTCGATCTTTCGACCTGTATGAACCTCTTCTTGCCAAGAATCTCACCCTCAACCTTCTTGGACTTTTCTTACCTTACATCCGGTCTTCTGACCTACAAGGATTTCTTCTTGCCAAGAAGCCGACCCTCAACCTTCTTGGATTTCTCTTATCATACAAACTTATAACTAAAATTAGATCTAATGTATTAATATAGACTTAAATAATTATCAATCATTGAAACTTCTCATCCGATACATGATTACACCAACACCAACCACGTTGACGCTCAACCTTTGAGTTTGATCACAACCATTTTAACTTTCATATAATCAGGCACTTCCTGATAATAAAAAAATTCTCTACTTTGTTAAGCCAATAAACAAATTCCTCTGCCTATAACATACCAAAAAACTTGGGCAGAATCCAAAAATAGAAGTCTACATGATGCTCCTCTAGACCATGATGTTCTTGGAACTGAACACAATTGTGATATGAGTTTTTGAAAGCGAAACCAGAATCATGATAAAAGATCTTACGATCTTCAAAATCTAACATTGTCAAACGCTGAGTTAATTTTGTGATTTGTCCCTATAAATCCTCAATCATCATGTTATGATCATGATATTGTACTTTCTCATTCGGAGCATGTCCATTACGACCACGACCACGACGACCCACCATTGAAATTGATGAAGTTTCTCTATAGCAAATGTTGAGCTCTGATACCAATTGATGTCTGACAGAATAGAGATTATCCTACGAGCTGTATTGATTTCATTGGTTCGAACATGAATGACCAAAATAATCTTCTAAAACCTGTTGCTTAAGAAGAATACAAGGAAAATAGAGAAAAGGGAAGCAAATAACACGACCAAAAATATTACTCGTATAAAAAAAACTTTCTTAACATCAACTAAATAATTGTTTAAATAGACCTAAAACCCTAAGATACAAAAGAAATGAAAAAAAAATCTTCGGATCCTCTTGCATCACATCCAGACACACAAAAGCTATTGAAAAATGGAGTCCTCCCCCACATCACTCAATGTCACTCCCCCACATTATTATTACTTGTATTTGGACTAATCTTTGCAATGCAGGAAAATTAGCTTTTGGGTAACTAAAAAGATTTTTCGATTGACCTAAAAAGTGTTTCAGTCTACCTAAAAACTCAGATAGGTGCAAAGAAGGAAATAGAAGTTCGATCGACTGAGTCGATGAACAAAGATGGTAAGTGTAGAATATCATATTGGAACACACAGGAAAGGAAACCCTAGGGTTGTAGCCGACTAAATTACTTGTATTTAGACTAATCAATGTGATGCAGAAAATTGGCTTTTGGATAATAAAAAAGAGTTTTCAATCAACCTAAAAAGTTTTTTAGTTGACTTAAAAACTCAGATAGGTGCAAAGAAGAAAATAGAAATTCAGTCGACTAAGTCGATGAACAAAGATGGTCATTGCAGAATATCAAATTAGATCATGCATGAAAGGAAAGCATAGGGCTTCATCCAACTAAATTACTTATATTTAGACTAATATTTGTGATGCATGAAAATTGGTTTTTGGATAACCAAAAAGATTTTTCAATCGACCTAAAAAGCTTTTTTGTCGACCTAAAAAGTCAGTTAAGTGCAACGAAGGAAATATAAGTTCAGTTGACTGAGTTGATAAACAAAGATGGTAAGTGTGAAGCTCAGATCAGATCATGCAGGAAAGGAAATCCTAGGGCTTCAACCGACTAAACAAGGTTAAGTTGACCGAAAACCCGAATTTCCCAGGATTGATCAAATCAGATCGGAGCAAGCAAGTAAGAGAGTGGAGATCAATCGCCTTATAGAGGTTCAGTTGACTGATAGAGATCACTCAATTGAACGATTTCTAGTCGACCGAACCATGCCTATTAAAGAAGCTTTGAGATCCGAGGCTCAGCTGCTACTACACTGAGAGGCTCTTTGACAACTTACGCTACAATTTCACCTCTAGTTGTCGGTATAATCTTTCATTTTACTTGCATTTGCATTCAATGAGGCTAGTAGTATGCTACAATCTTCCTCATTCTTGTATGAGTTTTTCTCTTTCTCCAAAAGTTTTTGGAGAGGAGAACTATAGTGGATTTTTCATTGTAAAGCGATCAAGGATCGTATGCTTTAGAATAGTTGTCGCTGCACTACAAACCAAGTAAAAATAACTCGTGTCCAATGCTTTTGTATTTCTGCATATCTTTATCAATTCCGTTGCTACTACACCGAGAGGTACTCTCCAACAACCTATGCTACCATTTCAACTCTAGTTGTCGGTATAATATTTCATTTACTTGCATTTACATTCAAGGGGACTAGTAGCGTGTTACTATCTTCCTCATTCTTGTACGAGTTTTGCTCTTTCTCCAAAAATTTTTTGAGGGGAGAACTTTAGTAGATTTCCAATCGTAAAATGATCAAGGATCGCGAGTTTCAGAGTAGTGCTTTTTCTGCATGTCTTTATTAATTCCACTACTATTTTGATTTGATTTGATTTGATTTACTAAAAGAAAAGAGTTTTTAACAAATGAGATTTACCCTCCTCTCTCGTCTATTTCGATCCAACAATATAGTATCCGAAGTATTTATATTGTTTGATTCCTAGTGACGACACATACAAGGGCATTTTCTTTTAATGGGATGGTAAATCTGAGACTTTCAGTTGTCGAATCTCCCGGTGTGAGTATTTTTAAATTTATCTTGATTCCATAAAAACTTTATATGAGAATGGATCGGTTATGTTCAAGATTAGTCTGGGTTAGATATCTAATACTAGCTAAAAAACAAAAATCATTGAGGTGACAAATATTGTTATCGACTACTTGCTACACGATTGGCTCTACTAAGTCCAACTGAAGCAATGAAAACTGAGAGAGACTGATGTATGCATTCATTTAATCAGAAATTAAATTAAGTTGTTTGGTGGGACTACTGCTCATCATCAGCTCCCCTACTTAATCTTATCACTTCATGAAATGGATCAGGCATTAAATGATATTGCTTTAAAGAATTTTTCATCGACCATCAAAATAAATTTAAAAAATATATATAAATCTTAACGGACAACCTAACATCACGGATGATTTAAACACCACAAACATATGAATGAAATGCGTCAAGTGAAAATTGAACCAACGTTACTTATCCCTTACCATCCTGTCGTGTCCCGTGGGGCTAAATTGCTCTCATTCTTGTTGCATGGATGGATTAGTGTCGGCACTTTGACCAGTTAATCAGGATAATTAATAATCACGCTAATGAAGCAAAAGGAGTGCCGACACTGGCCACTGGTTGATGGTGGGTTTCTTTAAGGTGGGGGCAACGGCAAGACTCGATGAACATCTTAATTAACTTAAGTTTAGAGCTTCAATTAGGCATTGTCTGTTGATTTGATAAATCAATAGATGGATGCATGGAATCATTTTTTTTTTTATCGCTACCGATCTACGTCAAGCAATATTTAATGGACTTAAGTAAATGAACCTAGTCGAGTCGAGTTGAGTCGAGATTATGTGTATTCAATTTTATTATTTAAATTAAACTTATTCAAACTTATCTAACTTGTTGCTTGAACTGAACTCAAACTTCCGTGTTGGCCCTGGGACGGATTGGCGGGGACGTTGGGGACGAGCGTATTTATCTTTTGCCACCATTGAACCGAACTCAAACTTATTTAAACTTATTCTCAAATCTTATCTAACTTGTCTGTTGATTTGATAAATCCATTTATGGATGGACCGAATGGTTTTTTTTTTATTGCTATTGATGTACATCATCCAATATTTAATGGACTTAAGTAAAGTTATACCCTAAACCCTAAGAACTAGATCCTAATATCGGTTGGTAAATTTTTATAGGATCGAATTGATTATTTTTAAAATTCATCATCGTAAATTTGATATCTAATATCAATTAAATATATATATATATATATATAAAAACCGAGTCAAATCAAATTTAATTTTTATTTTATTTATCAATCTAGTTCAAACTTGTCATATTGGTCTGTTCGAGTTTTTAATTGAACTATTTTTGTATTTTAACATATTCTAAATATTAAATTCAAAATATATATATATATATATATATATATATATATATATATATATATATATTATTTTTTATAATTAAATTTTATATAAGTTAATAAATATGTTTATTCAGGAGAATATTATTGAATCGTGCTCACTAGTTGAATGAATATAAATAAATTTTATCCCATTGAACATCAAATTTACTGATAGAAGTATATTCGATTTGAACAAAACAATTTTTTTTTAAAAAAAAAGGCATTATTTTCAAGTAAGAGTAATAGAAAACAACTATATCATACATACATGATTATAATGGTAGAAGAGGAATCTTTAGATGGTAAATTTATGTTGATGCAGCGATATAGGGAGGTCCATCTGACACGAGATCAATTATCAAGGTGGAGATCAAAGTTAAGATGGTCAACGCTAGGGTGTCAAAGGGTCGAACGGAGGGCGTGACGACCGATCGGGACAATCAGTACCCGAACGACGGGAGACATGTTCGAGCAGATCACCCGTCCAAGTCGGAATAATATGATAAGATAATCAGACGCTCAGTGCATAACAGCAAGACACTGAAGAGATCGAAGAGCTTGTCTGATCGGAAGGGACAAGCCACTACAACCAGTCACCGCAAGGAGAGCGACTAATGTCGACAAAGCTGAGGGATCCCGACCAAGTGGCCACCCCGCTCGACCGTTGGTCCCGACCAAGCGGCCACCTCGCTCAGTCGTTGGTCCCGGCCGAACGGCCACCTCGCTCGGCCAAGCAACGAGACTACTGTCGTATCTCTCGATATCCTTTTGGGAGATAGTGTCGCTGACACCAGTCATGGACAACAGACGGATCGTACGACGGAAGTTTCTACTGTCTCATCAAGGATATGCATGCCCTGTTAAGGAATGATGTCATGAGCACTTTCCTGACAAGTCCTTTCAAAAGACATATTGGAGAACGTGTGCATGTCTCGAGAAGCTTGCACGTCGCCCACCAGGATTAGCTCTATATAAAGGGGGTCCAAGTATCGACGGAGGTACGCGTTATTCACTATTTGCGGTAGCGTTACTGTTGCTCCACTTTTTTCCACTATTTGGGTGACTGACTTGAGCGTCGGAAGGCTAGCTCCGGGGACCCCTTCCCTAACTCAGTACTAACATTACTTGTTTTACAGAGTGGAGCAAAGTCTATAACCGATCAGTGAAGCCATCACATCTCTAATTTTCTACCTTTCTATTTTCAGACAGGATCATACGTCATAAACAGATTATTAATGTCCTCTTCATTTACAACCTCATATATCCTTGAAGGAGGATCGATCATAGGTCGGTCTAGTTTAGGCCACGAGGTCTTCTAAACAAAATCCATAGACAAGAATCCTAAACATGTGACTTAAAGTGACCCTACAAACTAGCTAGGGTTTCACAGTATCCCAATTGGCCATTAAAGAACTACTAATCCTTTATTGAATATATATATTTATGCACCATTCTTATCACTTCTTCATAAGAACAAAGAGCTTTTGATAATTGCAAAACGTATAGGTCCACCTAATGAAATTTTAAAATGGCCTTAAAGTCAAATTCATGAGTTGGAAATCTCTTATCCTTGTATTTTGTTTGCAATCATAAATCCATACACTAATTTTATAGTAGAAGAGTTTCATCTAAATTCGATCCAATCGAATCCCTATCAATTACTAACAAAAACTTGAATACAACTAGCAAAGACGGATCTTACTTAGAACTGTCTTGGACTCTATCCCATCTAATTTCTAACCCTAATTATAACAACAATAAGAGCATCCATATCAATTTCACTAAACATAGAATTTATATTAAATTTTAGATTTTACGTAAAACAAAATTTTTACATCAGCTATCCATTCTCTAAATTTAGAAGTGGATGATTTATCTTAAATTTTAAAGATATTTATAAAAAAACTGATGTGAATACTCTACCAGCTAAATTTTTATTTCACTAAGTGAAATCAACTATAGAAATTTCTTCTATTACATTAGACTCGTTACGCCAACCAAACCCTTTTCAAAAATAATTTATTCTCTATGTGTTCCTACCATTTGGTGCACCTTAAGTACTAATCCTCCGCCATGAGAGAGCATCCAAGCTTTTCTCAACAAACACAATTCCACTCTCCTTTAGAGGAAATGGGAAGGCATTCTTGCTCCAACAAGAAGCTAAAGAAGGGCTTGTGGTCTCCGGAGGAAGACGAGAAGCTTTACACTCATGTCATCACTCATGGAGTGGGCCGTTGGAGCTTTGTGCCGAAACTAGCAGGCATTGCTTGTATATTTCTTCACGAATATTTCGACGCACCGATCGGTTCAGCGCTTTGCTTTTGTGATTGTCGCAGGACTCCAGCGCTGCGGAAAGAGTTGCAGGCTCAGGTGGATCAACTACCTCAGGCCTGATCTCAAAAGAGGCAAATTTTCGCCGCAAGAGGAGGACTTAGTCATAAGCCTACAACAAGTTCTCGGAAACAGGTAACCACGCCAAATTGTCCCAAATTTGAATCCTTTTTAACACGGTGATTGTGCTCGGCATTGAACAGGTGGTCACGGATTGCAGCTCAGTTGTCGGGACGGACCGACAACGAGATCAAGAATCTGTGGAACTCAAGCCTCAAGAAGAGGATCGAAACAAGCACCCAGAACCTGGCACGCGGCCATGCGAAAGCACAACACGAGTCAAATGCAGATGCTGCTCTTGGGCCAGTCCTCGACCCTCTCCTGCTGATTGACACCCAGAACTGTAATTGGGACTCTGTGGATTTGCCGAAGAACAGCAGCGAGAACTTGTCGATTCGGAACGAATGCTTGGGCAGTTCGGGGTTTGGTGAATGCAGTAGCTTCTTGGATGGTTCAGGAAACAACAGTGGTTGGGATGTGCTTGGTGATGAGGCCCTGGCCTGGGCCATTGACAGTGAGGTGGAAGCACAGTTTTGGTGCTGGTTAGAAGGAAAATCTCGGTAAAAAATAATTAAAAGGATGAATTGTTTTTTTAACAAAAAAGTTCAAATAATTTTTCATCCTGAAATACCTTTATTAATAAACCGATTCAACTCAATTAAAATCATTTCAATACGCTCAAAATGATCATAATATTCAAAATATTGTAAGAGTTAATTTTGATTGTAACCGAGTCAACGGATAACTGGCTCGTTGAGCCAATTACAGATCCGAGCGAGGGTCATGTCTATTTATAATTATCCAACCTCATGATGGATGTTTTACTCATCATGAATCGTATACAAGTTCTGCAAAACTATAGGAACTCAACAAATCTGTGTACGGGATTTAATTAACATCGAAATTTAATAACAATAACTAAAAACAAATAATAAAGATAATGAACCTAAATGCAACAACGGATTTGCCATGGTCTCAACGTCGTCTAATAAATCCAATGATGAGCGGCCAATGATCTTTGCTCCACAACCCACGTCGATCGAAACAGAAAGAGTACTGAAATTTGCACTACGCGATCAATGAATGAAGGGAAGAGTGAAGTTTAAATCCCAGTTTAACTGAAGAATTCTCATGAAAAACACCATTAAGTTAAATTATAATTTGCTTTCGGAGGAAGATGGACGGCTAATGATCTTTTAAAGAATTTGTTGACAATTTAAGTCGAACCAAATGGTAACCGCAAAGAGCAATCAGTCGATTGATCAAGCACATACATCTAAAATAGTGCGAAAAAAGCACAGATCTTCCATCATATTGAGAAGAAACATACAATTTAAAAAAATATTTATATATATAGATATATATATATAACTCGACGGGAGTTATATTAGTGTATGTCGATAAGAAGAAGAAGAAGCAGCTCCACCTTGGTTTACAAGAGAGTATCTCGTGTACCCGTTAGACTTATCAACAATGTAAGTTTGTTAACTTATGGGGCAACTTATCGGCCACTTGATTCGTCATCTCACTTGATTCCTCCTGAATGAATGTCATGTAAGTGTTATTTTTAAGATAAAGAGCTTTGATAAACTTACTTGAGAGAGACTTACTTCATTATCCTTCTCTAAGCCGACTACAAAACACCGGGAAGCCCCAATGCTTTCGCTCTTCAGCAAGCTACGAACGCCGACTAATGATCTGCTTGCATCAGGATGATTTGACCTCTCACCGTTTCGTTCAGTGGTGATTTGGCCGACATATTCAACACTTTGTTCTTCATATTTATTCTCAATATCGAAAGCCTCAAGTTTATGCATACTAGTCTTCTCCCTACATAACATAATGAGTGCTTAGACTATAAAAGAAACAATCATATAGTTGTAGGAAGAACTACTAAGCCGATACAAATCGATCATCATTTTAATTTCAAGATAAAACTAGGATGATCTAGTGAAAATCCCCTAATACGCGAATTGAATTCAACTAAATGAAGCCATCTCCTGAAACTAAATGTTAACTCGTAGATTATTGTGAAGGATGCCAATATACCTCGGTAAGGAAGCATTTGGTCGCAGTTCAGGGGTGCGTCTACCATCTTTACTGTTATTGTGGTCTTCAAAATGGGCAAATTGGCGCTTAAAGCGATCCACTCCACTGAAGGAAAACAAGAGATTTAGATGAAATGGAGATTGATAGGAAACGAGCATAAAAAATGTAAAGGAACTTAAAATGACCTCGGGTACATAAAGTTAGTCTGATCTCCGCCGCATAGATACTCCTGTAACATTTGAGGATGATACTCCAAAATCTGCTTGACGATGTATAATCTATTGTTATTAGAGCAATAGTTGTAAGGACACAAACAAGCAATATGTTTGGTGTTATACCTCTCGATAGATTAGCTCCCGCACATCGTCTTTTGTCAATTTCCTCCTTTCAAACTCGAACTCAAGTTTTGATATAGGTTGTGTTGAAGGCTCAAGTTCGATATTTGCTAGGCCTCGAAAATAAGGATCAGCAAGTGCCTGAATGGACAAGAGAAAGAATATATAAATGTTCAATTCACACAGTTAGGAAATTATTCATTTCATCTTTATTTGGAAGAGAATTCACCAAGGTAAATACGAACTGAGTTAACTGAATATATCTTACCTCTTCAGCAGTAGGCCGATCTTTAGGATCAAATGATAGAAGGCGTTCAAGTAAACGCAAAGCCGAACGATCCACTCCCGGAAACTTTTTCTGAAAAGGGACCGGTTGTTTCTTTCGCATACTGCTTAAGTACCTTTTAGCTTTCTCATTTCGAATCTGCATATCAGATAACAATGCTAATGAAAGACGATTGATCTTTATGTTGCATTGCAGTAGTCATTCATGATATAAATTATAACTACTGAGAAGAACGCACTTAGGATTTTTGTGGGTCGAGATATGATCATTGCTAAAAGACTACACTGATGATGCATCACACTGTTTCGAAGTTTAGATTCATACAATCTTAATTTCGGTTAAAATAACATAACCATATAAGTTCTTGTTTTTGTTACTTTGTTAGTCATGTATCAAGGTCACTAAGCTAACCGTCAAGGGTATCATCAAACGATTTGCACCATAGCAGCTTACAATTGTTGCATAATAATCAAAGGCGAGGTTACTCGAACAGAGGTGAATGAAGACCGAACCTTAGAAATAGATTCAGCTGAAGGTGTGCCAAGGAAATCAGTCATAATATCCAACTGGTGCACCACATTCTTGCCGGGGAACAGAGGTCTCCCTGTCAGCATTTCGGCAAATATGCATCCTATGCTCCAAATATCGATAGCAGGCGTGTACTGAAACCATGAAATTTGTAGTTTACAATCAGTAGACACAGTTCATTTCGATCAAATAAGGATAAGGGAACAATTTCGAAGTTAAAGCCATCAGTAGATTTGAAGTATCTTGGGTATTGGCACGGTGTGGTCTGATAAAAATTGACTATCTAATTGCTAAAATCTTTTTTTTTTCAGAAATAAATAAACTAAGTAGAAGGGGATTAAAGGTCTGAAACATTATAATCTTACCATATGTTGAAGCATGTGAGTGTAGGTAAATGGCAAAATTGTATAGTTTGGATTGAGAGCCAAAACTCAAAGACATCATAAGTGAACCCCACCAAACTATTGCGACAATGAAGCTAACAATCATCATAAGTGTATATTTGTGTCCTTATTAGTTAAATACCACAACGAGTCACCAAAGGAAGAACACATCGACACTAGGCGAGCCATGTTCATCAACAAAGATCTTACTTTGGAGAAAAATGAGCCACATAATTCAGGAGCACGATACCACCTTGTTGCTACATAGTCCTACAGGGAAAAGAAACCCAGTTAGCAACATCAAATTAAGCCATTATTGACCTCATTACAATAACAACAATAGGGTTGTAGGCGAACCAAACGTTCAAATACACAAGGTTAATTAAATAAACAAGCTTGAACAACTTATTAAACTAAATGGACGAGCTTGAACGCATGTGTTCAACTTGTTAACGTTAATGAACAAAGATGAACAATACACATGAGCAATGTTTGTGAGTTATATTTATCAACAAAGATCAATTCAAACTTGTAAATAGACAAGCAAACTCTCAAAACAAAAAAACAAGCTTTTAATATCAAGCTCACTAATTAACCAAATAAGCTTTAAAAAGTAAAGTTTTAAACAATCAAACAAACTCAAATTGAGAGCTTGACAACATCTAAACAAACCAAGCTCAAGCTCATTAAAAAGAAACTTAGCCAAGCTTGAGCAACCATTTTAACGGGTTGGTTCATTTTAGGTTAGACTTGACCTGACCTAGCTACCTTATCAAATAAGATTGAACAAAACAAAACTTGCCTCGTTCATAGTCCTTAACCCTGAACGACAGCAACAATAACTAAGCCTTTATCCTACTAAATGGAGTAAGTTATATGGATTCTCCTACACTATTGGGTTCGATCCCCTACTATACCTTCGTGTATTATTGACTTCATTATGGCACAAAATCCTTAATCATAGGAAGAGTGAATGTGCATACTGTCCAAAATATGGCAGTTGGAGCATCATTGAAAGCTACTCTGGCGAGGCCAAAATCACAGATTTTCAGCTTGCAGTCTGCATTGGCCAGGATGTTCTTGGGCTTCAAATCTCTATGAAAAACGTTGGCTGCCCTCCAAGAAAACAAGAAAATCTGGTGATTGTAGTGTCAAATTGCATTGCCAGTAGAAGATGATGAGGTTTCGACCTGCGTGGATGTACTTGAGCGATCGAAGAAGCTGGTACAGGAAGAAGCGATGGTGCTCGGGAGTGAGGTCGTCGTTTGCCTTGATGACCTGATGGAGGTCGGATTCCATCAACTCGAACACAACGTAGATGTCCTTGAACTCCCTTCTCGACGGCGGAAGCATTATGTGCTTGATTTGCACGATGTCCGGGTGGCGCAGCAGCCTCAGGAGCTTGATTTCCCGCAGGATGCGAGTGGCGTCGGAGACGTGCTCGAAGACGTCATTGATCTTCTTGATCGCCACCTTCTCTCCGGTGAGGGAGTCGTCCGCGGCGCCCACGACCCCATAGCTGCCCTTTCCGACGACCTCCTGCACGTTGTACCTGCTCGCTTCGCCGTACTCCGTGAAGAAGTCGAGTTCCTGCGACGCCCGAATGGAGGAGCATCAAGATTACAACTTTAACACTTGCAGACGAAATTTAGAGAGCTCGAGAAATTAAAAAACCTTCTTTTGCTGTTGCATGGCGTTCTCCACTGCCCTTGGAACAGTTCTTCCTCCTCTTCTTCTTTCTTTTTTTTTTTTCTTTCTCGTTGTGTGTTTCTGATCGCTCTGTTTGATTAAGGCAGCAATGGATGGGCGGGAGCGGGGGCGGTGTGGGAAGAAGCGACGGAGGCCATCCACGAGGCGGCGTCTCCAGGGAAAAGGGCGATGGTTGCGGAAGAGCGAGTGAATATGAAATCCCTGATCATCCTCTACAATCGTTGTAGAGTGGATTATTTAATTTTTTTTTAGCTATGATATTCATTTAGAATTTTCATCTAGAATTTTCCCATCATTTATGTATCTATCCTTATGAATTTTCTAGATGAAAATTCTAGATGAATATCATTTCTCTTTTTTTTAGCCGAGCTCACTTTTAAATTCTGCATTATTACTCGTGGTGCTGGATCCTGTGACTCGCCTGTGTTTTCTAAATTTATTAATAAAATTTTTTCGTAAAATTGGATCGTCCAACTCCAAATTGGATGAAGGATAGAAATACCATGACACGTGAACTTTTTTTTAAAAAAACTGAGCACCTTTTTGAAATTTTTTTATAAAAAAAATATCTCATCAATTCGTATAGCTATAAGTATTTCAGGTTAATTTTGATATAATCAATTAAGTTAAGTTATGTCATATTTATTTTTTTATACCTTGTGCTAAGTGTACAGAATATCTATAAGTATTTCAGGTTAATTTTGATATAATCAATTAAGTTAAGTTATGTCATATTTATTTTTTTATACCTTGTGCTAAGTGTACAGAATATCTATAAGTATTTCAGGTTAATTTTGATATAATCAATTAAGTTAAGTTATGTCATATTTATTTTTTTATACCTTGTGCTAAGTGTACAGAAATTTAGGAATATAAGAAGTCGAGTAAAAAATATAACAGACGAGAAGGATTACATGGGGAGTCCACGGGTGCAATGCATTCGAAGGACCAGAAGTTGCGGAAGAGTACATTGGTAGAGCGAAAAGGATGCTCTTGCGGTAGTTCGAGTGACAGGAAGCTAGGAAGGAAGCATGCTCGAGGAAAAGATCTGAATTGGATTCAGATAAACTCGACTCTGGATTGTCAGAAGCATCACTCACAGGAGCAAAAGTTTGGAAAAGGTTAACTCAGAGGTTGACCCCAGGAATGAAGAGTTATGTCTTGAAAATTCGAGGCGCCTTGGTGGAATGGAGGCACCTCGGGTGGGTTGGAATGTCTCTATCGCAGAAAGGCATGGAGGCGCCTCTATGGACTGGAGATGCCTCAGCTAAAAAGGCGGGGAGGCGTCTCAAATGGAACGGAGGCGCCTCCGCACAAAACTTAGCCACAATAACAACTACTCATAGGAGACACCTAAGATGGAATGGAGGCGCCTCCATGCATCCGGAGTTGTTGGACAGATCAACTTTAATCGGATAAGTTTTACTAATCGAGAAGTGCCTCGAGCTTAATTGAGGTGTCTCCACTGCCACGTTAGTCAACGGTAAAAAGTATTTTGAGTATTATAAAAAGAGGGGATGTCCTCTGGCTCAAAAATAACAACTTGTACTTTATTTCTTTACTCTTTCTCTGATCTTTCAAGTTTGTAAGAGGTTTCTCTGTCTTCAACAAAGGAGATTTTAGTGAGCATTTTATTTACCTTAGATTAACAATCACCTATGTTGTAATCAAGTAATCTCTAGTGTTCTCTTACTCTTTTATGTTGTTATTTCTTAATTGTTTAATTTAACTACATATCCTTGCTAAATTTGAAAGCAAGAGATATTTTTTAAAACTTACATTTTAGGGCAATTCATCCTTCCCGACCTATTTGGTGTAGGATTGATGCGTGCTAGAGGGAGTGAATAACACTCATGGCTTTTTCACTCATTTTGGGAAATACAAAATAATGCAGCGGAATAAAGAGAGAAAACAAAAGCAATGCTAATAAGGTTTCTTTTACTTGGTTCGGAGCCTATGAAGACTCTTACTCCAAGGCACGTGATCGTTGATCACTTTCATTAGGCTATCCCTATAGATTCAGAAATAAGTACAGATATTAAGTATAATTAAAAACTTTATTACCAACAATAAAATAGTAAGTAGAAGTTAGTCGATTGTTGGAGCAGCGGTTGCACATTGTCAAAGCACTTCGAAGCAGCACACAAGAGCACAAGTAGTTCTCAATTCTGTGTTCGAAGTGCTGGTCGAGACCCTTTTTATAGCCACTTCAGACCTAATCCAGATCCACTGATATCGGGATCAGGTTTGACCCGACTCTAATCAGTTGACTGATCCCCCGAATTGGTCGACTGATCCTGCTTGAATCAACCCGGCTTCCAGTCTAGGTTCTACTGCTTGGATAAGATTCTTCGTTCGGTCAACCGATCCCGCCGTTCAGTCAACCGATCTGCTGACCGCGCTGGCTTATCTGATCCGATCAACTTGGCTTGATCATCCTCAATTCGGTCCACTGAACCCGAGCTTCGGTCGATCGATCCCCTGACCGAACCCGGTCCACTAGCTGGAAATTTGATCTTGCTGATTGGAGGTTAGGTTGACCGATCCGGACATTCGGTCGACTGATCAAGGTCGAATCTAGCCCTACAAAAGGTGTTAGTCTTCTGTAAAACAAAGTTAGAATAATAGTAAATAATAAAGCAATATAAAAGATAACTTTTGACAGTCTCCAGACTGTCTGGTTCTAACTTTCGGATTTCTCTGAAACCTTAGGTCAAATCGACATCTACTGTTCCCTCAACGGGGAGCGCATCCTCACCTACTCCTCTTAAGGGAAGTTACCTATTGTCAGACCAGTCCTCCAGACCGACTGGACTTTTGCTCAGCGGCGGAGACTTCAGGACTTTCCCGCTAGACATCTAATCCCCGACCCATCCAATCTTTCACCTAGTCCGCGACCACCAGGATTTTCACCCAGAGTCCTCGACTCTAGGATTTCGCCCAAAGTTCATGACCTGCCAAGACTTTCCACCTAGGGTTACCACCCCCTAAGATTTTCCATCTGTCTAGATTCCACTAGGACTTTTGCCTAAAAACACTTAAGACTTTCCTACAAGCTCATTCACACTTGTTAGACAACAAGACTTTGAATCCTTTGCCATTTATCAAAACACAGGTTCAATGATCTAGTGCTTCCCGCACCAACATTTGGGACCAACAATTGGTATAAGAATCCAACTGCTTCAGAAGGACTAACAGTCTACTAAAGCAAGGAAACAATGGTCGGACCAAGTATCTACCCGTCAAAGTTCAAGAGGGAGTTCTCACTCTGAAAACACCGGATAAAGGTATTTTTCAAAACTAATTTCAAAATTATTTTATTAATTAAATATGATTTTATAGTATCCGAAGATCAACATGAAGAAGAAAAGGAAAAGCATTTACAGAATAAAGGAGAAATGCCTATTTAGAACCTGACACTCAAAGCCAAAAAGATCGAGTCGGAGTCACAATCATCACTCGACGAAGACGAAGAAGTTTTCTAGTAAGAAAGTTTTCTAAATTTTTAAAATCTGACAATTTTGATAAGAAGCAGACAACAAGACCTTTTCGAAGTAAATAAAGGTTCAGTACTGCAACTGCCAAGAAGAAAGGTATATCAAAAATAAATGTTCAAAGCTGAAAAGTAAATGAAAGGACAAATTGCCAAACATATCCAAGCACAATAACCTGAAAGTAACATAGGACGAGCCCTCATCCGAATCCAAGCTAGAAAATTACTTTGGATTAGCACTGATGGCAGATCACTAAGAAAATATTGAAAGCTCATCCAAAATTAACATTGATGAAGGGAGAGATTCATCAGAAGAAAGCAACAATAAAGAGGAATCAACAAACTACAAGAACAACAATATAAGTAAGGCACGTACCTCACCTCTTGAAAAGTTGTACAAGTTCATAAAAATACTTCATAAAAGTATGTGTAAATTAAAAACAAAGTATGAATTATTAAAAACAGAAAATACAAAATTAAAAGTTACGTTAGTAAAATCATGTTTATTAGAAGATTATGATAAATTGAAAATTAAAAATGAAGAATTAAAATATCAACTAGAAAAAAGACTCTAAATGCCTAAATTCAAAATTTTCTAAGTTTAAAAATTATAGAGAACTTAATTAGTATTTTAGATATTTACAAGAGCTAAATTATAAAAGTTGATAAAAAAATATATCCTACCAATTGTTTTGATAAATCTAATAGGTAGAAAATTATTTTGGGTTTTGAAAGCCTGCTTAGTTTAAATTAATTTTTATGCATGCTTTAAATATAAATTTAGTTTAATTTTAATATTGCTGGAAAAACTTAATTGTTTGATACATTCACTATTCATAATTTAAGTTAAATTTTTTTTACTATGCTATATAATGATTCTATCGAATAATCGATTTTTTTTCTAAATTTTTTTTACCCTGTATAATTTTTAAAAAATTTATTTAAAAAAAAAATTCAATGAATAAAAATTCTTCAAAATTTATTTTTTAAAAATTCAAATTTTTTTTTTGTGATATAGGTTTATTGTTAGAGAAAAAAAATCAAAAAATTTCGACAATTCTCTGATTTTTTTATAATTTTTTTATCAAAAAAATGTAATTTAAGGTTTAAAATTGTTTAGGACATTAATCTTAAAAGACTTGATTTTTCGGGAGTTTACCATTGAATTTTGAATGTTGGGAAAAAAAAATCAACTCTGAAAAAAAAATCTTAAAAGACTTGATTTTTAGACCTTAAAAATAGTTTTTTTAATTTTATTTTTAAAAATAATACTATCGATTCAAAAATATTTATTACGGCTACAATAAAAAAAATTTGTGAATGAAATTTTTTATCATACTCTGATAAATCATGATTGTTATTAAAAAAATAGTATTTTTTAAATATTAAAATAATTTTTAATTATTTTTCCAAAATGATTGGATTAATAGATTAAAAAAAATCTCTTTTTAAAAATTAATTTTGATAAAAATGTAGATTGCTGAAAATTCTATGTCACCCCCTTAGAAAAACATTCAATATTTTTTTAAGATTTTACTTCTAGTTTTGATGTAAACAAAAGGGGAGAGTGTTTATCCAATTTAGGGGAGTAATCATTAAACTATTAAAAATAAATATTACTTGCATTTCTTTTGTACTTAAATATAATATTCATGATATAACTATTTTTTAAATTTTCTTTATTTACCCTAACTTTAACTTGGGTTGACGTATATTATAAAGGAGAGATTGTAAGTACTCCAGGTTGATTTTGATGTGATCAACCAAGTTAATAAGTTGGGTCATGTTTGTTTTTGATGACTCATGTTGAAATGTGCAAGAGCTTAGGAACACAAGAAGTTGAGCGGAAGACGCAATGGACGAGAATGATGGCACAGGAAGTGAGTCGACTGGTTCGATGCATTTGACGGACGAGAAGCTATAAAAGAGTACACTGATAGAGCGAGAAGGACACACGCGGCAATCCGATGGATAAGAAACTAGGAAGAAAGTCTGCTCGAAGAGAAGATCAAAGTTGGGTTCGGACGAACTCAACTCCGAACAGTCAGAAGCATCACCACAGGAGCAAAAGTTTGGAAAAGGTCAACTTGGAGGTTGACCTAGGGAATGAAGAGCTATGCCTTGAAGACTCGAGGTGCCTTGGTGGAATGGAGGCGTCTCGGGTGGGTTGGATTGCCTCTGCCGTAGAAAGGCGCGGAGGCGCCTCCATGGACTAGAGGCACCTTAACTGAAAAGGCGGGGAGGCGCCTCAGATGGAACGGAGGCGCCTCCACGTAAAACTCAACCACAATAACAACTACTCAAGGAGGCGCCTCTGTGTTAGACAGATCAACTTTGATCGGATAAGTTTTGCTAATTTGGAGGTGTAAGCTTTTAAGTTTATAAGATGCTTTTCTTCCTTCAACGAAAGAGTTAGTGAGCATTTCATTTACCATGGATTAATAACTATTTAGATTGTAATCAAGTAATTTCTAGTGTCTCTTACTATTTTATATTATTAGTTCTTAATTGTTTAATTTACTGTCTATCCTTGCTTAGTTTGAAAGCAAGAGATATTTTTTAAAAACTTATTTTTCAAGACAATTCACCCCCTCCCCTTCTCTTGTCGGCCTACTCGTGACCAACACCATCTTGTAAAATAACATAGTTACTATCAAGTATACCATTCGACATTATTATCTCATGTTGCACGTATTAAATCATGAATCTATAAGCTAATTGCTTGAGCATGACCTTACCGTTTGTAACTAAATCATGAATCTATAAGCTAATTGCCTGAGCATGACCTTACCGTTTGTAACTGCTATAAACGTGAATGTTATTGAATAGGATAAGTATGTGTTGCAGCAGCTATAAAATTCTAGTTACTATAATATTACAGCAATTACGATTTTATAGCAAATTTAATGTGAATTGTAGCAGTTATAAAATCTAAATTGATATAATAGAAAATTTATTGTATAGGTCAAATCTATGCAATGTATTCGAGATTAGATAAGAATTGCATTTGAACCTAAATTGATAAAATACCTTTAACCCCTCTATTTTATATCAAGTTGCATTTTACCCACTGTACTTAAAAAATAACACTTAACTGCCCCTTTGACCAAAGTCAAAAAAAAATTTGTAAAAGATAATTATATCCTTACGTTTTTATATTTTTTGATAATTTTAAGAGGAAAAACACTCATTGAATTAATATGGAAAATAATTACATATGTCTTTAGGGTCGGCTCTTTAATTATTAATTAATTGGATCGATGATGTACACAGGGTGAAAAATATATATAAAAGGATAAAAAATATATAGAAGCATCTAGTGATGATGTCCTTCGTCACTCACTCAGATCTGCGGTTGATGTCAGTTTGTCGGTGCATCCGCTCTTAGTGCCCTACAAAGCAATGTTTGTCAACTAAGGATTGATATTGTCAGTGTTATCCTATTTGATGGTCAAGTCAGTGATAAACTAAAATGTGAGACTCGCGTACATGCATGAGAAAGTAAAAGAGCTTGAAAAAGACAAAGAAAAATTGTCTTCACAAAAGAAAAGAAAATTATACATTCACGTTTTTTCATAGAACCTTATATAATTGTGGATAGGGGCAGATATAAAATTTTAAATTTATGGAGAAGTGAAGAAAATAACTATTATACATTGTATTTAAAGACTGGAGACGAAAATATACATCTTAAACTACTTAATTTTATTTTATTCATATAATTAAGTATTAATCTTTATATATTGTTGGAGTATACGTACAATTTATTGATTTTAATTAGTAAACTAATAGTCATGCACATGTATAAATATCAATTAGGATCTTGAATTGTCTAGAATTAATTATGATAACAACAAAGGAAATAGAAGTAGACGTAAATTATCAATAAATTTAATATTATTTTTTCCTCTAAAATTATCAAAAAATATCAAAAAGACAAAGACATAATCAGGGGCGGATCCAAGGGGGCGGCATCGGCGGTCGCCCCCGGTGCGACCCGTAGTATTATGGGATTCCACTGGTGAAGATGGAGGATAACACCCCTTGTTCCGTGTAATAATTTACTGTGCTCAGCTCAGATCGTGATCACCCCTACATTCTTAAATTCCTGGATTTGTCACTGGACATAATTGTCTTTTATAATTTTTTTTCACATTTGACTTTGGTCAAATAGGATTAAATGTTATTTTTAAAATACAGGGGATAAAATATTACTTGATAGAAAATAAAGGAGGTTAAAGGTATTTTTTCCTAATAATATCAAATACTATATTTTGGATAATTTCACCGAGAGAGTTGGTAGATGATTATAAAAAAAGCAACTCGTTTGATTTACTCGGGCCTCTAGACTATGCCATACAATTTGAAAGAGAGATAAATCAGGTAGGATTTCGTTTAGTACCGTCCTTTAAATGAGATCTGATAATAATAATACATTTCACTTATACTAGAAATTAATCTCATAATCTATTATAATAATATCATATTATTACAGAATTAAAAGATGATAATATTCACCAATGATCCAGTATCATGGTCTTGGCTAAATATAAGTAGATAAATTATTAAGGATATTTTTATCCTAGTACAATGACGTGAAAATATAAGATATCTAACGGTATATTTTATATCCGATAGCGATAGCAATTGACCTTACAATCTATTTAACTATTGATGTTTGACAACCATTACAAAGGTATTTAAAGATTCACACTTATCAACTAATTGGAAGTAAATTTTCTTTAAAACAACAATGCATTAAAACCACCTAAACAGTGTGAACCCATAAATATTTCTTAAAACTAAGTAGTAGACTAAAATTAGTTTAGCCTTATAGAAACATCACTTTATAATTCAACACTCCCTCTTAAAGTGATGTTCTCAGAACTAATCCTAGCTTTGATCGCAAATCTTCGAATGCACCCTTCGGAAGTGATTTTGTAAAGATATCGATAATATTGTCTTCACTTTTAACTGCGATCATATCAAAAATCCCATTGAGCACTCTCTCACGAATGAAATGATGCTCAAGTTCAATATATTTCGTCCTCGAATGGAAGACAAGATTAGATGTAAGCTTGATTGCACTCAGATTATCTCCGTGAATAGGAATGGGTTGATCAATGGGCACGTGCAGATTCTCAAAGAGTCTACGAAGCCACAGTTGAGTAGCATGAGCAGAAGCTTTGTACTCCGCTTCAGTCGTGGTGGATAGAGATACCGAACCTTGCTTTTTGCTACACCACGATACACTTGTAGCTCCACATAGAAATATAAAACCAGAAGTTGATCTCTGATCATCCAAGTCTCCACCCAAATCAGCATCTGCAAATCCCTGCAAGGAAAACTCTACACCGTTCTCATAACATAAAGCCCATGTTAAGAGTAGAATTAACATATTTTAAGATCTTCTTTGCCTCTTCAAAGTGTGGTTTCCTTGGCTCTTGCATATATCGACTGGCCACACCAACAGAGAAAGTAATATCTAGCCTTATTATTGTCAAATAAATAAGACTTCACACAAATTCATGAAAGGGACGAGGGTCCAATAAACACGTTCCTTCGTCACAACGAAGTCTCGTACTCACATCAAGTGGTGTAGACCGCTTCTTCCCATCAATCAAACCAAACTTCTTGACGAGCCGTTTAGCATAGCGGAATTGAGACACAAAAATTCCCTTATCCAAATTCTCAATTTGCAGCCCAAGAAAATTACTAAGCTCCCCTAGTTTTTTCATATCAACACGCAACGAAAGTTCTTCTTGAAGGTTAGTGACCTCTGCATAATTGCTGCCCATTAGAATTATGTCGTTCACATACAATAGAATGACCACCATAAGTCCTTGACGTTTTTTTGATAAATAGATTCGAATCTGCTTCAGAAGTTGCGTAACTGCAGAATTTTAAATATTCTGCAATTTTTCCATACCATGCTCGTGGAGCATACTTTAATCCATAGAGGGTCTTCTTCAACTTACACACAAAATCTGAATGATACTCAGACATAAATCCAAGTGGTTGCTCCATATAAATATGTCTATCAAGCTCTCCATATAAGAAAGCATTTTTAACGTCCAATTGTCATAATTTCCAGCCAAGGCTAGCCGCTAATGCTAGAACGGTACATACTGAAATCATCTTCACCACAGGGCTAAATATTTCTTCGTAATCTTCCTCGTATTTTGTAGAGAAACCTCGAGCTAATAGCCTTGCTTTGATTAATCGATCTATGCTTCCGTCATCCTTCCTTTTTATTCAAAAGACCCATTTGCACGAAACAGGTTGCACTTCAGGAGGTTTTGGAACCAAGTCTCACGTTTGATTTTTCTGCAGGGCATTCATTTCTTCCTTCCTAGCTAGCAGCTTCCCATTCTTTCACTCCTTTAGCTTCATCATAAGAAGAAGGTTCTTCATCGTCAATACAATTTGCAAAGAAGCAAGAAAAATTTGTGATAAAACTATCATCTCTATAACGAGACGACGCATAGCATTTCGCCTCGGACGTTGGTTGATTGTCTCCTCTTGAGACCATCATTTTAGGTAGAACACAAGTTCTCCCTTTCCCCTTGATTTTCTTCGGACAAATCTTTTGAGAAATTGGACAATGACAAAGTTACTATATCATTTTCTTCCTTATAGGCATCTTTAGAATCATTGGAAGATACCTCATCAAAGATAACATCACGAGATATAACACATTTATTAGATGGAGGATCCATACACCGTCAGCCCTTTCTTTGTTTATCGTAATCGACGAAAATGCATTTAATTGCCTTAGCATCCAACTTACTCCTTTGAGAATCAGACTCATGAACATATATAGCAGATTGAACCAAATACTCGAAGATACTTCACATTTGGTTTTACACTAAAGAGCAATTCATAAGGTGTCTTGTTATTGGTCAGACTAAGCGACACCCAGTTAATCACATAATTAAATTGCACATTTCATGCCCTCTGCCCACAATGTTTTGGGCAAATTCTTTGCATGCAACCAACATTTGTAGGTCTCCACAAGATGTCTAATTTTTCGCTCAGCCACGTCATTTTGCTATGGTGTCTGTTGGTGCAACATCCCTCAGGTCAAGGTTGACCTGGTTGACCAAGCTGAGTCTTGGTTTGAGTTTAGATGTTTGACAATAAGATGTTAATTGAAGAAGAGTCAAGTAGGTCAAGGTTGACCGAATACTTGACTGGGAAGTCCTAACTGGGATGTTAGGCAGAAGGAAAATCCTGGTGAGTGAAGCCAGGTGAAAGACCTAGTGAGTGAAGCTAGGCAGATGGAAAACCCTAGTGAGTGAAGCTAGGTGAAAGTCCTGGTGAGTGAAGCCAGGCAAGGGAAAATCCAGATGGATCAAGGATGATCGGACATCTGGTGTTGGGAAGTCCAAGTAGGTCAAAGGATTGACTGGATACTTGGCACGAGGAAATACAGATAGGTCAAAGGGATTGACCAGACATCTGAATAGGAAAGTCCTGGCAGGTCAAGGGAGTGACCAGATGCTAGGCATGATGTACCAACAGGTCAAGGATGACCGGATGTTGGTTTGGGAGTCTTGGAACTTGGTTTTGGGCAAAAACCAAGTGCTGGATCGATCAGGGGATCGATCCAGGAGCTGGATCGATCAGTGGATCGGTCCAGGCTTTTCCCAGCGAACAGAAAGCCTCTGGATCGATCCGTGGATCGATCCAGATGTCCCAATCGATCAGTGGATCGATTGGGACACGCCTGCTTCGCGCGATAAGCGCTGGATCGATCCGTGGATCGATCCAGGCGTTTTTCCTAGAGCACAGAGGCGCTCTAGATCAATCCGTGGATCGATCCAAAGCCTCCCCGATCGATTGGGAACATTTGAATCGATCGGGTTCCGACCGTTGGCGTCGATTTAAGCTGCAGGCGTGCGATGGCTGCGGTATCTCTTCACCGATTCACTCCAGATCTCTCGCCAACTTCTCCACAGCGCTCTCAAAGATCAGATCGCCAGTTCTTGAAGGATCTTGGAAGCTTTCCAAGTCAAGAGGCGGATCAAAGGCAAGAAGAGAAGCTAGGGTTAGGGTTTTCTGTACTCATTGTAAGCTTTGCGCTTTTGTTTTGTTTCCCTTTCCTTTCTTCTTGTACTGAGAGTCTTGTAGGGCTTCTCCGCCCTCGGTAGTTACCGAAAAGGAGTGTTTTCATAGTGGAGGGTGCGTGCGTGGTGTGGATCCTTGGACTAGTCACCTCTTGTGAGGTGGATACCAAGTAAACCAACCTTATTAGCGTTGTGTGATTTGTTTCTGTATTTTCCGCTGCACATCTTAGAAGAAACGAGCAACGCCGAGCAACGAGCACGCGACGAGCTATTCACCCCCCCCCCCTCTAGCTACTTTTGGTCCTAACAAGTGGTATCAGAGCGAGGCCGCTCTTCACCGGAATCATCGCCGGAAGGGTCAAGCATATCAAGAAAAGCTAGAGGGTGAAGAAGTTGGAGCAAATTCTTCAAGTTCAAGACTTTATCAAGCTCAACTTCAAGATGCAATTCCAAGATGGGCTTGAATTTGACACAAGGGTGGCTCCACCATACACTTCTACGAGTTTCGATTCTTGGAAATCAAGAATCGAAAATTTTCTTATGATGGAGATAGAGCAATGGTTTGCTCTAATGGAAGGCTTCAAGGCTCCAAGAAATTCAAAGGGCAAAGTTCTAAAGAAAAGCAAATGGAGCCCGGAGCAAGTCCAAAGGTGCAAGGCAAATGACAAAGTGACCAAGCTTTTGGTCAATTTATTACCAAGCACCATCCTTTGCAAAATTGGAGAGTTTGAAGATGCAAAGGAGCTATGGAGCAAATTGGCCAAGCTTCATGAAGAGATCCCCTCCACTGTACAAGATCATGAAGAATCCAGAGAGGGTGACTCTTTGGAGCAAGACCAAGAGGAGGACTCCGAGGTTGAGAGATGCTCAACCTCCGAAGAAGAGGAAATCCAAGAAGCTTCATCCTCAAGGGAATGCAACGAAGGGAACAAGGAGGAGCATACTCCTTGTTTCATGTTCAAGATGATGAAGCCTCCACCTCTAGGATTGAGGGGAAGCAATCCTTGACGCCGGATCAAGAAGAAGGAGAAGCTTCTACATCCGGGTCAAGTGAAGAAGAAGAAGATGGTGCCACCTCCGAAATTCAAGAAATAGCAAATAGAGGAGCAAGTGTCATCCCTACACAAGAAGGTATAAATGTTTCAATTAAAAATAAAAATCATATAATATGTTTTGAGTGTAGGGAAAGTGGGCACTACAAGAGCAAGTGTCCCAACTTGGCCAAGAAGAAGGGTCAAGTGACGAAGAAGGGCAAGGAGAAGCCCGAGGAGACCATTCCCGGAACAAAGAAGAGCAAGGAGCATATCATATGCTTCTCTTGCAATCAAAAGGGGCATTACCGGAGTCAATGCCTCAAGGGGAAGAAGATGGTCAAGGCTCAAGGAGGCATTAGTCAAGGGGGAGCCTCCAAGGTAAAGAAGAAGGTAACATTTATTGAGCCTACTCCTTTACATTATGGTAAAAAGCATGATAGTTCTAATTTTTATCATTTTAATGCGATTTACCATAAGAATAGGAAGCATGAGGGCTTTAAGGAAAAGCATGTGGCCCTACATGCCAAAACTACTACACCTAAGGCTAGGAATGTAGGTAAAAGTCTAGGCAAGAACTCTAAGGATTGTAGCTACAAGCCTAGAAACAAAAATGCTCATGGACTTAATGGAAAACCAAAAACTAAGGACTTAGTGATGGAAAATCAAGTCTTAAGGTCAAGACTTGATAAAATGGAAAAGACCCTAAAAAGGATGGAAAATATCCTATTAGGGCAAAATGAGCATAGCCTAGGTTTAGGGGTACAAAAGTCATCCAATGGCCATAGAGGTTTGGGATACAAACCCAAAGCTAAAAAGGATGTGCCGAGTTATCATAGGGTTCCATATAGCTATGGAACAAACCCTAAGTCTAGAGGTCAAGTCAAAGATACAAGGGAATATATCCCTAGAAGTATTTTTGCAACCAAAGTGACTAAGACCTCTAAGAAGTCTAAGAAAGTCACTAACAAGGTCACAAGGGAGGCTATCCCTAGAGTTGACCTAGAAAATGTGACCAAGGCTTCTAAGAAGCTAAGCCCAACAAGGTCACTAGGAAGGTATCTAGGGAAGTTATCCCTAGTGAGTACCTAGAGCATCCAAGGAGCACCAATAGGTGTTGGGTTCCTAGGAGCATCTTCTCTACCCCATAGATGGGTTAGAGAGTGTCAACTCCGATTAGAAGGGTAGTTAACCCAACTTTGAGGAAATTGACACTCAAGGAGCATTTTCAAGGTTTTTGTTAACCTTTGAAAATGAAATGAAATTATTATTTACTCCTTGAAAGAGTAAAATGTGCCTAGTGGTGAAAAACTGATTTTATCTTAAAATGGCACATATTGGGAAATTCATAAGAACTACCAAGTTGGGAGTTTGGTATGTTCTTAGGAAATTTAAGGCAATCCGGGCCTTAATTTAAAAGTGCTACTCTTGTGAAAAATGAAATATGCCAACATTTGAGGATATGCTTAATTTCGACTGGCATAAATTAATCAAGGGAAGTAGAAATACCAATTTAGACTTTGGCATTTTCATGAAGCACTTTAGGGCAATCTAGGTTTAAGTTGTAAGTTCAGCTAAGATTTTAAGGATACTTAGATAGTTGATCTAGGTATTTTATTTATGCTAAACCTTGCCATGAGTGTTTGCCCATAATATGCCATGACTGTTGGTGCAACATCCCTCAGGTCAAGGTTGACCTGGTTGACCAAGCTTGAGTCTTGGTTTGGGTTTCGATGTTTGACAATGCAAGGTTGATTGAAGAAAGTCAAGTAGGTCAAGATTGACTGGATACTTGACTGAAAGTCCTGGTGAGTGAAGCCAGGCAGAAGAAAGTCCTGGTGAGTGAAGCCAGGCAGAAGGAAGTCCTGGTGAGTGAAGCCAGGCAGAAGGAAGTCCTAGTGAGTGAAGCTAGGCAGGAGGAAAATCCTGGTGAGTGAAGCCAGGTGAAAGACCTAGTGAGTGAAGCTAGGCAATTGGGAAAGTCCTGGTGAGTAAAGCCAGACATGAGAAATCCAGATGGGTCAAGGTTGACCAGACATCTGGTGAGAGTCCAAGTAGGTCAAAGGGATTGACCGGATACTTGGCACGTGGAAGAAAAGTCCAAGTAGGTCAGAGGGATTGACCGAATACTTGGCAAGAAGAGAAAAGTCCAAGTGGGTCAAAGGGATTGACCAGACACTTGGTGAGAGAGTCCTAGCTGGTCAAGGGTGACCGGATGCTAGGTCTTATGTACCAACAAGTCATGGTTGACTAGATGTTGGTTTAGGGGGCTTTGGGCGTGGTTTTGGGCAAAAACCAGGTTTGGATTGATCCGTGGATTGATCCAGCAAGTTTGGATTGATCCGTGGATTGATCCAGCAGGTTTGGATTGATCCAGATCTGCTGGATCGATCCACCGATCGATCCGGTGAGTCCCCGCGAACAGAACCCCTTTGGATCGATCCGTGGATCGATCCAGAGGTCCCAATCGATCAGTGGATCGATTGGGACGCTGCTGCTTCGCACGATAAGCGCTGGATCGATCCGTGGATCGATCCAGAAGTTTTTCCAGAGCACAGAGGCGCTCTGGATCGATCCGTGGATCGATCCAAAGCCTCCCCGATCGATTGGGAGCATTCCAATCGATCGGGATTCGACCGTTAGCGTCGATTTAAGCCGCAGGCGTTCATTTCCTTCGGCATCTCTTCACCGATTCAACTCAGATCTTCGCCAGCTCCTCCACAACTCTTCTCAAGCTCGAGATCGCCAGTTCTTGAAGGTTCTTGGAGGCTCTTCCAAGTCAAGAGGCGGATCAAAGCAAGAAGAAGAAACTAGGGTTAGGGTTTGTGCTTTCATTGTAAGCTTGTATTTCTTTACTACCCTTTCTTCTTCTTGTATTAAGTCTTGTAGGGCTTCTCCGCCCTTGGTAGTTACCATAAAGGAGAGTTTCTTTAGTGGAGGGTGTGTGCGTAGGTGTGGATCCTTGGACTAGTCACCTCTTGTGAGGTGGATACCAAGTAAACCAACCGTGTTAGCGTTGTGTGATTGTTTCTTTGTATTTCCGCTGCATATCCTTCAAGAAACAAGCAACGAAGCACACCGAGCACGCGACGAGCTATTCCCCCCCCCCCCCCCCTCTAGCTACTTTTGGTCCTAACAAGTGGTATCAGAGCAAGGCCGCTCTTCACCGGAATCATCGCCGGAAGGGTCAAGCATAACAAGAAGAGCTAGAGGGTGAAGAAGTTGAAGCAAAATCATCAAAAGTCAAAGATTTCAAGAAGCTTAACTTCAAGATGCAATTCCAAGATGGACTTGGATTTGACACAAGGGTGGCTCCACCATACACTTCCACGAGTTTCGATTCTTGGAAATCAAGAATCGAAAATTTCCTTATGATAGAGATAGAGCAATGGTTTGCTCTCATGGAAGGATTTGAAGCTCCAACAAACTCCAAGGGCAAGCCTCTCAAGAAAAGCAAATGGGGTCAAGAGCAAGTTCAAAGGAGCAAGGCAAACGATAAAGTGACCAAGCTTTTGGTCAACTTATTGCCAAGCAATATTTTGGCTCAAGTTGGAGAATTCAAGGATGCCAAGGAGCTTTGGAGCAAGTTGGCATTAATCCATGAGATCCCCTCCACTGTACCGAATCAAGAGGAATCCAAAGAGGGCGACTCAATGGATCAAGATCAAGAGGAGGACTCCGAAGTTGAGAGATGCTCAACTTCCGAAGAAGAAGTCCAAGAGGAAGCTTCATCCTCAAAGGAGTGCAATCAAAAGAGCAAGGAAGTAGTATATTCCTTGTTTCATGTACAAGAGGATGAAGAAGAAGGAGAAGCCTCCACCTCTAGGATTGAGGGGGAGCAATCTTCATTGACACCGGATCAAGAAGAAGGAGAATCCTCCACATCCGGGTCAAGAGAAGAAGAGGATGAAGAAGCGTCCACCTCCACAAGTCAAGCAAAATCAAATGGAGGAGTATCAAGTTTGGATCAAGAGGAAGCTTCTACCTCCGGATCCAAAGGAAAAGATGCCACCCCTACAAGCAAAGGTATAAATATTTTAATTAATAATAAAAATCATATTATATGCTTTGAATGTAGGGAACATGGGCACTACAAGAGCAAGTGCCCTAAATTGGCCAAGAAGAAGGGTCAAGTGGCACAAAAGGGCAAGGTGAAGCCCAAGGAGATCATCCCCAACACAAAGAAGAGCAAGGAGCATATTATATGCTTCTCTTGCAATCAAAAGGGGCATTACCGAAGTCAATGCCCCAAGGGGAAGAAGGTGGTCAAGGCTCAAGGAGGCACTAGTCAAGGGGGAGCCTCCAAGGTAAAGAAGAAGGTATCTTTTATTGAGCCTACCCCTTTACATTATGGTAAAAAGCATGATAGTTCTAATTTTTATCATTTTAATGCAATTTACCATAAGAATAGAAAGCATGAAGGCTTTAAGGAAAAGCATGTGGCCCTACATGCCAAAACTACCCAACCTAAGGTTAGGAAGGTAGATAGACACTTGGGCGGGAACACTAAGGAAAATAGATACATGCCCAAGATCAAAAATGCTCATGGACCAAAACCTAAGGATTTAATGATAGAAAATCAAGTCTTGAGGTCAAGACTTGATAAAATGGAAAAGGCCCTAAAAAGGATGGAAAATATCCTAAAAGGGCAAAATGAGCAATACCTAGGGCTAGGAGCACAAAGGTCATCCAATGGCCATAGAGGTTTGGGATACAAACCAAAGGTTAAGAAGGATGCTCCCTCTTACCATAGAGTTCCATACAGTTATGGAACAAACCCTAGGTCTAGTGGTCAAGTCAAAAATACTAGGGAGGTCATCCCTAAGAGTGTTTTTGCAATAAAAGTGACTAAGGCTTCTAAGAAGTCTAAGAAAGTCACCAACAAGGTCACAAGGGAGGCTATCCCTAGAGTTAACCTAGAAAAAGTGACCAAGGCTTTTAAGAAGCCCAACAAAGTCACTAGGAAGGTATCTAGGGAAGTAATCCCTAGTGAATACCTAGAGCATCCAAGGAGCACCAATAGGTGTTGGGTTCCTAGGAGCATCTTCTCTACCCCATAGATGGGTTAGAGAGTGTCAACTCCGATTAGAAGGGTAGTTAACCCAACTTTGAGGAAATTGACACTCAAGGAGCATTTTCAAGGTTTTTGTTAACCTTTGAAAATGGAATGGAATTATTATTTACTCCTTGAAAGAGTAAAATGTGCCTAGTGGTGAAAAATTGATTTTATCTTAAAATTACACAAATTAGGAAAACCTTGAGAAATACCAAGTTGGGATTTTGGTATTCTCTTGGAAATTTAAGGCAATCCGGGCCTTGATTTATGAGATTACTCTTGAAGAAAAATGGAATATGCCCACAATTGAGGACTTGCTTAATTTTTAAGTGGCATAAACAAATCAAGAGAAATGGAAATGTCAATTTAGGTTTTGGCATTTCTTTGGAGCATTTAGGGCAATCTAGGTTTAACGTTTTTAAGTTAAAAACAAGTAGTATATTTTGAGTTAGCTAAGTGATTAAGGATACTTAGATAGGTAATCTAAGTATATTTTTATTCATGCTAAACTTTGCCATGATTGTTTGCCCATAACATGCCATGACATCATATTTTATTTGTATTTTGCATTCATGACTTATCATGAAAAATACAAAAAATACCATGTCATGTCATACATACATCATGTAGTATAGGAACTTTCTTTTGAAAGCTATTTCATTTTGATGTATGCCATAACATTATCATGCATTATGTTTATTTCCTTAAAATTAAGGACATATGGCATTAGTTAAACAAGTGGCATTTGTTTAACAAGTGAATCAACAAGTAACATCCTTGTTGGATGTTTACCACTCAAAATGCCTAGATAAATATGCATGAACCCTAGATTAGGGCAAAACCAAAATATACATCTCACGAGGACTATAAGATGACTTGTATGTGTTTTAGTGCACATCAGATACAAGTGAGATATTAGGATGATGAACAAAACTCAAGATGTTGATTTAGTACATTCTTTTGAGTTTTAAGTTCATCAAAACACATAGTTATGTGTTTTCTCATCATTGGGAAAGCTAATGTACAAGTCATGTGCATTAAGCCCAAGGAACATGGTGGGATATTGGTTTTGAAAATGTTTTCAAAGTGATTTTGGAAAACCTTGGTGAAGGCTATCTTTTGATAGTAATCACCATTGAATAGTTAGACACAAACTTGAAGAAAACGCTAAAGTTTTTACAAACTTTCAAGTTTGTGTCAATCTTTGAAAATATGAAGTATTTTCATAGAAAACTATTTTTCCTTGATAGTATATACCCTAAATAATGTCTACACGAAATTTCATAATTTTTAGAATTTTGTAGAATTTTCTAAGGGTTTCTGAAATTGGCTGAAATTGAATTTCAGTAATTTCAGGCCTCCAATCGATCAGTGGATCGATTGGAGTGCCTCAATCGATCAGCCGATCGATTGAGAAGGCAATTCTCGCGAGCAGAAGCTCGCTGGATCGATCAGCCGATCGATCCAAGAAGACTGAATCGATCAGTGGATCGATTCAGCAGGGTTCAATCGATTAGAACCCAACTCCAATCGATTGAAGATGCTGATTTTGGCTGGGAAAGCTTATTTTCAGCATTTTGAACATATTTTAGTCTAGGTAACCATTCCTAACCCCTCAAAATACATTTGTATACATAAAAAGGGTGTTTTCATGTTGAAAACAAGGATGGATTGGTTAAGGAAGGCTAAGTTGAAGTTTAGGTTGAGGTTTGTTTCAAATTTTGAATATTTGAACCTCAAAACTTCTAAAATTGGGTTTTCTAAAGTTTTGGGGATTCCAAGTCATTGTTGGTGCAATGACAAAAGTTACCACCATGTTTTTAGGGGGAGGGACTCTTTAAAGACATGAAAATTAATTTTTTTTTTTTTTCATGAACCTTGGAAGGTGGTTAACCTTCCGTTAAGAACATGCTCAAGGTTGAGTGTTTGAACCTTAATAGGGAGTGGATATCCTCATTGTTCAAGTGGTTTCAAGTGGATAATGCTCAAGAATGGGCATTTGCCTACATTTGGGGAGAATGCAGGGTTTAGGACAATGAAGGGTATGGGACCTTCCTTATCGTGTTGATCACAACGAGTGAAGTTGTGAACAACGATGAGCAACTCTTCAGGGGGAGAGTTTTCAACAAGTGAATTTGTTGATGTGTGCCCAAAAATGGGGCATGGTTTGATGTGTGCCAATAGGGGGAGAATGAAAGGGAGTAAGTTAGGCTTTTATTACCTAGAGGGAGTTTGCCCTCTTAGGGGGAGAATGAAGGGCTTAACTTATGTATTCATTACCTAGTGGCATGAAGAAGGTTTAGGCTATGGGATTAGCCTAACTTACATGTGGTATTGTAAGTGATAATGTTGGTATTATCAAACATCAAAAAGGGGGAGATTGTTGGTGCAACATCCCTCAGGTCAAGGTTGACCTGGTTGACCAAGCTTGAGTCTTGGTTTGGGTTTCGATGTTTGACAATGCAAGGTTGATTGAAGAAAGTCAAGTAGGTCAAGATTGACTGGATATTTGACTGAAAGTCCTGGTGAGTGAAGCCAGGCAGAAGAAAGTCCTGGTGAGTGAAGCCAGGCAGAAGGAAGTCCTGGTGAGTGAAGCCAGGCAGAAGGAAGTCCTAGTGAGTGAAGCTAGGCAGGAGGAAAATCCTGGTGAGTGAAGCCAGGTGAAAGACCTAGTGAGTGAAGCTAGGCAATTGGGAAAGTCCTGGTGAGTGAAGCCAGGCATGAGAAATCCAGATGGGTCAAGGTTGACCAGACATCTGGTGAGAGTCCAAGTAGGTCAAAGGGATTGACCGGATACTTGGCACGTGGAAGAAAAGTCCAAGTAGGTCAGAGGGATTGACTGAATACTTGGCAAGAAGAGAAAAGTCCAAGTGGGTCAAAGGGATTGACCAGACACTTGGTGAGAGAGTCCTAGCTGGTCAAGGGTGACCGGATGCTAGGTCTTATGTACCAACAAGTCATGGTTGACTAGATGTTGGTTTAGGGGGCTTTGGGCGTGGTTTTGGGCAAAAACCAGGTTTGGATTGATCCGTGGATTGATCCAGCAAGTTTGGATTGATCCGTGGATTGATCCAGCAGGTCTGGATCGATCCACCGATCGATCCGGTGAGTCCCCGCGAACAGAACCCCTTTGGATCGATCCGTGGATCGATCCAGAGGTCCCAATCGATCAGTGGATCGATTGGGACGCTGCTGCTTCGCGCGATAAGCGCTGGATCGATCCAGAAGTTTTTCCAGAGCACAGAGGCGCTCTGGATCGATCCGTGGATCGATCCAAAGCCTCCCCGATCGATTGGGAGCATTCCAATCGATCGGGATTCGACCGTTAGCGTCGATTTAAGCCGCAGGCGTTCATTTCCTTCGGCATCTCTTCACCGATTCAACTCAGATCTTCGCCAGCTCCTCCACAACTCTTCTCAAGCTCGAGATCGCCAGTTCTTGAAGGTTCTTGGAGGCTCTTCCAAGTCAAGAGGCGGATCAAAGCAAGAAGAAGAAACTAGGGTTAGGGTTTGTGCTTTCATTGTAAGCTTGTAAGCTTGTATTTCTTTACTACCCTTTCTTCTTCTTGTATTAAGTCTTGTAGGGCTTCTCCGCCCTTGGTAGTTACCATAAAGGAGAGTTTCTTTAGTGGAGGGTGTGTGCGTAGGTGTGGATCCTTGGACTAGTCACCTCTTGTGAGGTGAATACCAAGTAAACCAACCGTGTTAGCGTTGTGTGATTGTTTCTTTGTATTTCCGCTGCATATCCTTCAAGAAACAAGCAACGAAGCACACCGAGCACGCGACGAGCTATTCACCCCCCTCTAGCTACTTTTGGTCCTAACAATGACATCATGTCTATTTTTGCATTCATGGTTTATTATGCAAAATCCAAAAATACCATGTCATGACATTCATACATCATGTAGTTATAGAAATCTTTCTTTTGAAAGTTATTTTATTTTGATGTATGCCATAACATTATCATGCATTAGTTTATTTCCTTGTAATTAAGGACTAATGGCGTTTAACAACACTTATTAATAAGTGACATCCTAGGTGGATGTCTAATATCTTTAAAATGCCTATATAGACATGCATGATCCCCAGATTAGGGCAAAACCAAAATCTCACATCTCACAAGGACTATAAGGTGACTTGTACGTGTTTTAGTGTACATTAGATACAAGTGAGATGTTAGGAAGATGAACAAAACTCAAGATGTTGATTTAGTGCATTCTTTTGAGTTTTAGGTTCATCAAAACACATAGTTATGTGTTTTCCCATCATTGGGAAAGCTAATGTACAAGTCATGTGCATTATGCCCAAGGAACATGATGGGATATTGGTTTTGAAAATGTTTTTAAATGTTTTTTGAAAACCTTGGTGAAGGCTGTCTTTTGATAGTAATCACCATTGAATAGTTAGACACAAACTTGAAGAAAACACTAAAGTTTTTGCAAGTTTTCAAGTTTGTGTCAATCTTTGAAAATATGATGTATTTTCATAGAAAACTATTTTTCCATGATTAAGTATGCCCTAAATAATGTCTACACAAAATTTCATGATTTTTGGATTTTTGTAGAATTTTCTAGGGGTTTCTGAAGTTGGCTGGATTTGAAATTCAGCAACTATCAGAGGCTCCGATCGATCCGTGGATCGATTGGAGTTCCTGAATCGATCCGTGGATCGATTCAGAAGGCAACTCTTGCGAGCAGAAGCTCGCTGGATCGATCAGCCGATCGATCCACACATCCTGAATCGATCAGTGGATCGATTCAAATAGGTTGAATCGATTGGAATCCAACTCCAATCGATCCAGGATGCTGATTTTGGCTGGGAATGTCTGATTTCAGCACTCTAAACCTAATTGAGTCTAGGTAACCATTCCAAACCCCTAAAAATACATTTGTATACATAAAACGGGTGTTTTCGTGTGGAAAACAAGGATGGATTGGTTAAGGAAGGCTAAGTTGAAGTTTAGGTTGAGGTTTGTTTCAAATTTTGAAAATTTGAACCTCAAAACTTCTAAATTTGGGTTTCCTAAAGGTTTAGGGATTCCAAGTCATTGTTGGTGCAATGACAGAAGTTACCACCATGTCTTTAGGGGGAGGGACTCTTTAAAGACATGAAAAATTATTTTTCATGAACCTTGGAATGTGGTTAACCTTCTTTAAAGAAAATGCTCTTGTATGAGCTTTTGAACTTGAAATGGGGAGTGGATATCCTCATTATTTCAAGTAGGAACTCACGTGGTTAGAAAATGCTCAAGGTTGAGTATTTGTCTACAATGAGGGAGAAGTTAAGGATAAATGAAGGGTATGGGACCTTCTTTATCGTGTTGATCACAACGAGTGATGTTGTGAACAACGATGAGCAACTCTTCAGGGGGAGAGTCTTTCAACAATGGATTTGTTGAAGTATACCCGAAATTGAGGCATGGGTTGATGTGTGCCTAAAGATGGGTTGAGTGTGCCCTACAGGGGAGTTTGATGTGTGCCAATAGGGGGAGAATGAAAAGACTAGTGAAAGGGAGTCAGTTAGGCTTTCATTATCTAAGAGGGAGTTTGCCCTCTTAGGGGGAGAATGAAGAGCTTAACTTATGCCTTCATTACCTAGTGGCATGAAGAATGAGGCTATGGGATTAGCCTAACTTACATGTGGTATTGTAAGTGTTATTGTGGTATTGTCAAACATCAAAAAGGGGGAGATTGTTGGTGCAACATCCCTCAGGTCAAGGTTGACCTGGTTGACCAAGCTGAGTCTTGGTTTGAGTTTAGATGTTTGACAATAAGATGTTAATTGAAGAAGAGTCAAGTAGGTCAAGGTTGACCGAATACTTGACTGGGAAGTCCTAATTGGGATGTTAGGCAGAAGGAAAATCCTGGTGAGTGAAGCCAGGTGAAAGACCTAGTGAGTGAAGCTAGGCAGATGGAAAACCCTAGTGAGTGAAGCTAGGTGAAAGTCCTGGTGAGTGAAGCCAGGCAAGGGAAAATCCAGATGGATCAAGGATGATCGGACATCTGGTGTTGGGAAGTCCAAGTAGGTCAAAGGATTGACTGGATACTTGGCACGAGGAAATACAGATAGGTCAAAGGGATTGACTAGACATCTGAATAGGAAAGTCCTGGCAGGTCAAGGGAGTGACCAGATGCTAGGCATGATGTACCAACAGGTCAAGGATGACCGGATGTTGGTTTGGGAGTCTTGGAACTTGGTTTTGGGCAAAAACCAAGTACTGGATCGATTAGGGGATCGATCCAGGAGCTGGATCGATCAGTGGATCGGTCCAGGCTTTTCCCAGCGAACAGAAAGCCTCTGGATCGATCCGTGGATCGATCCAGATGTCCCAATCGATCAGTGGATCGATTGGGACGCGCCTGCTTCGCGCGATAAGCGCTGGATCGATCCGTGGATCGATCCAGGCATTTTTCCTAGAGCACAGAGGCGCTCTGGATCGATCCGTGGATCGATCCAAAGCCTCCCCGATCGATTGGGAACATTTGAATCGATCGGGTTCCGACCGTTGGCGTCGATTTAAGCTGCAGGCGTGCGATGGCTGCGGTATCTCTTCACCGATTCACTCCAGATCTCTCGCCAACTTCTCCACAGCGCTCTCAAAGATCAGATCGCCAGTTCTTGAAGGATCTTGGAAGCTTTCCAAGTCAAGAGGCGGATCAAAGGCAAGAAGAGAAGCTAGGGTTAGGGTTTTCTGTACTCATTGTAAGCTTTGCGCTTGTGTTTTGTTTCCCTTTCCTTTCTTCTTGTACTGAGAGTCTTGTAGGGCTTCTCCGCCCTCGGTAGTTACCGAAAAGGAGTGTTTTCATAGTGGAGGGTGCGTGCGTGGTGTGGATCCTTGGACTAGTCACCTCTTGTGAGGTGGATACCAAGTAAACCAACCTTGTTAGCGTTGTGTGATTTGTTTCTGTATTTTCCGCTGCACATCTTAGAAGAAACGAGCAACGCCGAGCAACGAGCACGCGACGAGCTATTAACCCCCCCCCCCCCTCTAGCTACTTTTGGTCCTAACAGTGTCTTCGGACAAGACATTTCTCTTTTAATGCCATTTTTTCGACAAAATGAGAAAAATTCATTTGAACAGAATTCCCCTCCGTTATCTGTCCATAAAATATTGATCTTTCTACACAATTCTCCTTCTACAATTCCCTTGAATTCAAGAAATCTTGAAAATACCTCTGATTTGTGTTTCACAAAATAAACCCATGTGAACTGTGTATAATCATCCACAAATAACAATATATAGTTAGATCCAGAATAAGAAGTGGTTCGAGTAGGACTCAACAAATCACTGTGGATTCGTTCCAAAGGGACTGTGCACCGTGAATTTGAGCTCTCGAAAGGAAGTCTATGTGCCTTTCCAAACATAGCCTTTACAAATTCTTTCATCCTCAAACTTTGATAAATAAGGCAGATCATCAACTAATTTTCTTTGAACCATAACCTTCAGCTTAGTCATGTTTAGATGACCAAGTCTTGCATGCCACAAAAGAGGTAGTATCATTTTTACTCATCTTCTCAATGTATGAATTTGATGCAGATAGAACAAATAAATCATTCACATGTGTACCAGTATGAACAATGTCGACTTCAATTTCTTTGACGTTCCAAAGAAACTTCACATCGCGTGGGCCGAAGAGCACAAAATTTCCAGCATACACTGCATTTGTGACTAAGAAAAGATTCTTTTGTATCCCTAGGGCGTGATATACACTTTTTAGCGTGATTGATTCTCCATGATTGTTGTCGATGACAACGGTGCCTTCTTTCTGAATTTTATGAACCGTATTATCAGCGGTGATAATACCGTTGTCGCTATCACGTAACCGAGAACACGAAAAAATTGATTCGTCTCCGGTAAGATGATGACCACCACCAGAGTCCACAAGCCATTCATTGTTGGTTGAATGCTTTATGTGAGAAGCTCCTTTAGCCATTAAGCATGTTTCCCCGTTGAGCTTTTCCATCAACAATATCAGTAAGAAATCAATTCTTCCAATCATGATTGTTTGGCTGTTCAGACTTCTCAACCACATTGACCAGATTTGTGTAATTTTCCGACTTCAATTTAACTTGACAATTCTTTCTAATATGACCGAGTTTGCCGCACTTGTAACATTTAAACGTCTTCTTAGATGCTTTAGAATAATCTGGAATACCTTCTTCCATCTTACCTTTGCCTAAATAAGGCACTCTTAGACTCATCTTTAATGTTCGTTGTAGCCATTTGCTTGGCCAACGACTTCTATACGAGAGAAGATTTTCAAATCTTCTAGTGATGGTTGTTGAGTCCATTCTTGAATCGAAGTGATAAATGGAGTATACTCAGGTTGAAGACCACGGATAATATATCGCTTCTTTCTTACTTCTGAGATTCGCTCTTCGGGATTTAGAAGAGAAATTTCCGAACATAAATTTTTTACTTTGAGAAAATACTCAGAAATCGAGATACCATCTTGCTTCGCAGCTGCCAATTTGTTTTCGAGCATTTGCAACTGAGTCTCATTCCTCTTATCGAATAATCAATCGAGAGTTTGCCAAATTTCACGAGCATACCCACATCCGATTATATGCTCAAATATTTCATGAGAAATAGATCTCTTCAAAATAAATTCTGCCTTAGCATCTTTTAACTAGAAGATAATTTTGATAACCATTACAAAGATATAAGACTCACATCTATCAAATAATTAGAAGTAAATTTTCTTAAAAAATAACAATGCATTAAAATCACCTGATCCGGTAGTGAGAACAGGGGACCCAGCCCTATGAAGTCAACGCCACGTGGAAGTCAAAGCGGCAGTTGTCCATCCGGAAAGGGACGGGCCCGACCGGACGTCCGACCGGCCGTCCGGTGGAATCGAACGTCCGGAGGGATGGGTCCGATCGGCTGGCCGACCGGACGATGTTCGGCTGATGGTTAAAGGCGCCCTATCGAAATTAGGGTTCCGGCGCTCATTGGAAAAGGTCGCAGGGCCGAGCGGACTGTACGCTCGACCAAAGCCATAAGGTAACACTGCTAATAGTCTCCACAAAGCACGTGGTGGGGGACCTTCCCAAGTAAACCACCGCATATGTTCGGCCGGATGTTGAGGGAGCTGTCCGCCCGGACGCTAGATCTGGCGCAAAGGGGAAAAGGACAAAGGAGGTCTTTTTCTGACAGCAGGTATGTTTCACGTGTAGACCATGTTCCAAATCTTGTGACAAGGGATTCCGACGTCCCATCGAGGACATGCTGAGACTATAGCAGTATGGGTTAGGGAAGCTCACTGACAAGCCCTTACTGGGGTATGGGCCATGGACACGTGTACACCTCGGTAGGTGTACACTCACTTCTTCACTGCCCTATATAAAGGCCCTCATTCTTCGCCGGAGGTACGTATTCTACGAGTCTCGGAGTCACTTTCTTTCTATTGAGCTTCGCCTGACTTGAGCGTCGGAGGGTCGCCGTCGGGAATCCCTTCCCGGCCCGACTTCTGTGCAGGTTCGCCGGAGCTTCGGAGGCCTACTCCATCGACTAGGAGCGCGCCACGTGCCCAGCATCCTTTGGTTCGACGATTCAGACAAGATCATCACCTAAACAATACGAATCCATAAACAACTCTTCTTAAAACTAAGTAGTAAGCTAAAATTATTTAGTCTTATAGAAACACCACTTTATAATTCAACAACAATCATCATTGGTCAGGGACTGTGTCAATCCGAGGGTCAATACTCAATACCACATCATTATTAATTATCGGTTCTGAGGACAAAAGCACTGGTAATGTTTGTTATCATCCTTTACAGCTCAAATTTTGTCAAAAAAAAATAATAATAATAAAATAAAATAGATGGTTGAAGGTATTTTTTTAAAAAAAAAGACTGAATGGATGGTTAAATATTATATCGAATAATTATTTTAATTTTACTATTATACTTAAGTCAATAAAAACTTAACATTGAACGATAAAAACACTCTCATTAATATCAATCTCATAATCATAGTTTTTGGAAAAACAAAATCGTACCTTGATCTCGGGTGTCCAATATGATATCTCTCGCTAGGGCTTGACTTTGAGCTGTGTAGATAGATATTAGAGTGATATTATAAAAGAAACTTTTCATCCATAGAGAGGTATGCAAAATCTTATTATTCTACATGTTTTAATTATAGTTTTTTCTACTATTCTTCATGAAGTTGAAGATTTGACTTGAGCGTCTTAGTATTAACATTGAAAATCTCTTCCCAACTTAGTATTATATGCACCTGATTTTACAAGATAGTGAAAAATCTTTATCAAATTAACCATAGAGCTATGTTTTTAATTTATCATCTTCTCTCTTTCCGAACAGGATAAATATACATGTCAGCCGATGATAATATCTATAAGTGTAATTGTATAATTTTACCGATGGATCGAGTTGGTGAAGTGGGCCGACATTAGAGAAAAAACGGACTCGTT